>NC_056733.1:223642794-223995294 GCF_019279795.1 Protopterus annectens
GATCCATAGTCATTTCAGCATGCAAGTACTTCCTTTATAATATGAGTTACTTCTCCCCCATGTTCAAAAAATCCCCTCGTACATTAAGGACAGTTTCGATTTACTAAATAAAATTTCTTCAGTAACTTGGAATAGAAAGATGTACTGGATATCATTAGACGTAGAGAGTCTATACACCTACATAATACATCAAGATGGAATACTTTCCCTGTTATATTTTTTGGGAGATAGTCCATTATCTAATTACATTGTGGAATTAGTGGATTTTTGCTTGAGGAATAATATTTTTCATTTGACAATCAAATTTACAGACAAAAACAAGGTACAGCCATGGGGGCACCTTTTCACGGCACATTTTGAAGTGGAATGTTTGTACAAACATATTTTTTTAAGAAATATGTTAAATTTTATTTTTGTTATATAGATGACTTGATTTTTATTTGTGAAGGAGGGAATACTGAGGTAGTGAGTTTTATTGAAGGTTTACAGCATAATTCCTTTAATGTTTCATTTAATGGTTTACAATTTGGGAAAAAGATTACTTATTTGGATTTAATACTAACTGGTCAGGATGATGGTACTATTACATCGGGGATGTATAGGAAATTTTTAGATGGTAATCAATATTTACATGCATCTAGCTGCCATCCACCTCATACCATATTGGGATTGCCATATGGTGAGTTTCTAAGGTTATCCAGAATTTGTAGTGATAAAAGAAATTTACATCAAGGAATTATGGAAACTGTGAAAATGTTTCTGTACAGGGGATATAATCCTGAAGTTATTAATGAGGCCAAGGATAAGATTATTAAGACAAATGGGGAAAAATTATCTTTGGAAAATAACATTCGGGGAGATATAATTTCTACTGATGGAAGATGTGAGGGATAAAATATTTTTTGTTTCAGTCTATAATATCAAAAGTGAAGAGATTGTTAAAGTTAAATATTATTGGAATTTTTTTTTGTTAAATGACAAAATCCTATATAATATATTACCAAAACAACTTATGATCTCTTACAAAAGAGGTAGAAATTTAAAAGACATGCTTGTGCATGGTAGGCTTGTGTTACCAAAGATGAATATAAGTGAGGTTCCTAGAATTACGTGTACTATGGCTTGTAAAAATTGTTCAGTGTGCCAACATGTGGTTTGCTCATTTGATTGCATTAATAAAATCAAGCTTACACCTAGGGATACATTTTCATGCAATACTGGGGGGAGTGATTTATGCTTTACATTGCTCCTGTAATTATTTTACATTGAGGAGGCTAAAAGACAATTTAAAGTTAGATTTATGGAACACTTCAGAAATATTAAAAATCAAAGAGAAGATAAAATTATCGCAACCCATTTCAAAGAGAAACATGATAATAATTTTTTATTGTTGCAGGGAAGTATTTTAGAACAAATTAAACTTTCTAATGAAAGTGAAATTTTATTGAAAGAGAAATTAATGTACAGATAGTCTGTGCTTATTTTGAAATATGGAACACTGGTCCATTTAGGACTTAATTATGAAGTGAAATGGAATTGTTTTATTTAATTATTTAATTGTATTAAGTAATTCTATACCTGATTGAATAATAATGGAGTCTTTTTTGTATAAATAGTGTGATTTGTGAATGTTCGTTTATAACTCGTTGAAGATTTTTTTAAAACTAAGGCACTAGAGTGAGAATAAAACCACTTGAATTTTACGACTATGGATTTATCATTTTTTTGGACATTTTTCACATTTTGCAGTTTGGTGGATCTGTAGCAGTTCTCAGTAAGTTTTAGGATTTTCTCGTTGTTGT
The DNA here is from genome assembly GCF_019279795.1 of Protopterus annectens. Taxonomy (NCBI): domain Eukaryota; kingdom Metazoa; phylum Chordata; order Ceratodontiformes; family Protopteridae; genus Protopterus; species Protopterus annectens. The sequence continues at coordinate 223,644,597 of NC_056733.1, forward strand.
ATTCTGTCACATAAACTGTACACCCCCCCCCCCAATTGTTGTATTAGGATGGCTTTCAGGCATGGTCATTTGGGTCCATTTTCCTCCTGATGTAGATATCAAAATGAAAAAAATGATACAGAGCAAAATCAGCATGCTTGGGGGCGGGTAGAGAGCGACAGACTTCTATTATACATAAAGTAGATGAATTAGATATTATTGACTTTGGTAGCTCTCATTTATGATATTGTTACATCTAACTTCTCTGAGGGGCCTAATCATAGTGAGCAAATAAACCAGTCTGTTTGATAACACTGGTATCACTGAATTCCCTATGGGAGAAATTCAGGGTCCCATTTTGTTCAGGATCATGCTACCCCTTCCACCTCTAAAAGACATGCTGATGAAATACTAGTTGTAGATGACTGTGTGTTTATGTACCTTTAAGAAGCTAGCCAATGGCTTGCATAAGTGTATAAATACTGAGCACATGCAAGCTAGACTGCCATTTTGTAGTAAGCTGTTGAGATGTAAGCATGTATGTATGCAAGGTACGTCTGTTAGCCAGTTCATTTGTATTTTATGGTACTGCTATCCATCCTGATGTTTCTGTGTATTAAACCATCTAGATGTAATACCCTGCCTGCTTATCATCTATATTAGAGAGGGACAAGTGACACTAGTGATAACAGATTCATAGGTTGATACATTTATAAGCCTAGCCAGAGTGTGTTTGGCTTTCGCCACCCTTTTAGATTAGTTGACTGTGCCTCTGTATAGTAGGTCACAAAAGATAGCCCTTTTAAGGTTAGTTTACTGTGCCTCTGTCTAGTAGGGACACAGAAGAGATCCCAGGGGTAAACCTACGATCTCCCATCCACTCGTCAAGATTTCTCTTGAAGAGGGTCATTGAGGGGTTCTGCCTAACATGGATTGGGATTTTGTTCCAGAGTGATGGGAGCCTCTAGGATATGAATCTGTCCCTCCAGCATGTCCTATTTATTTCTGTGCTGAGGTTTAAGTCCCTGGAGCATGTAGCTCTAAGGGATTTGGATTTCCTGAGGTGGAGCATGTCCATTAATTCTGGGTTGGACATGGCTTTATACGTCAGGCACAGATTGCCTCTGAGTAGGCGGTAAGCAACTGAGTAGAGCTGGAGTTTTTTAGCCTAACTGCGTAGGGCATCTGTTTGAATCCCTTGATCCTCTTGGTGAGGTACTTTTGGGGTCTTTCCAGTTGCTGCAGGTGTCGGGTAAGGTACATTCCAAATGGGGCATTGTATTCAATTATGGGCCTGATGAGTAGAGGGGCACAATGACCTCTCTTGATCTAGATGTGAACCCTTTCGTGATAAGGTGGGCTATATAGAAGATCTTTCTAACCACTTTGGCAACATGACTGTCAAAGGAGAGATTGCTATCTACTTGGGTCCCCAAATCCCTAATTACTTCTTCCGTACTTAATGGATTACCACCTATGTGGTAATTTGTGGGCACTTTGTTTTTCCCAAAGGGGATGACTATGCACTTTTTGGCATTTAGCTTTAGTCCATGGCTCTGGCACCAGTTTTCCTTCTCTGTGAGACACTTTTGGAGGATGCTTGTGTCAGTTGGTGAGCCGATTATGGCACCCAGTTTGCAGTCATCTGCAAACTTGGTCAGCCATAGTCCTCCCGTGTTAGCCTGTACCTCAGAGAAATATATACCGAACAAGAGAGGTCCCAGGACTGAGCCTTGTGGGACGCCACTTGTAACTGGTTTAGAGTCTGACATGGCACCTGCAATTCTGACCATGTGGGTTCTATCCCTGAGCCAGTTTGCAACCCATCTTGTGAAATAGGGGTTGATATTTAAGCTGGTGAGCTTATTTATGATGCCCGAGTGGGGTATTGTGTCAAAGGCTTTTGCAAGGTCCAGGTAGGCTGTGTGGACTATCTTCCCTTCATCTATGGCCTTGGTGACTGTTTCAAAGAAGTCGACCAGGTTCAAGAGGCAAGATCTGCCCGTAACAAAGCCAAATTGGGTAGGATCCAGTGTTTGGAGGTTCCCAATGTCTTTGTTTATGAGTTCCATGATGATACGCTCCATAGCTTTGCAGACCAGGCTTATAGGGCGATAGTTTCCGGGGTCCGTTGTGGCACCACCTTTGTGGAGTGGGACCACTGTTGCTGTACGCCATTTCTTGGGTACATATCCTGTAGTAAGGCTGAGATTGAACAGTGACTTTATGTGAGGGTTCAGTTCTTCTTGGAGCTTGTGTAAGATGCAGCCCGGGACACTGTCTGGTCCCATTGATGCTGTGTTTTTTGCTTTGGAGAGGGCAGCTCTCACCTGTGCATCTGTGATGTCAGGGAGGCTACACTCTGTTGGGCTAGGCATTTGCTGTTTTGGGGAAGGGGGAGAAGTTTGCACTGAACCTGTCTGCCAGGATGTTGGCAATGTCTGTGTGTTCAGTGTATTTTTTGTCATTTTGCACTAACTCAGAGCATATCTGGGAGTTGCCACCCAGGTTCCTGACATAACTAAAGAAGGCCTTGTGATTATCTTTAGCGTCTTGTGCAATTTTTCTTTCAAAGCTGGCCTTAGATGATTTTATGAGGGATTGTAGTTTCTTGCTAGTACTGATCAGAGATGCCTTCCCTTTTTGGGATTTTGCTCTATCATGTAGTAGCTTCCTCCTTCTGTTGTATAGTTTATTTATGGCTGGGGTCCACCAGACAGGTCTCCTGCCTTTGGAGGAGTGAGTCTTGGTTTTATTTGGGATAGCATGATCCATGCATTCCTGTAGGTGTCCATAGAATGTGTTTGTAAAGGATTCTGTGGTTTGGGCCATATTTTCCACTGGCCCGGGGGCTTTGAAGGATTCCACCTCGGTTTTGAGAAGTGTGGAGTTTGCTTTTCAGAAGTTCTTCACCGTGGTTTGCTTGGCTGGGGGTGGGGACGGGATATGGATGTCCAGTGAGATTAATTTATGGTCAGATCTTACCAATGAGAGGTATACCTCTGGTATGGAACAGAGTCCCCATGTTGGTGATGATCAGATCCAATATATTTTCCCCTCTTGTGGGAGTGGTGACCATTTGTTCCATAGCATTTGAGTTTATAAATTCTAGGAAACATTGAGAGAGGGTGTTGGAGCTTGAGTAGTGCTCCCAGTCTATGTTTGAGTAGTTGAAGTCACCCAATATAATGGTGTTTGGAGAGACCTTCATATTCTCCAGTGTTTTCAGGAAAGCCGAGTGGGGTTCCTGAGTTTGGGAGGGTGGTCTGTAGCAGGCTACAAACAGGCAGTTTTGCCAACTGTTAGTTGCACATGGATGGTCTCCGATGCTTTGTGCAGTGCCACTAACCTGAATGTGTGGGTATCTTTGATGAATATGGATACTCCCCCTCCTTTTGTGGTTCGGTCCGAGTTTTGGGGCCAAAAAGCATGGTATGAGGTATAAACCTGGAAGTGCTTGGGTGCTCTCGGGAGCCTTGAACCAGGTTTCTGTTACTGCACAGATATCAATATTCTTCATACTGAGGAGAGCCATGAGTGCATGCATCTTGACGTTTAGACTTCTGGCATTGAGTAGCATTACCCTTAGTTTCATTTTCCTTGTGTTGTCTATGGAGGTGGGTTTGTCTTTTGAGCCTTGCCTAAAAAAGGCAGTATGGGGGTGGCAAGAGCCTTGGCCAGTATTCGAAAGCCCAGGGGTGACAGGTGCAAGCCATCCCTAGCGAAGCAACATGGCTTGTCAAGCATGTCATCCCAGGCTGACAGACACTGGATCCCCTTTGAATGACACCAATACTTTAGCCAATTGTTAAAATTGATCATTTTGTCTTTATACTGTGGCATCATTCTTGGTGAGGGTAAGTTGTTATTCAAGGTCAGGGTCATACCGGCCTTGGCTACATGATCAGAGAGCTTCTCTATATCTCTTTTCATGTAGTCCAGGGAGGTACGTCTCAGGTCATTCACACCAGCATGGACAATGAACGGAGTCATATTTGTACTTGCTTTGGAGTGACCTGGGTGCTTGTGGTATGTGGCGGATCCTGGCACCCGACAGACAGCTTACAGTGACCTTCTCCTTGTTCAGCCTGGTGAGTGGGACGTCAGTATGTCTGACAATAGAGTCACCTATTACAAGTGTATTAGGTGTGTTGTTTAGCCTTAAGGGCTGTGACTGTGTGGCACTGACTTTGTGAACTATGTGATATGTGGGTATTGTTGTGGGGTAGCGGTTGCTTGGATGTGTGCTTTGGAGGTCTCTGCTGCTTGGGCAGATTTTTATTTAGAGCCTCCGAGTATGTTTTTGTGTGTTTGTGTTTGGTTTGCTGTTGCGATAGGTCTATGTGAGACTGGATTTGTGGTGTGTGTGGTTACCTTCTCCTCCAGACTGACTGCGCCAGTACTGGGTTGAGAGAGCTCAGCCTCCAGTTTGGCTATATAGTTGCATCTCTCACATATATTTGAGCTTGTTGGGAGGAGGAGAGGATGATCTGTGTACATAAGGCAGTTGTAACATTGCCTCAAGATTCCCAGATTCACCAGCTGGACTGGAGAGTAAACCCGAAACTGACTTTTGGACATGCCAGAATAGTATAAGGAACTACTTTTTGACTGATCAAAAAGGACCAATAGGGAGCCAAGTACCTAAAGGGAGTATAAGAGGGTGTAGTGCTTTAGTTTATTAGTGCTTACTTATACGAGCAACTGCAGAGCTTTAGAATGAAAATAGAGTGCTTACTTTAAGATTTAGAACAGTTCTAAGGGAAAAAGTGAAGAGCAGACTTTGTGGAGCCTGGAATAGTTTAAACCCATTTAAGCGGCGCTGCCCTATGAGCAAAATCATGCAAAACCGCGCAAATGCGGGTTTTAAAGCAGGGAAACTGAAAGAGAAAGGAATTGACCCAAAACGGCCAATAAGCTACTAGTTTCAGGGCTGAGACCACTCCTCCAGGGACAGATAGGCTGCTCAAAGCTCCCCACTCTCACTGGTGAACAGAGAAGCTTCCTCCTATCCAAGTAAGGATATGGGCAACACAGGAAACTATACCACAGTCCAGAATTCAGCAAAACCTGAAATCTGGACTAATCTAGTTCAGCAAAGGCGGGAAAAGAGAATTTTTTTTTGTTTTTTTCAGGAAACAGCAGAAAAACACACAGAAAACACTGTAAATGCTATAAACAGTCTAGCGCACTTTAGTGTGTAGCCTACAACAGTTATACAATACAAAAATTACTTAAATTGATATAAAACAAGTGCAAAAACTGTAAAAAAACAGAAGGCAAATGCAATTTAAACTTTTTAAAGCACAGATCAGTTAGAAATTTGCTTTTAGGTGGGAAAAGGCAGTCGGAGCAAAAAAACAGAGAAAAAAATACTTAAATCTGGAAAAGTCTCTCTTGGGTCTCTCTGTTGCCTGTATCACTCTGCAGGACACCACGAGGAGCTGTGCGGAGTTGTATACTGGCGCAAAACCATGCAAATGCGGGTTTTAAAGCAGGGAAACTGAAAGAGATAAGAATTGACCCAAAACAGCCAATAAGTTACTAGTTTCAGGGCTGAGACCACTCCTCCAGGGACAGATAGGCTGCTCAAAGCTCCCCACTCTCACTGGTGAGCAGAGAAGCTTCCTCCTATCCAAGTAAGGATATGGGCAACACAGGAAACTATACCACAGTCCGGAATTCAGCAAAACCTGAAATCTGGACTAATCTAGTTCAGCAAAGGCAGGAAAAGAGAATTTTTTTTTTTTCAGGAAACAGCAGAAAAACACACAGAAAACACTGTAAATGCTATAAACAGACTAGCGCACTTTAGTGTGTAGCCTACAACAGTTATACAATACAAAAACAACTTAAATTGATATAAAACAAGTGCAGAAACTGTAAAAAGCAGAAGGCAAATGTAATTTAAACTTTTTAAAGCACAGATCAGTTAGAAATCTGCTTTTTAGGTGGGAAAAGGCAGTCGGAGCAAAAAAACAGAGAAAAAATACTTAAATCTGGAAAAGTCTCTCTTGGGTCTCTCTGTTGCCTGTATCATTCTGCAGGACACCAAGAGGAGCTGTGCGGAGTTGTATACAGTAACAAACTTTTTAAATCACAGATTTGCTAAAAAAATGGAGTTTTAGGCTGATTTAGTTAAGACAGCAATCAAAGCAGAAAAGTGATACTTAATCACTCCAAAGTCACTCTTTTGTCTCTCTGCTGCTGTAGACTGTGCAGAACACCTGGAAGGCACTTGCTGAGCGGAATACAAGTGTAAAAACTGTGCAAATGAGGTTTTTATAGCAGGGAAGTGAAAGAGATAGAAATTAGCCCAAAATGGCCAATAAACTACTAACTTCTGGGCTGAAACCACTTAGCCCAAAATGGCCAATAAACTACTAACTTCTGGGCTGAAACCACTCCTCCAGGGACAGATAGGCTTCTCAAAGCTCCCCTCTCTCACAGGTTAACAGAGAAACTTCCTTCTATCCAAGTAAGGTAATGGCAACACAGTAACTTTTAACACAGCCCTGGATTCAGCAATAACCTGAAAACTGGACTGTACTAGTTCAGAAAGGCGGGAAACAAGTATATCATTTTATTTTCAGAAAATAGAGCAGATACAATCAAAATTAGCCCAAAAAGGCCAATAAACTACTAACTTCTGGGCTGAAACCACTCCTCCAGGGACAGATAGCCTGCTCAAAGCTCCCCTCCCTCACAGGTGAACAGAGAAACTTCCTTCTACCCAAGTAAGGTATGGCAACACAGAAACTTGTAACACAGCCCTGGATTCAGCAATAACATGAAAACTGGACTATACTCGTTCAGAAAGGTGAGAGACAAGTATATATATATATTTTTTTTTTCCAGAAAATAGAGCAGATACAATCAAAACAACACTTTACCCAATTAACCAGTTAAAAAGCTTAAAACTGAGCCCTGTTCCAGCAGTCTTCAATCAGACAAGTTCTAACTGCACAGTCCTGCCACTAGGGTACAACGAAACCTTCTCCAAAAAAGACGGCCTGGATCAGTGCACAAGTTATACAAACAAAGCTAGTTCCAGCCGGCCTGAATCTGATTCCATGTTTAAACTTGTTGGAAGGAGAATCAATGATTTAAGAAAGGACAGAATTACAATTTCATCATTGGCTGGCCTAAAATTTCAGATATTGTTTCCATTATTTGAATAACAGTATACATTGTAGTGTTAATGGTTTAAAGATAACTATATGAAAATCAACCTCTTGGAAATATTAGAAGTGCTAGAAAATAAATTGCAAGTGACCCTTAATGAGGTAATCCATTCTCCAGGCTGCAATGATTATGCCCATACTAAGGAATGCATGTACATTTCTCTATGCAATACTTGTAACATTTATATATTTACATATTGGAAGACCATTAATCGGAGTAGTCAACTTTTTTCCTCTTGACTATTTTCATCTAAGTTACTGTAGGTCTTGGATGCTTACTTTTTTAGAGGAATACATCTATTTGGGTCATGTTCAAGCTGTTTCAAAAGATCTTATCGAGCCATAAATGCTACTTGTATAATGCCAGAAGCCTAAGCAATAAGGCCTATGAACCTGAGTGTATTTCACAGTATGAATATTTTTCTGTTATAGGTATTCCTGAATTCTAAGACTCAAAGTTTCACTTGTATTCCTAGGCTATACTAAGTACAAGTGTGAAAGGGAGAATAAACATGGTGGGGATATTCTATTATTGGTACATAAAGCACTCAAAGCAAAACTTAGCTAACAGAACCTTAAAAACACTGGTAGTAGATGTTTATAGTTGTATTAAATATGCACCTTTTCACATTATATAGTGCTAGAGAACACCTTAATGGACAAAATAAGGCAGGTGGAATTCACTGATAATATTTTTAACATCATCAAAGGATAATTATGATGGCTGATCTTATTTATCCACATATTGATTGGGATAATTGGAATTCATCATCTGATGTAGATTTATTGTGTCAACATAGATTCTCTCAGTTGCTCAGAGTCTGCTCGAGGATATAATATCCTAGATGTTATTCTCTCTAACTTTGAAGGATTAATTAAAAACACAACAGTGAGCCCACTTTGAGTTTATCTGACCACCATGCCGTAACTTTAACATCGTGTCTTAAAATTCACCAGTTATTAAACATCATAAGTATAATTTTAGTAAACTAGGCTACAGCAGGATTTGTACTAAGATGTTGTTGTCTTTCTGCTTTTCCCGGTTAGGGGTCGCCACAGCAGAACTCCGGTCCACTAATGATTGGAAGTAGATTTTCACGAACGCCGAGGTGCCAGCTCGACGTTCAACCTTCAATGAAGGCACACCCATTTACGCATGTCTTTCGAATGCCCACCCAACCGCAGGGAGGACATGCAGACTCCACACAGAAGGCACTACCCGCACTCCAGCCGATGATTTGTACTAAGATATGTATTCCAAATTTGGCTGAACATAGTAAAGAACCTGATTCAGGAAATACAACTTTGGAGACTCTTTGCAGATATAAGTAAAACTAGTTCTGATTTTTTTTTTTTTTATAACTTTACAGAACATAAATATCCATTTCGGTGGACTGCCAAATTATTAAAATTTTACAACAGAAACAAAATATCAGGGTTGGTTAGGAAGTACCCTATGCAGAGGCACATACAGTTCTATTTAGAATCATTTGTAAAAGTTTTATGTTTATGTTGAAGAGAGACAAAGTAAATTTTGAACTAAGACTGGCACAAGATCAACCAACAAAAAATATTATAAATCTATAAATGGACTAAGTAAACTAAGCACGCTGTTAAGAGTATGGAGACAAAACGTATGTAAACATAATAATTTATTGTTTATAGTTAACATGTTTAACAGGCTTTTAGTAGTTATTCAAATTCATCATTAGGATCCGAGTAGGAAATTACTGATCCAATATTAATGATAAAGGACAGATGTCCAAATTTGTCTGAGGATATAGTGCTTAAATCCCTTAATAAGGTAAGGAGAGATATAGCTATAGGACCAGATGACATTCCAGTGACTATTATCATCCATAAAATCCACTCTGATTCCTGTACTAGGGAATTTGTTTGGTGGTATTTTAAGGAATGAAGAAAACGGCAACAGTTATATGAAGTATGGCTCCAGACCACATAAAATGTAAACCAGAAACTTTCGGTAAGTGCTTTCACCACTGTCCGTGACTTCATCAGATCATATACAAACATAAGAACCATAAAAAACATTTTTAAAACACTTCCTTTGCACCTCATTAACTTCAAATTATCTCACAGCCAATCAGATTACATTAACGTCACCCCCCATACTTCACACATCACTTCCTTAGCATATTGCTTAAGCTTAACCAACTTTTAAAACAATATGTCATCTAGTAAACATTCATTAACACTATATACTTTAAAACTTCATTGTATAGATTATATTATATATGCTGTATACTGTGTAATGCATATATTATCCACTTCTAAAATGCTACATTCATATATAGCTACCTAAGTATTATATGTGTCACAATATATGTTTTTTCTCTAATATTCCTAATAAATGCTAGCATATTTCAATAAAATCACTTCCACTTATAAGCTAATAAAGTTCAAACCTCTATGCAGTAAACCTTTAGTTCGCTTGCATTGCATTTAGGATTATAATCCAAAAAAGTATGTTACCTTTTTCACAAATATATAGCTGCTAAAGTATATATTTTCTAACTTTTCTGATGCACACTAATTTATTTATTTCAATAAAATCACTTTCATTTATAACCTTATAAAACTTCAAACATTTATACAGCAAACCATCAGTTCTCCAACATTACAGTTAAAAATACAGTCTAAAAAGTGCTTATATTACCTCTTTCAACGGCTTATCCTTGTTATTGAGCCTAGGCTTCAGTCGACATCACAGTCCAACTATAGGATCATCCCTTGAGTACATCCCAATCAGATCTTGGCAGATTTCATCTCTTATTTTATTCCCCTTCAGTATGTTTGTATTTACTAAATAAGAAGTTATGTACCTACCATAATGTTCCATGTTAGTTGTCTTCTCGCCTTCTTTCTTGCTGGTTGAGTTCGGAGCTGATCCTCGGCTCCGACTCGGCCATCTTCAAAAGCTCAAGAGCTGCTTACTGGCTCGAGGCCCCCTTATATCCCATGATGCCTGGAACTAGATACCCAGATCTCGTTTGGTAACCTAACTACAGACCTAATAATAACAATTATAATAGTACAGTAAACTGTAGTAGGATACATGAACCTACTGGGGAGACTGTCAGTCAGAAGAATAGCCAGAGAAGACTCAGCCAGTGATAAACAAACCTAAGGAACTCTTCTCAGTCTACTAGGATAGGGGGATGGAGGGTTGGACGCAAGAAAGAAGGCGAGAAGAAGACAACTAACATAGAACGTTATGGTAGGTACATAACTTCTTAATGTTAAGTTGTCTATCTCGCCTTCATTCTTGCTGGTTGGGACAGCTTCCCTAGCACCTCAATCCTGGGTGGCTCATCGGAACAGACTCTTCAGAACAGTGGAACCAAAATCAGCTCTGCTCCTGGAGGCCACATCTAGCTTATAATGTGAAATGAAGGTATGTAGATTAGCCCATGTAGCTGCCGCACAAATAGTTTCCATTGGCAATCTGGCCTGAAATGCCACTGAAGTAGCTAGAGCTCTGGTGGAGTGACCTTTGGGTTTGGAAGGAAGCTCTTTATTTCTTAACTGATATATAAAAGTAATAGTAAAAGTCAACTACCTAGAAAAGGTTACTTTTGACACCGGTATACCTTGTTTTCCCTCAGCGTAGGGCAGGAACAACTGGTCTGATTTTCTGATTTGCTTGGTTCTATGCAAGTAAAAGCGTAATTGTCTATGAATGTCCAACTGATGTAACTTGTATTCTGCCTTTTTGGAATAATTTGGAAAGAACATAGGTAGGTCAATGGACGGATTCAAATTATAATCAGAAGTAACCTTTGGAAGAAAGGAAGGGTTAGTCCAAAGAGAAACTCTATCATTGTGAAAAACTAGGTAAGGAGGACGAACACAAAGAGCCTGAAGTTCAGAAACTCTTCTGGCCGACGTAACTGCAACCAGAAGGGTTTTCCAAGAAAGAAACTTCAAAGAACAAGAAGCTGCCGGTTCAAAGGGGGGGTAGTATCAGGGGAGCTAAAATCAAATTCAGATCCCACGGAGGCAGGGGATCTCTTACTGGGGGCCTGAGTAGAGTGGTCCCTTTAAGAAAGGCTTTACAAAGCTTATGGGACATGATGCTTGAATCAGATAGGCCCGTTTGAAAGTTTGAAATTGCAGCTAGCTGAACTCTAATCCTGGCAGAAGAGGATCCAGCTCGAAAAAGTTCTGCAAGAAATTCTAAAATATGGTGCACAGGGGCTGAATAGGGATCTATATTCCTGGTCTCTGCCCATAAGGAAAAACATTTCCACTTACTAGTATAAGTTTTCCTAGTGGTCGACTTATGCAAGGATAAGATGATTTCACGCACCGAGTGGAGATGTTCGGAAGCCTGGCTAAGGTCGGAAGTGGAGAAACCAAGCAGTGAGCTGGAGAGATTGAAGAGATTGGTGCAGCTCGCCCGATTGATGGATCAGGAGGTCTGGAATTGGGTCCAGGGTCCAGGGCTGCTCCAGAAGGTGATGATGCAGGAACGGGAACCAAATTTGTCAAGGCCAGTAAGGGGCAATGAGGATCATCTTGCATCCCAATGTGGTAGCTTTCTGAATTAGTTTGGGAATCAGGGGAAACGGAGGTAATGCATAAAGAAGTCCCTGAGGCCAATCGTAAACTAGAGCGTCTCTGGGGAAGTGTCCGGGAAGAGGGAGGAGAGAGAAGAAATTGTCGCACTTGCTGTTGAAGGGGGTGGCAAAAAGGTCGCAGCAAGGCTGACCCCATTTGTGGAAGATTTTGTCCACCACAGTCTGATTGAGAGACCACTCGTGAGGCATGAGAATTGCTCTGTCCAGCTTGTCTGCTATAACGTTGGACTTACCAGGGATGTGTGCTGCTATCAGAAACCATTGGGAAGAGATCACCCACTGCCAAAGTCTGAGTGCTTCTCGACATAAGGGGTATGACTTGGTTCCGCCCTGCTTGTTGATGTACCATACTACTGACATATTGTCTGTTTGAACTGCAATGGTCCCGGTGGGAAGAGAGTCCTGAAGAGCTTGCAATGCTAAAAGCACAGCTCTCATCTCCAAGACATTGATATGCAGATGGTACTCGTGAGGCTGCCAGGTGCCTTGGACTGTTCTGCCCTGAAAATGCCCCCCCACCCGATCAGGGAGGCGTCCGTGGTCACCGTATCTACTGGAGGAGGAAGAATGAATGGTCTGCCCTGGTGTAATGATGGGGAAACCATCCACCAAACAAGTTGGTTTTTGCATGACTGTGTGATCATTATCATGTGAGACATTGGGAGTTGCTGGAAGGACCATTGTGTGAACAGCATCCACTGAAGAATCCTCATGTGAAAATGTGCAAGGGGGGCTAGTATGATAGCCGCTGCCATGAGACCCAATGTTCTTAGGACGAATATGGCCTGAATCTTTTTGCATCTTAATAAGACCTGCACATGTCATCGAATGGCTAACACTCTGTCTACTGGAAGACTCACTGATATGTCCTTTGTATTTAAGTTTGCGCCTATAAAGGTGATAGATTGGCAAGGTGACAATGCAGACTTTTCGAAATTTATAGTGATGCCTAGAGTGGAGCACGTTTGGATGGTGTAGTCTCTGGCTCACAAGCAGGTGATGCCTGGTGGTTGCAGTAAGGAGCCAGTCGTCTAAATATGGAAACACCTGGAATCCTTGCCGTCTCAAGTGAGCGGTGACTACTGCCAAACATTTGGTGAACACCCTGGGGGCTGTGGTGAGACCAAAGGGCAGAGCTCTGAACAGATAATGACTGGCTCCCAGCCAGAAGCGGAGGAATCTTCTGGAGCGCCTGTCCATTTTGATATGGTAGTACGCGTCCTGAAGATCTATGGAGCACATCCAATTGTCCTCACCCAGAAAGGGTAAAATGGACTGTAGCGTGACCATCCGGAACTTCGTTCTTTGAATAGACCTGTTTAGTCTGCTGAGATCCAGAATGGGTCTCCAGTCCCCTGTCTTTTTTGGTACCAAAAAAAACCTTGAGTAAATTCCGGATCCTTGTTGGTCTGCTGGGACTGACTGGATGGCTCTTTTTCTTAGCGGTTTTGAAATTTCTTGAACTGCTTGATCCCTTAGATTGGATGGAACATCTGGAAGGGGTTTGTTGGTAAAGTGTGGAGTGCGAAAGAAGGAGATTTTGTAGCCTTCGGATATGATAGAAAGTACCCATTTGTCTTGTGTTATACTTTGCCAGGCTTTTGGGTACAGCGATAATCTTCCCCCAACTGCCTCCGAAGGTGGACAGTCGGGCAGCACTTCAGGGATGCTGGAAGGGCTTGTCAGAGAAGGATTCTCTTTGGCCCTGATTTTGCGGACCCCCTCTGCCCCTAGGGCAGCATCTATTGTTCCCTCCTCTGCCCCTGGAGGGGAACTCTCCACGTGTGTCAGACATGGCTCCCTGGGGTTTCTGGAACCACATTTTCCCACTTCTGACCCTTGGGATATGGTCTTGAAGGAGTGGAAAAACGGACTCCAACAGCAGAGAGAGTCTTGCCTTCCTGCTCACACCTGGTAAGGGTATCCTTCACCTGTGGTCCAAACAGAGCAGAACCATCAAAGGGGGTGTTGGTGAAAGATGCCCACATCCAAGCGTGTCTCCTCAAAGCCACACCTGTGCCTGTGGCCCTACTCGCGCCATCGGTTGCATAAGAGATGAGCCGCATGGAAGAGTTTACTACCAAATTTAGAGTCGCCAGCTGGGAGGCAACCTTAGCCTGGGCCCCCGCAGCTGATGGATCTTGAAGGGTATCTCCTAGCTCTTTAAGGAGATCCCTTTGAAGGCGGGTAAAATGGCACAAATAGTTCAGAGACCTCATGGAGAAGGTCGCTGAGGAAAACATCTGCTTCCCATATCTGTCCATCGTCCTAGGTTCCTTATTAGGGGGATGGACAGACGAAGTTTCAGCCAACTCCTTTTTAGAGGCCGCTGCTACCACCATGGCATCAACGGAAACACCCTTGGTCAGAAATTGCTTATCTTGAGGGGCAGTAATGAATTTTGTGGGCCTGCGGGGAGTTGGTTCCATTGTGTCTGGAGATGACCATGCCTTTCGAGCCACCACAGACATCAGTGGATCGAAAGGCGGAGACACCCAGGAGGTGGAGGGTCGGGAATCAAACACTTCCAGGAATACCGACTCATCTTTGGAAGGGTTAAGGGTAGTCCAGTTCCCCCTCTCCCTAAGGATTTCAAGGATGTCTGAAAAGGAGACTTCCTCAGAGGGGGATCTTGGGGACCCTTCCGACTCCAAGTCAGTATCTGAAGTGACAGACTCAGGGGAGTCAACATGCTTCCTCTTGCATTTCCTCTTTTGAGGGGGCTCCTCTGAATGAATGGGGGAGGCCTCAGAAGAGGAAGATACACCCAATGGGGTGCCCTGGAGCGCTTGTTCCCCATGCTTGGGGTCTGGAGGAGGGGCAGAGGCAGGAGCAGGCACCATGGGGGAGGAGCCAATGAGGCTGACTTGAAGGCACCCCTTCCCAATACCGGAGAAGGCTCCGAAGAGACCGGGAGCCTTCTCGGCACCGAGAGAGATGGCTCCGAAGCCAATGTAGGAGCCAAACTCACCTGCGCCGAAGCTCCAAGAGGGAGAATGGGGTCGGACAAGGGTCCGATGCCACTCACTCCCTCGGAGCCAACGAGGGAGTCCCGGTGCCCAGATCCCTCCAAGAATGGCACCATGGAAGATATCGGAGCTGACGATGGAACCGAAAGGGGACGTATCGGTGCCGACGGACCCACAGTTCCAGCCTCAGCATGCTCCAGCTCTGAACTCAAGGGATGAGTCGAAGGAGGAACTATTGCAGAAACAGGTAGAGCCGAACCCTGATGAGTGGGGCTGGATAGCATTTTTGCCAGGGCCTGCGACTTTAAAAGCCTGCTCACCTCTCTCTCCAAATCATGGTCAGATAGTCTAGACGACCGAGAAGAGTGGGATCGATGACTCCGCTCCGATTGCAACAAGGGTGACCCTGGAGCCGAGTGTATTGACTCCAAGGATGGTGACCTGGAGCGTTTTCGACTCCCCGACAGTTCCGATGGAAGAGTCGGGGCCGACTGGGAGATAGGTACTTCGGCTCCAGTCGGAGCTGAAGTTGACTTAGAGATAGGTACTTCGGTTCCAGCCGGAACCAAAGTTGAAGCAGAAGCCATACCCGGCGATGGCTCCGAACTGGGAGCCGACTGCTTTGATGGCCTAAAAGGTTTCACTGACTGAGCCTTGACCGGTGATCCTTCAGGTTTAAGCAAACCCCTAAGGATAAGCTTATTCCTACGTTCCTGCAGGTATCTCGGACTAAAGGTGTGACACACCGAACAAGAGTCCTGCAGGTGTAGGGAGCCCAAGCAGTAGACACAAGAAGTGTGACCATCTGTCAGAGACATTTTCTGACAGCATGAGTCACACTTCTTGAATCACAACACTTTTGTGTCTTTAGACATTCCTGTAAAGGAAAATCAAATACAAAGACAAGTACAAGGGGAAGTAGGTAACTAGAACAACACATACAATCCACACAAGTTACCACACCCTAACAGCACACACACTATATAAAACCTACAAACTACCACAAATTCTAATGAAAAAATTTGTCTACCTTAAAAAAGAAAACAAGGATAAGTCTCTAACTAAAACAGCTTACCTTAAAAAGGCAAAACGGGAGTGGGGGAGGGAGGCGAAAAACTCCCTAAGGAGAAAACGAGTTTTTAAGGGGGATTAAACACTAACAAATTATAACAAATTACCACAGAACCTACAACTATGCTATGACAATAAGTATATGACTAATAAAATTCAAAAAGTCCTAAATATTATAAACAAAGTGAAAAAATACGACCTGAGCCAGTAAACGCAACCTTATAGCAGAAGCGGCAAACGAGATCTGGGTATCTAGCGCCAGGCATTATGGGATATAGGGGGGCCTCAAGCCAGTAAGCAGCTCTCGAGCTTTTGAAGATGGCCGAGTCAGAGCCGAGGATCGGCTCTGAACCCAACCAGCAGGAATGAAGGCGAGATAGACAACTTAACATATATTTTTACTCTTTCGTCGTTTAAATGCTAACGCGCATGCTCAATAATGTCATTGCATTGAGCGTGTACTGGAGTGTTTTCTAACACTCATTTAAGTATATAAACCTAGAAATAGTAAATAACAAACTGTATATTTACAAAACAACCAGTCCTATATTTTAACAGACCACTATTCATTTCCCACAGCATTTTCTCATAATTGCTACCATTCCAAGTAAAGGCAGATTAATATTTACTCCTGCTTTCTATTGATGGTATGTTAAATTTCAGGATATAAATATAAATATCAAGCACTCTAAAGACTATATGAGTGCTGTCAAAAATGTATACAGATTTATAAGTATACTAAAAGATATATCTAAATCTAGTATCCTATGTAATGCCATATATATGACATATGTTAACAAATAGTCATATATGCAATACATGTGTATGTAAGTAGCTGTTCAATATATAAGAATGTATAGATAATAACATATGTTAAATAGAAAAAACCCATATGCACTACATAACAGTCCACATGATGGCCAAACCATATTATTAAAGAAATTTAGATATCATTCAGCATGTTTGTTTACAATGTTTAATTTGCTATGACAAGCATGATGGAGTTTTATGATCAGATTATTTCAGCTATCATTCTATTTGTGAAAGCCGTGGTGATGCAGCGGTAGCGTTGTTGCCTCAAAGCAAGAGGTTCTCCCGTTCGATTCTCGGCTGGAGTGCCTTCTGTGTGGAGTCTGCATGTCCTCCCTGTGGTCGAGTGGTGTTCGAAAGACATGTGTAGAATGGGCTTGCCTTCGTTGAAGGTTGAGCGTCGAGCTGGCACCTCTGCACCTGTAAAAAAAATCTACTGCCAATCATTAGCGGACCGGAGTTCCACTGTGGCGACCCCTAACCGGGAAAAGCCGAAAGAAGAACAATTCTAGATTGATCTTTTGAGAGAATGTACTTAAACCTCACTAGAGTTTTTGAGTACCCTTCCTCATTCTATAATAATCAATACATTGAAATAAAGTCCAAGTTATTTTATAGCAAAATGGATCAAGAAATGGCTTGATGATAGAACACAATGTGTCACTGTGAATGGCACTTATTTTTATGCCATCTACACTGATGTACCCTGTCTTGGGACCTGTTGTTTTTAATTTAGTGATGGCTACATTTCCTACCAACAGCAAGTGATGGATGAATACATTTGCAGATGACCTCAAGGTAGGTTTTGTGACATCTCCACTGAAGCCTATCTGTATATCAGTAGTTATCTGGGAAACATCTCTAACTGGGCAAAAGATAATGGTTTACTTTTTAACAGCAAAAAGTGCTATGCTATATATTTTGTCAAAACTGTGGTAAAGTGACCACTATTATTTAATGACTTGGTATTATCAGAAGTCAGTGAAACCTCTGATTTAGGGATTATCATCATAACTGAATTAACATTTGATCAATGTCTTAGTGTTATTTTGACTAAAGCTCTGAGGCATGGGTTATATGTTAAAAATCATATTGCAACATAATGTTAATAACATGACTGCCTTGTATAAAACATATATTCAACCACTGTTAGAGTATAATAACTTTTATATGTTTATATAATAGGACCCAACTCAAAAAATTGGAAGTAGTTCAGAGGAGTTTCGCCAAACATGTTCCATATGTTAAAGATCTGTGCCATAAGGACAGATACAAAAGGCTTCACTTGTATACTCTACAGTAGAGATATTTTAATACATACAAACAGGAGTTGAAACAAACTTTGCTGACTTTAGAAACAAATTCAAACAGTCTTACTCAAGTATTCTAATTTAAATGTTAACATTTTCTTAAGAAGAATTATATTAAGATCCAGATTCATTACTTAGACTATTACTAGGATATAGAATAGCATGACCCATAAAATGAGGGATTCTGGGAGTATTATAATATTTAAAGCTAAATTAAATGCATGGGTGGATGGCAAAGCTTATGGAGTCCATGTGCTAAATGGCTTTTAGCCTAAACACTGGAAATCAGAACTTATGCACATTTTAAGCCTTGCTGCCTTGCAGAGTAAACATCAGGGACTCCTAACCCTCCTGATTCTCTTGTCAAAGTTACCATGTTTCATGACACCTGAGGTTTTTGTTCTGCCCATATAAGTTTTGTAGTACTTTTTCTCAGTTTATTTAAAAAAAAAGCTCATCTGAGGGAGGGAGAAATAGATGTGATATACAAAACACTAGTAGGAGGGCATATCACTGGACTGCTTGAATTTTCTGTCACATTCCATTTCCTATGTATATATATATATATATATATATATATATATATATAACATTACTTAAAAGTGCACACTAATGTTAAGAATGATTATCCTTCAATTGTCTCTCTAAGCTTCAGTCCTAAGTATACTAGCTCATTGGTATCGCTTAGAAAGAGGCATTGTACTTACCACTAAGTGAATAATTAATTTGTATGGCTTTGGAAATTTTTGTGTTTTTCTTATATCCAGCAGTTCTACCATATCAACAAAGTTCCTGAAGTATTGCTTCACCCCTTTCTAGATCAGTTAGATAAAGATGCAAGTCATCCATGTATAGTGTCAGGCTGTGAGTAAATGCCTCCCGAGGTTTATAATTTTCTTGTGTCTGTTGCAACCTGATTGCCATGGGTTCAAGATAAATAGTGAATTGAAGAAAGAAAAGGAGGGCACACACGTCTAGTGCCTCTACTTAACTGAAAACATTTGGAAATTTTAATTCCTATTTTTGTTTTTGCTGAGGCATTATTATGCTAAGATTTTTAAATGCACACACCTCTCAAACCCAGAACTCTTAGTGCTTGCTTCAAATAAATAGTACCAACAAACATTGCCAGACACCTTTTTATGCATCCAGATTTGCAATCAGAAATGTTTGTTTGGTTTTGCTGGCATCTGCTGTCAACACATGTACTTCCAATAACTTATAGGAATATATAGGAATAACTTATAGGAATAGGAGTGGTGCTGCCCCATGCAAAGCTCACTTGTTCAATATCAATAAATGGGTGGGTTGCAAACTAATCTTTTCAAAATTAGTGTGGTAGATAACTTATTGTGATTAAACATCTTTATTAGGTTGAACTAACCTGAGAAGGATCATTGCCTGGTTTGTAAGTAACTGATGTTCTTCTATTCCTATGTTGCAGTATTCATTACATGAGGGATTCCCTGCCATAAATGATCCCAACATCTGGCCAGTATACAAAAGCCTTTTACCACTGCTAGGTATGTGGGATGTTGCACGTAGATCCAAGGCAGATGGCCATGAAAGTGATGTCTGCATGCACCACCCTTAGAACATCTCTGCCGCCAGTCTAAACACCATCTTCAACCATCTATCTGCTCGCCCAAGTTGTTGGTTGCTGTACAAGCTGTGAAGAAACTGAAAACACTGTCATCTGTGTTAGCATGTCTGCCAGGAGATTTGTGTATATTCTCAGATTAACTTGTATGCCAGCATGTCTAATTGTGAATATGTAAATAAATTTTAAAAGTTGAGTATTTCCCTGTATAAACAGAATGTTTAAAGAATATGTCAGTGTTTGATGCATTTCTAATTGCACATCTTTTAGAGGGGATTTCTAAAGTACTGTGGAGAGTCAGCTGAACACTGAGTGATGTAATTAGAATGTTCCTGATTGCTAAGTGATTATTTAAATAGCTTATTGACAGAAAAAAAAACTTTTTCAAACAGGTGACTGTTATTTTTAAAATAAGACAGATGAGACTGCAGTTTCTCAAGTGTTGAGTAGTTTTGTGAAGTACAGTCAGTTACAGTGTTGTGCAGTCAGTGGACACCCATGAAAGAGAACTCACCAAAAACTGTAAGCCTGCCTTTTGCCTTGCTGTTGTGTTAGATTATATTAGGGGCAGTATTCTTTAGTTAGAGTAGGAAAGTTCAGTTATTAAGATAGAGTTTTCCTAGAATAATGGACTCCTATCCTGCAGTTTAATTTTACATTTCCAGTGATTGAGTTCTGGTGTTTATTGAAAGCTATTGATTTACATTCTTGTAATCATTTTACTTATTATTAAAAGTTTTTCATTACTTTACATTGTGGCTTTAAATCAGTGTTTTTCTTTACAGATTAGGGAGTCCTTCCACCTGTTTGATATTCCCCAGGTCACCTTGAAGGCCTGATCACATATGGTCATAGCTATCATTTATTTTGATATTTAATTTTCATAATGGGACACCATTTGAAAGGGCATGAAGACATTCTGAATGGTGGCAGCATTACCGTGTTATTTTGGGGAAGGGACACAGCTGGAAATCTGTGTCAGGCTTTCCCAGAAGTGTTTGGATGCATGAGATTTAAATTTGCTTTGAGTGTGAATGTATCAGAGGTCTTAAACTGGGACACATTGCTCTGAAGTGTATAATAAGAAAATACATTTGGGGTGAACAAAGGTATATAATCCAGTCCCAGGAAAATAGAGCCTGCTCCTGTTGTGCTCCTAGGGGAAAATGGTGAAATATTGTGTCTGTTTAAGTGGCAGTCTCATATTGGAGTCAGTAAGTATTGAAGCTTCTTTGTTACTGACTCAGGATAGCAAGGGACATCATTTAATTGTTGGCAGTCCAGTGGGATATAGGAGGACATCACACAAGCATGTTCAGATAAGTGCCCCATTGGGTTTTTTCTACTTACTTTTACTACATTTTTCTATCTGAGGTTACATGTCATCCAGAAAAGCCAAGTGCCATTGTGGAAGATAAATTCCACATAAAGATTCCCACAACCAGTGTCTGTTTTGTTTAGGCCCTAATTACGTCCATAAGTCTTGCTCTGTATCTTGCTCTGTATGTCAAGCATTTGTTCCCAAAACTCTGTGTAGCTGCCTTCACTCTCTAGATATTTTCCTAGAGAATTGAAGACTTGAGAGGTTAGCGTGCGACTTTATGGAAGATACACTGGGGCCTTCTGCTGAGCCTGAAAACAAGGCCAAGAAGCTCAGGCCTGAAGCTTCACATACCAGTGAAGGCCAGGAGGCCCGTTTGGACTTTGGCTCAGATTCCTCGGCAAGAACTGGAGCAGAAGCCATCAGGGAGTCAGCCACTGGCACATCTTTGGTGGTGTTGCAGATGTCCATTTTGGACAAGCAGGGGGAACCTAGGCTCATAATATCAAAAGATCCTCAAGGTATTCCTCAGATTTTGTTTTGGGAGGAAGTGCCAATGACTGTTATAGCATGCAGGACTACGTCAGGTCCCTCCACCTTCCATAAGGCTTCGGTGCCCCTTAAAAATAAACAAAAAACAAACATCTTCCAACTTCTCAGGAATCTCGATCTGACCAGCAGGCCTTCACACAGGGATTATTTAATGCCTTTATGGCTTTAAAGTTTTCTTCCTAGCCGCCTTCTACTTTTTCCCCTCAGAAAAGGTTTAGGGAGCAACTTTTATCTGAGGATAAGGACTCCTCAGAGGATTTAGCATACTCTGGCCAAATTTCTTCCCCCCTGGAGTATGCATCACCTGAGGGGCAGTCCAAATGAGCCGAGTCTTTTGGTGAAGACATCACCTTTGGGGAGACTATTGCTCATATGAGGGAGTTTTTAGGTGGGACTGCTCACAGGTTACTGATGTGCAGAGGAGATACTATGATTTACTCCTAACGGATTCACCCTCTTCTACCAGCTTTTCTGGATGCTTTCACTTCTGCTTCTAAGAGTCCAGACTCAACATTCTGCACCCAAATGGTCAGATAGGTTCTATAAAGTTCTAGAGGACTGCAAATTCCTTTATAAATGCCCTGCTGCAGACCTAGTGGTTGTTTCTGTAGCTACTGATAACCCATCCTGACTTTTGCCTTCTGCTTCTCTTCTCCCTTCAGCTAAGGAGAGTAAAACCATGGAGAGGTTGGAGAAAAAAGTGTACACTTCAGCTACTCTTGCCTCTATGACCCTTCTTTCTCAGGCCTCTCTGCTTCTTTCTGATCTTCTGGATTCAGATGTTAAGTCTCGGCTTTCCTCTGTTTTGAGGACATCTTCCCAAGTGGCAAGCCACTCCATTAGATACAGTTATGATGCTGCTGAGGCATCTGCCAGGGCTGTTGCCTCTGGTTCTGCATTAAGGAGATACTCCTAGTTAAGACTCCAGCCTCTTCCTGAAGACTTCAAGTCGATGCACCATTAGATAATAATGCCTTGTTTGGTACTGCATCTGCTACCTTGTTCAAGTCCCTGCAGGAAAAAGGTAAAGAGTTGCAGGATTTAGAACATATCTTTGGGTCTTCAGTTTCCAAATTCCAAAGGAACAATCCAGTTGAGACTGCTATTGTCAGGAAATAATCTTGAACTCCCCCTTCCAGAGGTAATAGGGGTCTCAAGAGATCTGCTACTTCCAAACCCTCTCAGCCTTCTTCATCTCAAAAGCAGTCTCTTCCAGACAAGCCAGATAGTCTGTGACTACTTGGCTCCCTCTGGTATCATTCCCATCTCTCAGCACCTTACTTCTCTCCCTTCCAGTCTGGGAACATCTCAGTCATGATTCATGAGGTCTCAATTATCCACAAAGGATATTTCATGGCTTGGGAAGCTCTTCCTCCTTTCATAGGAATTCCTCAACCACCTCAAGAACAACTTCTTTTCTTCCCAGAGATGCTCCAAGAGTTGATATCCCAGGGAACTGTCCAATATGGTCCACTGTCACAAAGGGGAAGATGATTCTACTCAAGGATGTTCCTGTTTCCCAGGAAAGATGGCCCATGGAGACCCATTCTGGACCTTTCTCACCACAACACCTTCCTAAAGGTCCTAACCTTTTGTATGCTTTCATTACAAACTCTGTTTCCTCTCATTCTTCCACATGCCTATTTGGCCTCCTTGGATGTCAAGGATGCCTACCTACATATTCCCATTCATCCCCTTTACAGAAAACTTTTATGTTTTTCTGTTGCTCCCCCACATTTTCTGTTCTGTGCTTTGCCCTTTGGTCTCTCTACAGCACCAAGAGTATGTACAAAATGTTTAGCTCCTGTGATTGCTTTCTGCAGACTCCAAGGCATACAGGTCTTCCCCTATCTGGACAACCTGTTACTACAGACACCCCTCCCCAAGACCTTGATTCACAATCTCCTGTTTACTACTACTCTTCTGCAAAGGTTGGGATTCATGGTCAATTTAAAAAAATCCATGCTCACCCCTTCACAGGACCAGGTCTTCCTGGGGTGCAAGATTCAGACAAATCTCATGTTGGCCTCTCTTCCTCCACAAAAAAGTCTATCTCAAGTCAGTTACTTCCAAGACCTTCTCCCTCTGTGGTTTTTGACTGCCAGGGAGTTTCTCAAGCTTCTAGGCTTCATGGCTTCTACTATTCCCCTGCTACCCCTTGCCAAACTCCACATGAGACAGTTTCAATGGTACCTGAAATCAGTTTGGATGCAGCATGCTCACCCACTGGAGTTTGTTGTCCCTCTACTTCCTTGCCTAAAGAGGGAGCTTCTTTGATGGATTCAGCAGATTACCCAGAATCCAGGCATGCCTTTACATCCTCGCCTACCAACTCAAGAGTTCTTCACAGACGTCACAGACATGGGTTGGGGGCAGCCTTTGCATCCATTAAGATACAAGGCCAGTGGTCTCCTTTACAAAGGAAGGAACACATAAACAATAAGAGATGAGAGCTCTTCTGCTGGCTGTTCAGGCATTTCATACTTTAATCCATTTAGGACCTCTATAACTGTTTACAGACAACACCACAGTTCTATGGTATGTGAACAAATTGGGGGGGGGGATTCATACCTTCTGTGCAGGCTAGCTCTTTTGGCATAGGAATTAGTAACTCAGTACCAAGTCACTCTGCAGGCATTGTACATCTCTTCCAACCAAAATGTTGAGGCAGACATTCTGAGCAGGTCCATGACTAAAATCCCATGAATGAATGCTTCATAGGAATGTATTTCTGGACATTCTCCACCATTGAGGTACACATCAGAGATCTTTTTGCCTCCCCTTTAAACAGACAACTTCCAAAGTTTTGTGCCAGAGTTCCAGGTCCTCTGGTATGGAAAGTGGATGCCCTATCAATCTCTTGGAAGGGGATGTTTCTGTATGTATTCCCCCTCCTCCCCTCTTATTCTGAAAGTTCTGCTGAAGATTTAACAGGACAAATCAAAAATCTTGCTGGTGACTCCCTTTTGGCCAAGACAACATTGGTTCCCTCTTCTTCTGCATTTAGCCAAGGGCAGTCATCACAAGTTACCTCACAGGGCAGATCTCCTCACACAAGATAAGGGATCACTCATTCACCCTCTGTCATCAACTCTGCAACTCACATTGTGGGTGATAAACTTCTGATTCTTTTTAGATACCTTTTATCTGAGGATGTGCTTAGGGTGCTGTAGGAGGCCAGGAAATCCAATACTAGGAAATCCTGCTTATCCAAATGGAAGAGGTTTTCCATCTAGTATCTTTCTCGTAACCTAGACCCACTAAATGTGGACATTCCTTTGGTTCGAAGTTACTTGTGTAAACTTTTGAAGACTGAGTTGGCTTATTCTTCTGTGAAAGCTCAACTTTCACCTATTTCTTTATGTCTACCTCTGTCTCCCCCTTTGGTCTCCAGATCAGTGGTTAACCTTTTTCTTCAAAGTGTCCTTCACATTAGACCTCCTGGGAAATCTGTTCCATCCCCTGGGATCTTAAATTTGTTTTGGAAAAGCTCACTGTGGCTCCTTTTGAGCCTGCAGCAACAGCTACCCTGCAATGTTGTACTTGGAAGATTGTGCTTCTACTTGCTATTATTTCAGCCAGAAGGGTGTCTGAACTACAAGCCTTGATGGCATTTCCACCTTTCCTAGTTTTCATTAAGGACAGGGTTTCTCTGCATACCACCCCTGCCTTTATGCCCAGGGTTGTGAATGAGTTACCACTTAATCAGTCCATTAACTTGCCCACCTTTTTCCCCTCTCCACAGTCTTCCAGTAAGAGGATCCTACACACCAAAAAAACAAAAAAGCAGGAACACAGCAAAACTGTTTGAATTTTCTTTACTTTAACACACTGGTACCTTGGCCATTCGCCTTCAACAGACAATATACAATTACAAACAACCATCTTTATATACATAGGTTCAAACCCCAATTAATCCAATTAAATACTAATTGAAAAATTATATCTTGTTTAAAATGCTGCATACACATTTTTTAAAGTACTACATACATATTTTATTAAATACAGCCATCCTAAACATTTTAAATAACTCATTTTAAATATAAACTATCCAAAATTGGTTCATTCACCAGGTTGTGATTAAGTTTAATATAGTCTTTCCTAACATCTAACAAATCACAAACCATTTTCTTATACTATTGCTTGTTCATAAGAACCCAATTGCCTCCCCCTTGTCTGCCTGACTAAACACATAATCACTCAACTTTGCCCTTAACACATTCAAATTTTCCCACTCACATTTGGTGATGTTATAAGTTTTTTTACCCTTAACATTCGCTAATCATGTTCAGTTCTTCTATAAAACATTTGCTCAAAGAGAAATTCCTCTGGGGTAGTTTATATCGTAGGGTGTGTTTGCGCAAATGTAAAATGGTATATTGGTCAGATAAAAAGAGCAGTAAAGGTTAGGATCATGGAACATTTAAAGGATATTATCAATAAAAACTTTAAGAGTCCAGTTGCTGAACATTTTGTGAATATTCATGGAGGTAGCACTAGTTCCTTTTTCTTTAGTATTTTGGCACAACCTGTGTTAGTTGGGGGGGTGATATGGTGAGGAGGTTGAATGAGCTAGAAAGTAAGTTCATTCTCAATTATGGAGCATTGTTTCCTAGGGGTCTCAATCTTGAGGTAAATATATGAAATTTTATTAAAATTTTTTCATATTTATGAATTTATAAATGTATGAATTAATGAGGCTTTTATTGTCATGCTTATTTAGTTTATTATAAAGGTCAGTTATGGATGCTGCTGTTGTCTTTCGGCTTT
This sequence comes from Protopterus annectens, assembly GCF_019279795.1. Classification (NCBI taxonomy): domain Eukaryota; kingdom Metazoa; phylum Chordata; order Ceratodontiformes; family Protopteridae; genus Protopterus; species Protopterus annectens. The sequence goes on from NC_056733.1 coordinate 223,670,764, forward strand.
TCCCAGTTAGGGGTCGCTGCAGCAGAACTCCGGTCCACTAATGATTGGCAGTAGATTTTGACGAATGCCAAGGTGCCAGCTCAACGTTCAACCTTCAACGAAGGCATGCCCATTTACGCATGTCTTTCGAACGTGCACCCAACCGCAGGGAGGACATGCAGACTCCACACAGAAGGCACTCCCCGCACTCCAGCCGAGAATCAAACGGGAGAACCTCTTGCTGTGAGGCAACAATACTACCGCTGCACCACCTCGGATATGGATATATTTCATAAAAAAGTTTATTAAAATAGTTCATTAATCATTTTGGATAGTTTATATTTAAAATGAGTTATTTAAAATGTTTAGGATGGCTGTATTTAATAAAATGTGTATGTAGTATTTTAAAAAATGTGTATGCAGCATTTTAAACAAGATGTCATTTTTCAATTAATATTTAATTGGATTAATTGGAGTTTGAACCTATGTATATAAAGATGGTTGTTTGTAATTGTATATTGTCCATTGAAGGCGAATGGCCGAGGTACCAGTGTGTTAAAGTAAAGAAAATTCAAACAGTTTTGCTGTGTTCCTGCTTTTTTTTGTTTTTTGGTATATGGTTTGGCGAAGTGGTGGATTGGTGAAGAATATATATTTTTTGTAATGTCAGAGGGTCCTACACACCCTGGATGTGCACAGACAACTCAGATTTTGGAAACTAAAGATGTTCTTCGTGTTTCACTTTTGCAGTCATCACCTGTGGGTTATCCCTGCTGTGGTAGCCCTCGGCCGGCCCGAATACCAGAGTCAATGTTTTGTGCGCCGGCTGCTGTCACTTGTAGTCTGGCATCAGGTCATCAGTACTGTAAAGCAAGGCAGCCAACGTCATTACATCAGTCTTTCTTGCCGTGGTGCCTGTAGCAGAAACAGTTCAGATGAGTCACTGCCAGAAATCAAATTTCAGCAAAAAACATCTAAAGCTAAGTATCCCATTGGAGACGCTTATTTCTTGCTATAACCAAAGTCCGAAAAAGTTAGGAATTGTCTTGCCTGTTGAAAGCAGATCCCACACAGAGACTTCCATTCTTACTGCATCACTTGCTTAGTCCCAGACCACAACATCCGTCGTTGCCATTTCTGCGCCCTCATTAATGCAGGAACCATTCGCCATAGAGCACTTTTTGTAAACAATTATTTTTGTATTCCATCTTCGAATTCTGATATGGCGTCCGTCAGCCAACAGTCCGCTGACATTCCATAAAAACATAAAGATAGAGACAGGACACACAAGGCTATGCCTTCTGACAATGCTACCGCTAAGCAAGTTGTCAGTTTTCTGGAATTCAGTGAGGCACTTTCACAGCCCTTGATGCCCGACTTGCTTTCTATGCAGGCCTCTGCAAAGACCCTTTCTGAGTCTGGTATGCCACAGAAATAAACTTCATCTTCCAAGCCTTTGCCTGTCTCTGCCTCGGTTGGGTCTGGAGCCGTGACGCAGGCACCGGCTTCTGAGGAGGCCATTCGCACTACCGATTTTAGACAAAAAAAAGACTTCTCTTCCAACTACCATTTCTCAGAGACTGACGGACTCTCTCAGGCCTTGAAGCCAAGCCACTCCTAGAAAATCTGCTTATAGCCACCATCTTGCTACTCCTCCCCCACCCCAAGCTCAAATACTTAAAATGGCAGAGGACCTCATCTCCTTTATCTGGGTACTCAAGCCCCCACTCCAAAAAGGAAAAGGCTTCCTTCACCAGAAATTGTGACAGACCAAGAGTCTGAGGAATCTGATTATTCTGCCTTTGAAGAGAAACAGCAGCCCTTAACTGTTTATGAGGATTCAGATGCAGAGGAATCCATCCCCTCTGCCTCCCCTGCAGAGGACCTCTCCTTTAGGGAACCCTCCACTCCCTCAGGGAACATTTTCAATGGGAATTTCAGGACTACCCTCAGCCAAAGAAAAGGCTTAGAGAGTTTCTGGACCTGGCCATCCCACCTATTCTAGAACTAGTGGATGATGTTTTCCTTGAATCCAGTTTAGCCCCTGATGCCCTGCCTCCTGCTCCAGCTAAACCTGACAGGTACTACAGAGTACAAGATTCTCACAAATACCTGTACAGGAACCCTGCTGCAGACCCTGAGGTCATTACAGAGGGACCCAATGGAGCTAAGACTAGTTCTGCTAATAATTCTCTTCCTACTGACAAAGATTCCAGAGCTCTGGATAGATGGGGTAAGAAAGTTTACACCTCATCAACCTTAGCTGTCAGAGCACTCAATTGTCAGTTCCATATGTTAAAATATCAACAACACACTTTGGAACAATTAAAACAGAAGATTACTACTTCTCCTGATGGTGCCAACTCTAAAGAGCTGGCAGAATTACTTCACTCTGCTGGTCAAGTGGCCAAGCACTCTTTACAAAGTGGATATGATGCCCTAGAAGCCTCTAGCAGATCAGCACTGACAGGATCTGTTATTAGAAGACATGCATGGCTGAAGGAACAACCTCTCCCTGATCATGTCAAGTCTAAACTTATTGATGCACCCCTAGATAAGGAACACCTGTTTGGGGAAAAAGCAGAAGAGGTACTTAAAAAGATGGAAGACAAAGCAAAATTTATGCAAACAGTAAAAGATTTATTTCAAGTTCAACCACCCAGATTCAGCAGGAACTTCCCCTCTAAGCACTGGGCTTTCCCTGCACCCAGCAGACAGGGCCAAAACAAGCCATGCAGGGACAGGACATCCAGGCCCCTATCCCAGGGCCAGCAAAGAAGCAAACCATTGACCACTTCCACCTCTAAGGCAGGGAGTTCTAAGCCAAGCATCTATGTTAAGCAGTCACAATGACCCCCCCCCCCACCCTCCTTTCACTCTTCTAAAACTAGGAGGAAGGCTCGCCCTCCTCAAGGATAATTGGGTTTCTATAACCAATGACCAATGGTTATAAAAAAAAAAATCATTTCTCAGGGATACAGATTCTCCTTCAGCGAACTCCCAATTCCAAGAGGGTACCCAGACCTACCCCCAAACCAGCGGGCAGAGGCATTAAAACAGGTAAAAACACATATCCCAGGGGGCGGTACAACCTGTCCCGCTGGATCAAACAGGAAAAGGTCTTTACTCCAGACTGTACCTTGTACCCAGAAAAGAGGGCACTTGGCTCCCCATCCTGGATCTATCCAAACTGAACACCTCCTTGGTGGTCCCCAGTTTCAAAATGCTAACCTTGCAGCAGCTCCTGCCTATGCTCACAACAAATGCCTGGCTGGTTACCCTAGACATAAAAGATGCCTACCTCCACATCCCCATCAGGAAATCTTGCAGAAAATTCCTGTGCTTCAGAGCAGACAATCAGCACTTTCAGTTCTCTGCACTGCCCTTTGGCTTATCTACTGCTTACCAAGTATTCACCAAATGTTTGGCCCCGGCCATAGCATTCTGCAGACAGAGAAATATACAGATTTACCCTTACCTGGATGACTGCCTCATTCAGGTAAACAGCAAAGAAAAGTTGCTCCAGGATCTTCTCTTTGTCAAAGAACTCCTAACTTCCGTAGGGTTCACCATAAATGAGAAAAAATCAAAGCAAATCCCCACCAGGAAAATTGTTTTCCTGGGAGCTGTGCTAGACACAGCAACCCTCATGGCCTTTCTACCCCCAGAAAAGCAGAGCTTCCTGCCTCTATACTTCACCCAGCTGGCTTTCAGAAGTCACTTCACTGTGAGGAAGTTTCTGCAAGCACTGGGTTACATGGCATCTTGCATCCTTCTCATCCCTATAGCCAGGCTTCACATGAGAAAGCTTCAGTGGTACTTAAAGAACCTTTGGTGCCAGCACTCTCAGTCCCTAGAGATCACTCTTCCACTCTCTTGCATAAGGGATGAATTTCTCTGTTGAGCAGAGGCCTGTACTATGAACAAGGGTTTTCCCTTAATCCTCCGCCCTTCCGGCCAGACCATCACCACCGATGCCTCAGACATAGCTTGGGGTGCTCACCTAGCAGGCAGGTGCACCCAAGACCTATGGAATGCCCAGCAAATTCACTTGCACATCAACCAGAAAGAAATTACGGCAGTGCAAAATGCTCTGACTTCCTTCCAATCCCATCTCAGGCCAGGGGTCCTCCTTATAAAAACAGACAACACCACAGTAATGTGGTACATCAACAAGCAGGGGGGCACTCAATCTTACCCCCTGTGCAGGTTAGCCATGAGTCTGTGGCTCACAGTCACCTCCATGGGGCTACACCTGGTTGCCCAATACTTACCAGGGATCAACAACACTCTGGCAGACCACCTAAGCAGAAGCTTACTGGACCCCCATGAGTGCCACCTCCACAGAGACATCTTTCTGCAAATCACCCAGGAGTGGGGAACCCCAGAGGTGGACCTCTTTGCCTTGCACCTCAACCACCAGCTGCACAAGTTTTGTACCAGAGAGTACCACCTCCTAGCCTGGAAGGTGGATGACTTGACCTTCACCTGGCACTCCCTCCTTGTGTATGCATACCCTCCTCTACCCCTTATTCCCAAGATTCTGATCAAAATAAGAGAGGAGAGACCAAAGGCCATCCTCATTGCTCCAGATTGGCCCAGACAGCATTGGTACCCCTTACTATGCAGTCTGACTTCACAGCCCCGAAACTGCTTCCCCTAAGGTCAGACCACTAGACCCAGGAGAAAGGGAAGGTACTGCACCCAGACCTACAGGCTGTCAAACTTTCAGCATGGCTCATACACTAAAAACTAACAAGAAGTCACTGTTAAGCAGACGGGTCCTGGACGTCATCACAGAGGCCAGAAGACCTAGCACAAGAAAATCTTATGCAGGAAAATGGAAAAGATTCTGCTCCTGGAAACAATCTAAAGGGGGCAGTTCCTCCCAACCTTCCATCCCACTCATCCTGGATTACTTAGCAGAGTTGTGCAATAGTGGCCTCTCCTTCTACTCTATTCAAATCCATGCCTCAGCCATCTCTGCCCATTTTGATTCAGACACACCCCTCTTCTTTCACCCCTTGAGTAAGCAATTCTTCTAATATCAGGCCATTCAGAAGACCTCCTACTCCACCCTGGGACCTGAATTATGTGTAAGAGAAACTAAACTTACCACCTTTTGTACCTGCCACTTCAGCAGAATTGAAATACTTCTCCTGGAAGACTGCCTTTCTACTAGCCATCACCTCAGCTAGAAGGGTCTCAGAACTTCAAGCTCTCATGGCTGTCAAGCTCTTCATAATTTTCCATGCATACAGAGTCTCCCTGAGGACTAATACATCCTTTATGCCCAAGGCGGTATCTGATGTGACCCTTAACCAGGCCATACACCTTCCCACCTTCTTTCCCAACCCTCAAAACTAGGGGGAAAGAATTCTACATTCACTAGACATGCACAGACAACTCTGATACTATCTAGACCACACTAAGTTATTCAGAAACACTGACCAGCTTCTGGCAAGCTTCACTCCAGGGGCAGAGGGGAAGCCCATCTCCAAACAAACCATTTCCAAATGGATTTCACACTGTATCCATTTTTGCTACAGACTGCATGGGAAACCCATCCTTAAGTCGATCCATACACACTCCACTAGGGCAACCTCCACTTCCATTGCCTTCCTCAGAGGAGTACCTACCAGGGACTTATTGGAAGCGGTCACTTGGACTTCTGTCCATACCTTTACAAAGCATTACCACCTACCTCTCCTTTCTAAGTCTAGGGTAGGGTTTGCTCTGCAATCCTGCAGGGCTTCCTGACCCACACCTAGGACTCTTCCTCTACCTATCCTTCCACCCTTTACCTCAGCTTTGGGAATCCTCCCACAGGTGATGACTGCAACAGTGAAGCACGAAAGAACATAGTACAGTTGTGTACACTTACCATAAAAGTACATGTTCATGTGTATTCACTGTTGCAGTCTTGGTTTCCCTCCCTTCATCCCCCTTTTCACATCTTACCCTAAGGAGACACAGGCTTCCCAAGGTGGCTGTTAGCCACCAGGACCACTACTGTCTTTTCCCTTGTCCTTCTGATTGGTTAGGGCAAGAAAAAGTGATGTAATGATGTCAGCTGCCTTGCTTTATAGTACTGACAACCTGACATCAGACTACAAGCAACAGCAGCTGGCACACAAAAACATTGACTCTGGTATTTGGGCCAGCCGAGGGCTAACATAGCAGGGATAACCCACAGGTGATGACTGCAACAGTGAATTCACTCAAACATCTACATTTATGGTAAGTGTACACAACTGTACTTTATCAGGAAATCTGATCAGCTTTTTGTCTCATTTCATCCCAGGGCTCTGGGAAGCCTGCTTCCAAGCAGACTATTTCTACTTGGATTTCTAGAGCAATTTTCTTTTGTTATCTTTTTCATGGTAAGTATCTTTCTTTTCCTGTTAAGACTCACTCTTCTAGGGCTGTAGCTTACTCTTGTACTTTTTTTCAAAGGTTTGGATACCTCCTCCATTTTAGAAGCAGCCACTTGGACTTCTGTGCATACCTTAACTAATCATTACAAGTTGGATGACATTTCCTGGTCCAGAGCAGGTTTTGCTAGAGCCATTATCCATGGCTTTGTAGAGACTGTCGGCTCCTTCCTCCTCCCTTTTTCCTTCATAAGCTGTGTTACTCTCCCTCATATAATGAATACTGCAACATAGGAATAGAAGAACATGGGATAGTTGTGCAAAATCTTACCATAAGCATAGATGTCTTTCTCTTCCATGTTGCAGTATTGCATCCCTCTTACCTTCTCCCCTGGTTCTTGTTCTTTCTTTGGATGTGTGTTTTCCTCCTTGGTATCTTAGGCTGAAGTTCTTCCTGGGCCATTCAGTTCTATGGATGCTATGTGTGGAGGTCACTTTTATGGCCGACACCTGCCTTGGGCCTACGTGTGACATCCCACTTACCTAGCAGAGGTAAAAGACTTTTGCATACTGGCCAGACGTCAGGATCATTTATGACAGGGAATCCCTCATGTAATGAATACTGCAACATGGAAGAGAAGGATATTTGTTAGAGTGTGTTCAACAATATACTGAGGTTGAAAGTAACTTTGCTATAAATATGCAACCTAAATAAGGAATAAGATAAAGCTTGCTTAAATGTAGAAATAGAGTTTAGCAATATGTGATTAGCATCCATACTAAATGATTGTGGCTTAAAAATAAGGAACTTGCTTATGAGTGTATTACACACACATCAAGAAAGCTGACTTCTTACAGACTTGGCAACAATGTAAAAAAAACAGGATATATCAGAAAAAAATCTGATCTGCTTTCTTTAACAGGACATGTGTTTATCCACAAGGCGTTTTCTTGAAAAATATGTTTTTCTAAGAAAGTTTAAAAATATGCTTTTCTAAGAAAGTTTATCCACAAGGCGTTTCCTTAAAAATATGCTTTTCTCCACTTATCAGCATTTGCGTCATCAAGGCAGTATCTTTCCAAAACCAAGAGGGTGTGTGTTTAACTAAAAAATATATAAAGTCTGTATTAAATCCAGTTATGTTAGGGGTATGGTAGGGACACATTTGTCCTGAGGTAAATGTTATATCTCTCACATCATCTGTACTATATGAGAAGTAAAGTAGAACATTTTCTGAAGCTGTAACAGAAGTACGCGTGGTTTATTATAAAAGTTATTGGTTACTGCTCTTAAAGACAGGTGCTGCAAAATGTATTCTCTCAGTGTATATTCTGCAAGTTTCTGTATGCAACAGACTGTGAATGCAGCTATAACCAGACTTTGATTTCAGCAGAATCCAGCCAGCAAGACTGAGTGTCTTAAGAAGACTTCATATCCATCACAGTAAGCATCAGAGTAACAGCACAGTGCTTTAGCACCTTAAAATAAATTTTTCAATATTGATGGTTATGCTAAGATTTTACACAACTATTCTTTACAATAGCTTGTTTCTATGTATTCAGGGTCTCCAGTTACCAAACACATAATTAGCTAGTTTAGTAATGCATATATTTCTAATGGTAAACTATAGAGCCTGGGTATATTACCCCTGTTTTGATTTCTTAATATCATTTCCACTTCATCTTCCATAACTTCATTCATCAAACTGGTCCCATAATCATGGACCAAAATTTGTAATGGGAGCTTGGTTAGGAAATCCCTATTTAGTCTTTCTTTGCTTCATATAATTGTTCATTAAAATAAATATAACTTCCCAGTATTATCCCCAGGTTTCTCACTAATATTTTCTGTTCTCTGATCTATAATTGTGTATATTGATTTCTCCACCTTCTGTTGTCTAAGCATTAGCACTCAATACTTTTGTCCTTTAGATGTTATTTCAAAATATAAAAGTCTAAAATTTTCCTAATCTTGGTCTATCTTGTAACATAAACTTTATCTATATCATCCTGCATTTTGAGTTCAGTCACTTCCTTCTTATGGATCACTTCTTCCTGTACCATCAGTAGATCTGCATGAAATCTGGCCACTTTTGAATCTGTTAACTGTTATTTAACTGTAAAATTTCTTAGAATATTCCTTCCTGCTTCCTTGTACCTATTCCCATATTTTTATCTGATTCCCCTGTTGTGTGGAAAGCGTATCACTAAATTTTTCAATATGACAGAAATACAAGTTAACTCTCCAGTTTCTCTCAAACCTTTCCTTGTTAACATACCATTTCATGAGCAATGTAGTGTTCTGATAAATAGGAAAAGTATGCAAATGCTTAGTAAGATATGCATGCCACTTGCAAACCATTAGTTTGTCAGTTCTTGAAAATGATTTACAAATGTATGAAAAATGTGCACATTTATTAAAGAAGCCTTATTGCTTCATTCTTGTCTATTTCTATTAGTGTAACATATTTATAAATAAATCACCTTAATGAGCTCTAAGACCAGTGTGCACGTCATCAAAAAATGTGTTCTGGTCTCTTTCCAGGAAAAACATCCTGTCCTATAATGTAACTCCTTCCTGTGCTATAACCTACTATGTTAACATTCTAGCTATGTTTGTTTTGCAATCCCTGGTGGAATATATATATTTACAGTCATGTGTGACACTTCATGTAGCCGCTGTTTTGCTAAGGCACATCTACATTCATTATATTTTTTGTTTTTCCATTTGCTGAACAGCATAGTAGCAAAACTCTTTTGTCCTCCTCCTGGATAAGATGATAATCTTAATATCCTGTGCTGTCCCCACCATCCAGCTCAATTAGTTGGGTTATGTACCCGGCAGTGGATTTGAGCTGGCAACTTATTACAAAGCTTCTCCAGTGCTACAGATACCTCTCCTGTAATGCTATATGAGTAGATACTATTCAGATCCTCTTTGCTGCTGCTGCTTTGTGACAGACATGATTCAACCTGTAGATAAATGAAATTTTATGCTGTTAACCTCCATCAATTAGCTTATTTCTAGCTCAGGACAGTGTTGTCTACCTTTTAGCCAGCTTTTCTAATAATTTTCCAGATAGTTTTTCTCTCCCATCTGAGGCCTAACCAAGCCTGTCTAGTTTTATAAGCATATGGCCATTGCCATTTGTATTTCTCTTTCATCTGCTGACAGTTGTAATTCTTATTAATGGAAAAGGCTTTGGGCTTTAAAAAGTGCCAGACAAGTTGGCACAGAATTCCATCTCAGGACCATCACCTTTAGTGTGTTGTATGTTTGGGTCTGGAACCTTTGCTGGTTAATTGTGAGATATGTTGTTCCTTTAGTTCATCTTCTTGGATTCTCAGAACAAGAAGTTAATTTTAAAATTCCTTCTCCTTGCCACATCAGGATATCTGGCCATTTCTGCTGCTGTTTCTCCTCAGCAACATAAAAGGCTGGGGAAATAAAAATCTATTGAAATGGAGAACAATAAAGACAAGGAATATAGCCCTCATTTGCCTAGTCTGTGACCTTGAGCAAGTCAATTAACCAGACAGTATTTGGGGATAACTTGAATTTGGCCTTGGCTCCTAAATGGTCCCCTGGACTGCAAGCCTATTAACTATGAACCTATGAGAGAAAAGCGCAGAGTCTGAGAGAAACATTTTGACAGATTCACCAATCTTGCTTTCTCCATCCCCCAAAAAATTGAAAACTCCTATATCGTCACCATCTTCAGCTCCACAACAGACGAACCAGATTTATTCTCATCCACTGGTGCTGATCCCCATGACACTGAGACTGTTGTCATCCCAGTAGATTCCCCAAGAGGTTTTCAACACCAAGCTGTTGGTCTTCAGAGAGGGAGCTGTCTAGATTCACAGGTTCAGTACCCCTTTCTGCTGTATCTATGAGGTCTACCAGGTACTCCACAAGGAGTATGGCTGAATTTCACTAGGCTCAGATAGACTTCAGGATCATTTGATCTTTTGTCACTCCAAGGGCAGATACAGCTGGCCCTCCTCTCCTTTACATTTGCTTCTTCCCTGGCTCTGATCTCTGAACTAGTGGTTTCAGAAACACAATTTTCCCCTGGTTGTCCCTCTGTTGGCTTTGACTACAAACGTTACATTAGTTTTCACAGTTTGTCTTACCAAGTTGACTCTGAAGCCTTCTGAGACTAAGGAGTCCCAGAATCAAGTGATCGATGCCAAGCCTTTGGAGCCAGCTTCAGTTCCGACTTGTCTGGGACAGTTTCATAGTTAGGTAAATAAAACACAATAATGTGCAAACTATTATATGCTTAAATTAACCACAAAAAGGAGCGAAATGGCTTTGCAGTAAAAAATCCAGTTCCCCCAATAAAAACAAAAAAACAAAAACAACAAAACCTCTATTTCCAAAACAAAAACAGCTTTTCATAAAATAAAAAGTAGTATGCTGCAAAGTAAAAGCAAGTGTAGCTTCTTCATCATATATATACAGAATATAATATACATATAAACATCTATGAAAACAAAACAAATGTAAAATGAGATATATATATATATATATATATATAATATATACACTTGCAAATCAATTTTTTTTATTTTTTTTCTTTTTCCCTCTTCATGCTTATGGATGTTTTATTACTTTTATTTTATTTCACTATCTCACATACATTTGTTTTAGGTCATAGATGTATTTATACTATATGTCCTCCTCTGTATTATGATGAATAAACTATCTTTAGCTTTTTTTTTTATATATTTTTTAAAGTATATCAGAAGGATTTCTGTATATATGTAAATAAACTAGAGTTTAAGTCAATTAACTATGTCATGTGCACCAAATGAACTTCTTCCATATATATTTTAAATGCTTTGTTTTTAATGGCGTTTTGTGATTTTTGAAAAGCCATTTGGTGGCGCTTAACTCTAGCTAGCTATTAAAGTTCTATTGGATTATTGTTTTATTTATTCTTTTGCTTTTTGGGTTGAAGAACTTGCTACTTGCTTTACTTTTTTGCTTTACTTTTTTTATGAGAGCTGTTTAAAAAGCTGTTTTAAAAAGGTTTGCTTTGGTTTTGCTTTTTTGTTTTTTTATTTTACACTGGATTTTTTGCTTTTACCATTTTTCCTTTTTGTTTTTGTTTTTAATTTATTTAATTTATTTCTGAATTAGGAATTAGGCTACTTACCTCAATTTACCTTTTACTGCAAACAACTTCTATTATATGCTTAGCCAATAACCAGATAGTGACCAGAGGTAGACTCAAACCCTGTACCTTATGTTTATGAGGTAAATACCTCAACCATTATTCCAGCCGCCAACCCTCTCTTGATTGCTTTGGTCCTTGACATTTCAGCATCAGTCTCTACATCTGAGCTGATCATTGCCTCGCTGCTGGGAAGACATTCTTCCTTCTTCTGGTTCTGCTTCTTTGCCTACTTTGGACTTAGGGTCAACTTGGAAACTGTCTTGGTGCTGTTAACATGAGTAATCGAGGGGATGCTGTCCTATCAACCCTAATGAAAAGGAGATGTAGCCCCAGTTTATCTGTATCCTTCAGACCTCACTATCCTACCCAATTCCAAAGGTCTCGATCCATCCCTTTATCAAGAGCATAAAGACACTTCTGTTCAGAAGACAACTCCCCATGAAGTATATAAGAATTGTAGGTGCAAGATGAAGGACTTGCCTTCCCCACAGGAATTCCTCACAAAAAAATAAATAAATGATCTCAGTGAAGGGGAAGATTCCTCTCACACCTCCTGTAGGCACCACTTTTTATGAACTCCTGGAATTGTTATACAAAGGAGGAACTGGCCAACTGACATTCCCAGGTAAAGAACTGTTTATTAAGGAGTTCAGAGTAGGTCCATCTATTTCCTGTGTGGTCTCTCCCACTGACCACATCACTGATGTGGTTGCAGAGAGGGCATGGAGACCACCAGATATGGTGGAACATCGTATACATAAACCAGATAAAGTTCTTAATTCATCCATGGATCATCCTGACTGGAGCAAAGGATCTCCTGTGGATTCTGCTGTGATTCCAGCAGACTCAAAGAAAGAGCTATCAGAGTAGAACTCTACAGTACATCTACCTAACAGGGAATCCAGAGGAATAGACCAATGTGGGAAGTGAATTTATGCTTTGGGAATTTTTTCCCAGAGAGCACTTAATTACATTTCTCATATCACAAGGTTCCAGAGAGAACTAGCAGATCAAACCCTGGATTCCCTCAGGAGACTTCCAGCTACATGTACTATGAAGATTATAGAGACTCAAATGTTGACTCTGTTAGCTACTAATCTGACCATGACTCATTTCTAATGTAGCCGATTGTGCAGTAAGGGCAGCATACAGCAGCATTGCTATTCACCCTGGCTGGTGTTACTGTGCAATATTAGGAGTCTAAACAAGAAACTCTACTACCTAGAAGCTATCCTCACCTTAGAGAACATTGATGTTTATGCAGACACTGAGACATGGTTTAAAACTGAAAATAGCACCTCGGCAGTGCAAAGCTATAATGCTTTCCACACATTTAGACCAGCTACTACAAAGGCGAGGACTAAAGGCTCAGGTGTCTTGATTTACATCCGAAGTAAATATACCTTATGGCTGGTCAAACAGGATGCACTTGAGCTTCTTGACATTCAAATCACCCTGTACCATTTCCTTGCAAGCTATAGGCCCTGCTCTATTACCCAGGAAACTCACAACACATATTTAAGCTTACTGGAAACATTCCCTCTCCAACACAATACTATATTCATGGGCAACTTTAGTTACCCCACTCAACTGGGAATGTGCTAAATGTGCTGGTAAAGAGATTCCTGGATTTTGTAAACACAAACTCCCTGAACCAGATTTGTCAATATGCTGTGCAAACATACAGGATCTGGTCCTCCCTAAGATGGGATAGCACTGCACACCCCTTTGTGTAATGTCCTCTCTGGTATTGTCAGATCACAAAACAGTATCCTTTTAAGTAAAAATTAAACCGGGAACTGCAGCTAGCTTGGAATGTTCAGGAACTACTCTAAGAATGAGTTCATACTATTAAGTGATATCTTGGCACAATTTCAAGTCCCCCAAACCCTAAGAACACTGCTGCCTATGCAAAATTGTTCAGCGTTAATAACTGCATAGAGGTAGCTGTACCCACCAGCAATAACTACAGAACTAACAAAAAAAGCCACCCTAATGGATTCACATCAATAAACTGTATAAATAAGGAAGAAAATCATTGCAATAATTAGAATGTGCAGCACCCAGCAAGGTAAAAGTGTTCTCAGCAAACTAAACAACTCAGAGGACAAATAAAGTCTACTGTAGCCAAATTTGAGGTACATTTGGCCTCCCAGGCCTACGACAATCACAAGACATTCTTTAGCTATATCTACAACTTCAAAAGCAATGCACAATTGTGAGCAGAGCTCATTGTTAATGGAGCCACCTGTACTGAGCCAGAAAATATAGCAAACCTACTGGCAGCCAAATTCATCTCTAGCTTTACACCTCTCACACCTCAGGAAATACCTTCAAATATAACTTCCCTGTGCTATCACTAAGGAAGAGTTCCTCAATAATCTCTCTAAGGCTAAGAACACTGCATTGATGGGCCCAGACAAAGGCTACGAACACTGCATTGATGGGCCCAAACAATATCCCATGTTGCCTTGTAAATACCATAAAACATGACTTATCAGGCCATCTGGAATCACTATTTAACTGTAGCCTCCAAACAGGCTTCATACTTCACAGGTGGAGAACAGCAATCATCATCCCTCTGCAAAGGCAGGCCATTTACAGATCCTGCAAACTAAAGATCCATAAGTCTCACTAGTCTCTTGTACAAAACCATGGAAAGAAAAGTATATAATTAAATAACAAAGAGTTTTACTTTTTTAGTCGAGTCAAGAATAATGCTTCAGTATGTGCATATTACTGGTTTATTCCATAAACAGCACTGGGAGACTGCCTACACACAATTTCAGATCTGTCTCCCAGAACAAAGGAAATATTTTTTATACCTTTTCTTATCAACTTCATGAATGCAGACCTCTGACATTGCATAGCTTTTAACAAATCAATATATTTTAAAATATTATATGCTCTCATGATCCTCACTTAGAGCTTCACATGAACACTTGACAATATACCTTTTTAAAGCATAGACCATTTGGTCTAAGAATCTTATCCTTTGACCTCGTAACATTCAGTACCAGTATGCACTATCTTTACTGACATCCTTACCACAACTCATCCCCCAACCTGAGAAGGTCAGAGTTTCAAAAGATTCCTGACATTGTTTTTCTTTCTTTATGCTTTTAACATTTTTAGACCAGACTGCTTTAAACATAATAACATCCCTTAACTCCGTCAGCACTTACTTTGCCTTCAATTATCCGTCAGTATAATTTGATAGTGAAGAGAGATGCAGTTGTAAAGTTATGTGAAACTGTATTTTGTATAATCATGTATCTATATTACATTTTGTTTTCAACATAAAGATATAAACATTTTGACTCATTTGTGAAGAAACTGCAAGTTAATATGCATTTTCTGAAGAATAATCATGCCCTCCAGACAATGGAGCCCAACCCAGTTTGTTTTTTGTCAAGGGCAGGTCATACCTACTCAGCCTGGTGGATTCTTTGAGAAGGCCACCAAAGCTATGATCGAGGGCAATATGGTTTACGCTGCCTACCTTGACCTGGCCAAGGTATATGACATGGTAACCCACTCAGGAATTGTTGACAAACTCAAGAGGTTATGTATAAATCCTTGTGTCACTCAATGGATAGCCAGTGCAGAGCTTAAGACAGGCAGAGCCCAGGAAGTTAGAATTGGGGCGTCCACCTCTGCAAAGAGCCAGACATCAGCAGAGTCCCTCAAGGACTGGTTCTGAGACTATTCCTTTTTGTCATCTATTTCTCTGAAGTCAAGGCCAGCATCAAGGATCTTTGACTTGCAAAATTTGCAGACCAGTCATAGAATCCCTCACCAACACTAATATTCTCCAGGAAGGGCTGGCTAGTGAAATTACTGATATCAGAGCAATGGACTAAAACTAAATACCAAGAACTGCATAATAGCAACCTTTGGGAAGTGCTCCACCTATGGTAACTATCATACTGACAACACACTCCTAAGAATCAACCCAGTAGTCAGGGACTTGAGGACACATGTAGACTGTAATCTTGCCTCTGACTATCATCAGTAGTGTGGAAATCATTCTGTGATTTTCTTCGTGTTTCACTGTTGCAGTCATTACATTTGGGTTATCTGCTTGCAGGTAGCCATCAGCCGACCTGATTATCAAAGTCTTGGGTCCTGCATCAGTTGCTGTCTCTTCTTCCATGACGTCAGGTAGTCAGGGGTATAAAGCATGCAGCTGACGCCATTACATCAGTCTTTCTTGCCGTGCGGTGTGCGAAGCAGAAGCAGTTCACAAGTGCCGGTCGGCCGACTCCTGAAATTTTCATTTTCGAGTTTCAGAACCGAAGTCTTCAAAAAAGCTAAGTACCCCGTTGGGGATCCTTTTTCTTGCTCTAAACCGATGTCAGTAAAAGTTAACAATTGTATTACTTGTGGAAAGCAAATACGTCATAAAGATTTTCATTCATACTGCATTTCTTGCTTAGGCCCAGACCACGACATCCCTCACTGTTAGTTTTGTGCCTTATTCAATCCTCAAACTATTCATCGTCGGTTCATTTTTGCATCAAACTATTTTGGTACCCGGTTTAATTATCCAGAAATGGCTTTGGTAAGCCATCTGACTACCGACATTCTGTAAAAACATAACGATAAAGACAGAGACAGACCGCATAGGTCCAAAGCTGTCGACGCTTCCGTTAAGCTAGTCGCCAGTTCGCTGGTACTCAGTGAGGTGCTTTCGCAGCCCCTGATACCTGCTACTTCAGATTCGCAGGCCTCTACTGAGACCCATTCGGAGTCCGATATGCCGCGAGATGCTTCTTCGACTATGGAACCTGCGGATGTCTCTACCTTGGATGAGTCTGGAGCCGCTGTGCAGGCACCGGCTTCTGAGAGTGCATTCAGGCCTGCTGACTTGCATATCAAACTGACGCCATCTTCTTCTTCAAGGCCTAAAACTCGATCCATGCCTAGAAAACCGACATCCAAACAGCATGGTCAGGCCCATATGCCTAAAAAAACAAATGATAAGAATGCTGAAGACCTTATTACTCTAATTGGAGGAAGCCAGCCTTCCCCCTTTACAAGACTTAGAACTGATTTTCCTTCTGATTCTTCTGATCAGGATTCTGAAATTTCTGTTTCTTCTGATGATCAGGATTTGCCCTTATCTACCTATGAGGATTCTGATGCAGAGGACTCAATTCCCTCTGCTTCCCCTCCAGAAGATTTTTCTTTTGGTGAAACTTTGTACACTCTTAGGGAGCATTTCTGCTGGGAAAGCCAGGATTACTCTGACTCCAAAAAGAGGCTTAGGGAATTCTTACATCAACACAGGCCTTTAGCTATTCCTCCTGTACTGGACATTGTAGATGATGCCTTCTTGGAATCTAGCCTGGCCCCAGACACTTTACCTCTGGCTCCCAGGAAACTTGACAGATATTACAGAGTACCTGACTCTCACAAGTTCCTCTTTAAGAACCCTACTGTGGACCCAGAGACCATTTCTCAGGGACCCAAAGGCATTAAGGCTACTACTGCCAATAACCCTACCCCCTCTGATAGAGATTCCAGGGCCCTGGACAGATGGGGTAAGAAGGTATACACTTCTGCTACTTTGGCCATTAGGGCCTTAAACCGCCAGTTTCATATGTTAAAGTTGTTGTCTGTCTTTCGGCTTTTCCCAGTTAGGGGTCGCCACAGTGGAACTCCGGTCCACTAATGATTGGCAATAGATTTTCACGAACACCAAGGTGCCAGCTCGACATTCAACCTTCAATAAAGGCACAACCATTTACGCATGTCTTTCAAACGCCCACCCAACCGCGGGGAGGACATGCAGACTCCACACAGAAGGCACTCTCCGCACTCCAACTGAGAATCGAACGAGAGAACCTCTTGCTGCGAGGCAACAACACTACCGCTGCACCACCACGGATCCAGTTTCATATGTTAAAGTATCAGCAGCATATTATTGGATCACTTCAACAGAAAATTATGTTGATTCCTGACTGTGCTGAAAATAAAGAATTACAGGATTTAATGCATTCTGCTGAACAAGCTGGTAAACATACTTTGAGAGCAGCCCTACAAGATGCCTCTAAGGAGTCAAAACTACATTGCACTGGGTCTGTTCTTAGAAGGCATGCTTGTCTTAAGGAGCAAACTTTGCCAGATCATGTTAAAGCTAAATTACTGGATTCTCCCTTAAACCAAGACCGCCTGTTTGGCAACAAAGCAGACAAAGTACTTAAAAAGATGGAGGAAAAAGCTAAATCTATGCAAACTGTTAAAGATTTCCTGCAAGTACAGCCTCCCAGATTTGGTAGGCATTGGCCTTCTAAGAATTGGTCCTTTCCTGTCTCTTCCAGGCCTTCTCAGTCCAAACCCAGGAACAGCAGACCACCTAGGCTACAGTCTCAAGGTACTCACAGGCCTAAGTAGTGGGGGGCTCCCACTTCCAAAACTGGAAGTAGTAAGACACCCCCCTATGGTAAACTGTCATAATGACTTAACCTTAAACCATCCAAGCCCTGCTCATTCTTTAGGGGGGAAATATCGCCCTGCATGCAAAAAAAAAAAAAAACTGGGAACTCATTACCCAAGACAAATGGGTTTTAAATATAATTTCCCAAGGATACAGATTCCACTTCCACACCTTACCAACCCCAAATGGTTGGCCAGACCTACCCCCAAATCAGTGGGGAGAGGCTCAACAGCAGGTTCTCTCTCCTAAGTATCAGGGCTATTCAACCAGTCCCAGCAGAGGAATGGGGGCAAGGTTTTTCCTGAAATCCAGAAAAGACAACTCCTGGCGTCCTATCCTGGACCTGTCTATCCTAAACACCCTTTTGGTAATCCCAAAATTCAAAATGTTAACCCTTCATCAGCTGCTTCCCATGCTAGGCAAAAATGCCTGGTTGGCAACATTGGACCTAAAGGAAGCTTACCTGTACATCCTAATAAGGGAATCTTGTAGAAAATACCTATGCTTCAGAGCAGTCTACATGCACTTTCAGTTCTCTGCACTGCCCTTTGGCTTATCTACTGCGCCCAGGGTATTCACAAAATGCCTAGCTCCAGTCATTGCATTCTGCAGACAAAGAAATATTCAGATATGCCCATACCTGGATGATTGTCTAATTCAGGCAGAAAGCCAGGACATACTATTAAAGCATCTGGCATTTGTAAAGAAACCGCTAACCTAACTGGGGTACACCATAAATGAAAATAAATCTCATCTATTACCCTGCCAACAAATTGTATTCCTTGGAGCAAGCTAGAACAGAACTTCTAAGATGGCCTATCTCATGCCAGAGAAACAAGTTTGACACCCTACTTTAAACTACTGGCCACAAAGACCCAGCTATCTGCAAGGAAAATACTGCAAGCCCTGGGGTTCATGGCCTCTTGCATCCTACTAATTCCATATGCAAGACTGCATATGAGGAAACTACAATGGTATCTAAAAAGCCTATGGTGTCAACATTCTCAGGACCTGGAATCAATGATTCCTATTATTCCTTGTATAAAGACAGAGTTCCTTTGGTGGGCAGAGGCCTGCTACCACAACAAGGGAATGCCATTCACTATACCCCCTGCCATC
Source organism: Protopterus annectens (assembly GCF_019279795.1). Classification (NCBI taxonomy): domain Eukaryota; kingdom Metazoa; phylum Chordata; order Ceratodontiformes; family Protopteridae; genus Protopterus; species Protopterus annectens. The sequence continues at coordinate 223,689,864 of NC_056733.1, forward strand.
CAAAGCCTAACGACAGATGCATCAGACTATGCATGGGGGGCTCACCTGGCAGGGCAGTGCATTCAGGGCAAATGGAACCTGAGTCAAATGCACCTGCATAGCAATCAAAAAGAAATGTTAGCTGTACAGAATTCTCTGACAGCCTTCAAGGACTACATTCTTTCAGGAGAATTACTGGTAAATACAGACAACACCACTGTTATGCGGTACATAAACAAGCAGGGGGGAACCAACTCTTACCCACTCTGCAGACTAGCCATGGCTCTGTGGAATGCAGCCTTCAGCTACCAAGTGCACCTACAAGCTCAGTTCCTGCCAGGCAAGCTAAATTCACTGGCAGACGACCTAAGCAGAAATCTCATGGACCTACACGAGTGGAAACTGGAACCAAAGATATTCAACATGTTCAGAAACAAATGGGGGAGCCCAGAGACAGACCTGTTTGCCTCCCCTCAGAACTACCAATTGGACAAATTCTGCACAACGACTGCCCACAGACAAGCTTGGAAAGTGAATGCCCTGTCCTTCACCTGGGAAAGCCTCTCAGTTTATGCCTTTCCCCCTGTGCCTCTCCTCTCAAAAGTTCTATTAAAGATCAAACAGGACAAACCAAGGACAATACTCATTGCACCAGACTGGTCACACCAACACGGGTACCCCCTCTTGCACAGTATGTCACTGCTGGAACAGTATGTCCCAGCAGGAGGGCCAGATTCTGCATCCCCAGCTTCAAACCCTGAACCTGGCAGCCTGAGCTCTCCAATATCATCCCTCAGTAAGAAAGTGCTGGATGTCATTTTGGAGGCAAGGAAGCCTAGTACTAGAAAATCCTATGCTGAAAAGTGGAAAAGATACTGTTCCTGGAGCCAAACTCAGGGGATGGGCACAACAGTGCCCAGCTTACCGCATATTCTTCATTACTTAACAGAGATGCTTCACAAGGGCCTTTCCTTCTCTTCTATTAAAATTCATGTCTCAGCCATTTCAGCACATTATAATACGGAGCCACCCCTCTTCTCTCACCCCCTGCTGAAGCAATTCCTCAGAGGGGCCTTTGAGCCGGCTGCAACTGCAGAGTTGAAATTCCTTTCTTGGAAAAAGCCTTCCTTCTAGTCATCACTTCAGCCAGAAGTGTCTGAATTACAGGCCCTCATGGCAGTGGAGCCCTTCATCATCTTCCATGCAGACAGGGTGTCCCACAGGACCAATCCTTCCTTTATGCCCAAGGTGGTATCCAGTGTGGCCCTTAATCAGTCCATTCATTTGCCAACCTTCTTTTCTAATCCACAGAACAAAGGAGAATGAATATTGCACTCTTTGGACGTGCAAAGACAACTTAGATTTTATTTGGACAGGACTAAGCTTCTCAGGAAAACTGAACAGCTGCTAGTTGCCTTTGATGCAGGGGCAGAGGGGAAGGCCATTTCAAAGCAAACCATTTCTAAGTGGATAGGCCATTGCATTCATTTCTGCTATAAGCACCATGGAAAACCTACACCACAGGGGATAAGATCACATTCCACCAGGGCTGCATCTTCTTCAACAGCCTTTCTCAGTGGTGTTCTTACCAGGGACATCCTAGAAGCTGCTACCTGGAGTTCTGTTCATACCTCCACCAAGCATTACCAATTGCCTATTTTTTCTAAATCCAGTGTTGGTTTTGCCACTGCCATCTTGCAGGGCCTAATAGCTGGTCCTAATGCTCTCTAATTGCCTCCACCCTTCCTTAGCTTTGGGAATCTACCCAAATGTAATGACTGCAAAAGTGAAACATGAAGAACATAGCACAGTTGTGTACACTTACCATAAATGTAGATGTTCAAGTGTATTCACTGTTGTAGTCCTGGTTACTCTCCCTCCAGCCCCCTGACTTCTATTGGCTATAACTCTCTTTACTGCATTTACGCTTTCTGGTGTATTTGTTTTTTGTTGGAGGTGTAACCTTGTATATAATTGCTTCCCATTATGGGGGCACCTGACATCTGGGGCAAGAAAAACTGATGTAATGGCGTTGGCTGCATGCTTTATACCCCTGACTACCTGAAGTCATAGAAGAAGAGACAGCAGCCGATGCAGGACCCAAGACTTTGATAATCAGGCTGGCTGAGGGCTACTTGCAAGCAGATAACCCAAATGTAATACTGCAGCAGTGAATACACTCGAACATCTACATTTATGGTAAGTGTACACAACTGTACTTTGTGCAATGTATAAACAAAGGTATATCTTCTAGGTCAAAGCAGGTCATTTTCCACTGTATTCATCATTCATCAGACCTATCATTGAGTATAGTACCTGATATGGTTTGCACCTAACCAGTCACATCCAACAACTGGTATGTTCACAGAGGTTTCTCACCAAAAAAATATGTCCAATGCAGAACGACTCAAAACCTTATCCCTGTATTCTGCCTCCTACAAGCTGTTGGGGGAGATATGTGCCTGGCATAATCAGACCTCTCCCTGATGGACTGTCTGCAAAACAAACTGGCCTAGAATTACCCATTTTAAAGACTTAATCCTTTCCTGTGATAACAATAGGACCTGATGGAACTGGTTTCCCATCCATGTTAATCAGAGTTCATCCCTAATCCAATTCAAGTACAACTTGGACAATTGGATGGGGAACAAGAAATTCACCCCTTGTTTGGCACCTAAGTTTCTTATGGACACAGCAGACACACTGTTAATGGATCATCTCCCAGCTTGGAAAAGTTTCATCTCCCAAGCCCCTGCATGCACTTACCAAGGGTACCAGAACCTGTCAGAGAACTGAGATGCATGTCTAAGCTTAAAAAGATCCCATTGGTCATTAGCTTAGTACACATCTATAAACCTATGAAACTGTGTGACTTTAAGGGCAACTTTAAAGCATCTTTCCTTAATGACCCTTGCAGCAGATAATTACTTTTTGGTCCAATAGTTTAAGATTCTTTAAAGAGTGAGCAGGAGGATAAAATGCTTTCTGAGCTAGGAAACCATTTTTTATCCTCCAATGACCAATTTCTAGGACCTAAAATGTAGGCAAATTGCTCTAGTTTAGAGAATATCAGCATTTCTCCCTGGACTCTTCTGCTAAGACCCATTGTGGCAGAGGGGAAGAACAACAATAGATGCTACCACAGGTGCAGAGGAGGTCCACAGAACCTGGGGGTTTAGAGGGTCTTTGTCCAAAAAACCCTTTTCATCATTCCTGAAAATGTCCCTCTTGCTTCGCTCTGGGAGGCAGTCAGGACATCTTTCTCTTCCCCTTAAAAATTGGACAGCCATCACAGAAGACTCCTGTGTAAAGAGAATTCTATCCAGGGGCTATGGTATCCCATTTTGTTGCAACTTTACCCCTGCATCCATGTCTCTTTCAGATGTTCCACGGTAACAAAAAAGATTCAATATAACCTCAAAGAAAAAAAAACAGCTAAGCTGGAGTGTACCTTAAGTCTCCTGTAATGGAGACCCATGAGATATATTATTTATTTATTTATTTGCCATTTGTTAACCGGATTAGTCTGACTGGACAAGATGCCCTTTTTCAGCAGAGACCTGAGAAGAAAAGTTCCATTACAGCATTTAGCAATAAAGTGATTAATATAAAATTAAAGGAAAAGTACAACTGATCTTTATACAAATCAACTAATAAATACATAAAACAAAGAAAAGAACCTATAAGTAAATCATAGGAACATTTTACACTAAATATGAAAGTCAAAAATTTAAAACAATTTGTGACATACAATTCAGCAAGACAGTCATTGCATTGTAATACATTAAGAGGAGTCAGGAACTGGAGGAGAAGCTGAGGAAGAGATTGAATAGGAGGGGAGTTAGTGGTGAGGGATGATTGATCAGAAATTTGAGTTAGATATGTAGTTGAGGTAGAAGAGCAGAGAAGAAGAGGGGACCTTAGCTGTTGAGAGAGAGAGAGAGAGAGAGAGAGAGAGGAAGATGCTCACATGGGGTCATTGCAGGAGCAAATCCAAGAGGTATGCAGGTATTCCTTTAATGCTACTTTAAAACTGTGAGTATTATCAAGTGTGGGAATATGTAGAGGAAGTTTGTTCCAGGCAGAGATGACAGAGTGGCTATAGAGTATCTCACCAATGGATTTGTTAGGTTTGGAGATACACAATAGGAGTTGGTCAGAACTATATAGGTTGCGCTTAGGGATATAAGGGGAGGTAAGATTAGTCAGAGATGGACAAACAAGGGGATGGTGAATACCAGTGTCTCCAGTGCATGGCTTCTGAATGCCCATGAGTTTTCATTTTTTAAGTATTTAATTGTGCTATCAGACCAATAAAGCCAAACTCCACTAGCTGTAGACATGATGTTTTGCCTCTTTCTCAGCTCATCAGTACAGCATAAGTTGATTGTTTGATTCTGCTTTGTAAACACGGAGCTTAAGACCAAGCCTAATGTCCATAAACATTAAAGTACAAAAAATGTCCATAAAGGAGGTCCCACCAGGCCAGAAAAACCCAGAGTTTACTAAACATTTTTAGTCCCTGAGAAGAACAGGGACCTCAGACTCGTAGTGAATCTCAGTGGTCTAAATACACATGTGAAGAAGACAAAAGTTATGGATGGTCACAGTGCAGTGTATTCTTCCACTTCAAAGGAAAGGTAATTGAATGTTCTCCATAGACCTTCAAGATGCCTATACCACATCCAGAAGGTACCTTCACATCCATCTGTTAGCCAGTCATTACCAATTCCAGACCTTACCCTTTGGTCTCACTACAGCCCCCTCCAGGAGTTCACCAAGTGCATATCAATGGGAGTAGTGCACCTTAGACTGCAAGTGTTCCATGTGTACTTAGATGACTGGCTCCTGTCTGCAAAAACACAGGTATCCTTGATCATAGCAAGAGATTATTTGCTCCTCTTGTGTTGATCCTAGGGTATTTGCATGGAACCCTTACAATCCCTGGATTTTGTAGGTTGCTAGTTAGGCACAGTTCCTCAAATAGCAAGACTCTCACAATTCAGGCTGACTTCCCTTCATCTACAGATGCATTAGGTTCTCATTTCAGACATTCCCCCTGTACCTCTCATTCTTCTTTTACTGGGTTTGATGGCAGCATCAAGCACTCTGGTTCTGCAGGCAAGGTTCTTCATGGGAGTTCTTCAACAGACAGTTTTATTTCAAGGGTCTTAATTCAACTACCCTTTTTATCTTCCCATCAGGTTGTCTGGTCTTGTCTCTAGTCCTACAATAATGTTTGTTCTTCCTCTAATGCTGAACATGGACCATTCTAGAGGCCTGGTTTTCCAACAATGTACTGGAGATGAGGGCAGTCCTTCTAGCACTACAAGCACTACAAGACTTCCTTCCCCAGGGTGTGATTTAAATACAGACAACACTTCTCTAGTATGGCACATCAACAAGTAGGGGGAACCTGCTCTTACCATCTTTGCAAAGAGGCCATGGCAATGTGACATGTGTTCAGAGTACTTTCTAATAGCAATGCATATTCAAAGCTGTTCTAATATTCTAGCAGACAAACTGAGTTGCTATATCCTCGTGCCTCATTAATGATCCCTCAACACGGCAGTGGTATCCAAGATATTCAGCCACTGGGGCCAGCCATGGTACAACCTGTTTACCACTCCTTCCTGTACAAAATGCATCAGATATTTTGGTCTCCTTCATCCACAGGTACAGTCACTGAGAGATACTGAAGTCCATCATTGACCACTTGGACCTCTATATGCCTTTCCCTCGATAAAAAAAAAGTTTGTATAGAAAGCATTCCAGTGCAAGGCAACTTTAATTCTCATTGCCCCCTTCTGGCCCAGACAGATATAGTTCCCTTAGCCTATGGACTCATCTATAGCTACCTCCATTGTCCCTAGATTCCTAACTGGATCTCCTTTTACACCCATCTGGCTTGCCTCAGCCAGACATCAAGTTGCTCAGACTGACTGGATGGTGTCTCCAATTACATTGATGAGCAATAATTCCACTTTACTCACTAGAGAAGTTCAAATATTATCAGCTTCTTAAAACCCTTCCACATGGAACATCTACAAAGGTAAGTGGAGAAGGTTTTCTCTTTGGGCTATTGATGGGCTTGGATCCCTTTTCAGCTTTCCTTCTCTTAGCAGACCATTTTTGGTCATGAGCAAGTTATTCTAACATCAAAATTTAACTTGATGCTATTTCGAGCTTTCACAATCGTTCAGATTCTTCTTCTGTAGTGTCCCCAATACTTGCAAAGACTGTTAGACTCTGTCAGCCTTGAACTAGTCTATCCTTTTGCCTTTTTTTTCTAAATTATTTTAACCAAGAGTATATTTTTCATTATTTAGATGGTCATTGTTAGTTGAGATTCTGTCCTTATTGAACTAGTTCTACTAGTAAAAATAACCTATGATGTGTCCTTTGCAAAAGCCAAGTTGAGATCTAAGGTTTCTAAAGTTACACTATCCAGATGATTTTCAGATTGCATACCCTACATTTTTTTGCATCAAAAGATCTCTATCCTTCAAGCCACAAACTCATTCCAGTATTTCACTGTCTATATCTACTGCCTACATCAATCACTCCCACTGTGAATGATATCTGTGTGGCAGCAACTTGCTCCTCAATGCACACTTTCATCAAGCACTGCAAGCTGCATCTGATGTCTAGGTTCAGAGCTGCATTTGGTTCCCCCATACTCAAGGGTATCTTGACACGATGCTACCCAGGGAACAAAGTAGCTGGGGAATCTATGAGTGGGAAATGGAACCTGAAATGCAATAATGAATGTGTCAAGGGCCCTAGAAGGGAAACGTAACAAAAGAGCATAGGTTTTGAGAGAAACATATGCGAACATCTGTAATGGAAAATCTGAAATTACTAGCAGGTACTCAGTCAGAATGTATACATTCTACTCCAGTGTACAATAACTGGTCTATATTGGATGGGAACTATATCTCACAAGAGCATGGACATTTGTTTAACAGTTTTGAAACACATCCAATAACTATTTCAGTCTATGAGCCAATAAAGACTAAGATAAAGCATAATCAAGTAAAAGTGAGACATTGGTGCTTTCCTACTTGCCTATTAAAAAGAAAGGATTTAAGTAATGGGTAGTGAAAATGATTCAAGAGTTGCTAGAAAATATATAAATTCCTTCACAAGGGATAAAATGAAAATGAAATTTAATAATATAGAAATGAGAGAGAAAGAGATATGGGAAAGAAGTAATAGGAATTATTTAGAGGGATTAACAGAGGTTAAAATGTTACACGTGAAGAGGAATCTTACAGAAAAAATAGCAGGATCAGTTGTTGAGTGCTAAAGGAAACATAAGTGAGTATATGGATAATATGTATGAGTTTGGAAAGGTCACTGTTAAGCAAGTAGTTTTAATAACAGTTCCAGAGCACAACATCTATTACCACAATGACTTGAGTGACAGAAAACAGAAAGGAATGTTGTCAATCTAAGGGCGACAATGCCTAAAAAAATAACCAGAAATCATATAGAGGTGGCAGAGAAATTTTAAAAATTCTATGAAAACCTGTATAGAGCAGAGAAATGTAGGAAAAAAGACAAATGGAAACATAAAGATTACAAGAAGATGAGGTTCAGGAAATAATAGCAAGATAGAAGAGGATGAGAAAAACTGAGATGTTTAATCAGTCAAGAGGGAAGTCTCAGTGAACAAGATAGTATTAGTGTGGAAATTTGGAAGTTAGGAGGGAAAAAGTGATAAAGATCTGGAAGGTTTCGTTTAACAATATTATAAAAAGGGAGGACACTACAAACATCTTGGAAGAAAGCTGTGGTGGCTGTACTACTGAAAGGGGACAAAGACCCTTTAAATCTAACTTCGTATAGACCAGTTTCAATTTTGAACCATGATTCAATTTTGAACCATGATTCTAAAGTATCTAAATCTACACTGTCTAAGAGACTGGCTAAAGTGTTGCCAAAACTGATACATACAGATTAATGAAACAAACATTTGAAAATATTAACAGAGCAGTAATAATCCAAAGGCAAGCAGAAAGACCCCATTATTGTTGGGGGGTCTTGATGCAGAGAATGCTTTCAATAAAATGTATTGGTATTTTATGGGTAAGGCAATGGCAGCATTTATGTTTCCTGATAGAATAATGGGATTAATTAGGAAGCTATATGAGGGATCAGGGATAAGAATTAAGGTCGGAGGGTTCCTCTCTGTCAAGCTGGGTTTGAATAAATAAGTCAGGTGGGGTGTGCTCTTTCTCTTCATTTGCCTTATCCTTAGAGCTATTAGCAAAGAAAATAAAAGGCTCATGAATTTAAGGGTATAATTGCTGTAGTACTCAAGAAAAAAAAATTGCAGATATTATTTTGTATTGATAAATACAGAAAAGGATATGCCAGAGTGGTTGAACATTTTGACACTGTTTCAAGTTTTTTTTTTTTTTAGATATAAAATAAATGAGGACTAAACAAACACTATAGCAGTAAACTATGCTCCCACACATGAATTTGTTCATCAAATCCTATATTTCTGTTTGGATTGAAAGGGATTTTACTGAGGCAGCTAAATGTATGTGGGAAGTACTAAACAAAAGATAATACAAAAAGTGAGAAGTTGAAAGATCTTGATGATGGATATGGATAGTAAGATACAATTAGTGAAAATGCTTTAGTCCCTTTTGTACTGTATACAAGTCAAGCACATTTTTATCAATTAGAGGAAAAATTGTGGGACCTCCAAGATGGCTGCACACTGAGTAACAGCTTAACTCTGACTCTCCCAGTGTAAAAACAGAAACTCAGAAGAGAAAGCCAGTGACCTTATATCTCTGGGTAAATTTCAGTAACCGGCTAGTAAGTGCACTGCATGGATGCCAGTAAAAAAGAAATAGAGGATTTGAACAAAAATCAGCTAAAAAGGTTGAAAAAACACTGACTGGGAAGAGTACTGCATCTGTTCATCAAAAAGCAGTGCAAGCTCCAGACATGACATCCAGTATCCTAGAGGAAAGTATAAGACAATTGCCCACAGACCTGATTAAAATACACAAAACATTGATGGAGTATATCAAATAAATTACAAAAGGCTAGAAAAATAGAAGGAACTTTAAACACATATTCAGAAGCAATGATAAACTGTAAAAATTATAGGTCACACTGAAGAGAAGGCTGGCACAATATGAGACTGCTCAAAAAGAGATGTTTTAAAAATAATAGGATTACAGGATATAGTATATAGGGAAAACCAGAGATTTTCTGCTGTGCCAGAGAAGCTGGAAGGAACAGACTGTACTAATTTCACGAAAGCACAAATAAGCAACTGGACTGTATTCCACAACATGAGTTGTTAATTGAAAGGGCACATTGTGTGTATGTTCCAAACCTGGCTATGATAAAGCAACCTAATCCTTTAATAGGAAAGATGCAATCTTACGAGAAGAAGGAGCTGATTTTGACAAAACTGTGGCTGGACAATGTACTAAAAGTGGGAGACAGCAGAGTATTTGTGGAGAGTGATTATTCACTGTACACCAGACAGAAAGGAGTACATTTATTCCACTATTCAGGGAAGGTTGAGAAGCAGGTGTGTTATCCAACCTGGTGTACCCAGCTATGTTCAAAATATTCTTTCCTGGATGGACAGAATCATTTTTTGATGCAGTACATGCTAAAGAGGAATTACAAAAGATTTTCCAACAAAAAGTGAGCTGTGAAATAGAATGAGATTCTGCTTCTTGTTCTTCTGGTAATAAAGACCACAGAGAGACTGTGCCAGTGAAATCCATTCCAATGCTTCAGCAGAAAATACTTGAGAGAAGGAAAAAAGCACAAAAGCTGACTAGAAGAATCAAGAATACATTGTAAATGAACCAGAGACAGTATTTGGGAGATGGAGATGAACAGGAACAAAACAGTAACTTGGAAATTGACAAATGAGGGATTACAAAGCAATAATTATATTTGTGAAACATGGCAGAACAAGAAAATCTGGAAATTTTGGACCTTTTTGACTTTGTTAAACTTGTAGGGAACACTAAACCATATGCGCTACTTTATGTCATTAATGTTTGAAAAAATACTTAGGAGAGGAGAAGAGGATGGAGAAAGTTAATTGTAAGTAAAACATTTTTTTTCATAACAGAAGTATTTTTTATAGTGCATGATTTTCTTTACATGTTATAAAGTTTTCTCATTTATCTTTAAGTGTAATGGGGATACTAATGTAAACAGTTGCTCCTGTTTTTTTCTCCCTTCTTCTGTCTTTCTCCTTGTTCTGCTTTTAGAAATGTAGGCACTGCAATGTGCAAAAAAAGGCTTTTCAAAAGTGTATGACAAAAGAAAAACTGATGTACTTTTTCTCATTCTTGCATAGGGAATGACTGGATTAAGACCCTTAGCTTGATCTAGTAACAAGTTTTAAGAGAAAGCAAATAAATGAAAAAGAACATTGAATATTATAAAGTTTTTTTCTAGCAAATAAATGTATGCTTACATACATACATACAAATATTTCAAGCATGGGCATTAATGCCCTTGTAGTTTGCCAATATACCAAAACACTTGTTCCAATAATGTGTCCTGTCTGATCTTAAAAATATCTAAACTAGTACTTTCTTTAATGTAATTTGGTATTCTGTTCCATGCATCAGCTACTCTGTCAGGGAACCAATTAGTACACTTCTCATTCCTATAAAATTTTCTACATAGGTTGTCAATGATTCTCTAGTACTTTTTGATAATCCCAAACATTTCCAGAGGTAGTTGCTTCTAAATTCCCTATATACTTGAATAAGATCTCCTCTTAGATCAAGTGACACTATACAAGTTCAGATATTTTAGTCTTTCATAATAACTTAAATTTTCACATCCATGAATACCCTTGGTATATTTCTGCTGTACTCTTTCCAGTTTACTCATGCTTGTTTTCTTATAAGGTTTCCATATTGTTATTCCATACTCAAGTTTGGGTCTAATGTAACTAACAAACAATGACTTCATCATTTTTGATTTCCTAGACTTTATAAATCTTTTTATACAACCTATAGTTCTATAACTATCATTAAACAATTGGTTGATATGATTACAAAAACTCATAGCTGAATCTGCACATATACCCAGGTCCTTAAATGAGTCCACACTTTCAATAACTGTGTGCTGTATTAAATATTCACCTTTCACTTTATGTCTCCCAAATCTCATATGCTTAGTTTTTGATGTATTTATCAGCATATTATTCTCTTGTGCCCAAATGGTCAATTTAGTCAAGTTATTTTGCAGACTTGCCTTATCTGTAACACATGTAATCAGTTTACCCAATTTCAGGTCATCTACATATAGACTGTAGAACACCTCAGACTAAAAAGTTAGGTCTGAAAGATACAATCTATACAAGTAAGAGCCTAGGACAGAACCCTGTGAGACACCCTGACTGTAACCAAGGATTTCACCTGTCCAGTTACTGTATGATACTTGCCATGTCCTATTTATAAGCCATGCAGCTATCCATCATATCAAGAGTACATCGATACCTAGTTGTACTAATTTATTGATCAGTGTTTTGTGTATGACCCTGTCAATTGTTGAAGTTCAAGCTATATAACTTTCATCACAGCATGATTTTCATTCATAGCCATTATTATATTGTTACAGAACATCATGTTACAGGTGGTAATAGATCTGTTTTCAACATATGCATGCTGATATATGGTTTCAAGTCCCAACCTATCCAGTTCTGACAATAACTTATCCAATATTGTCTTCTCCATTATTTTTCCACAACATGAAAGTAGACTTAAGGGTCTATATGACTCTGATGTGTCCTACTCCACCTTCCCTTGAAGATAGGTTTAATAAGCGCATGTCTCCAATCTTGAGGAATCTCCCCATATTTATATGACCTAGTGAGTAATAGATATAATGGTACCGTAAGTTCTTGCTGAAGTGTCCTCAGGTCATTGTTACTAATTCCATCTCCTGCCTGTGCTTTGTTTGGCTCCAGTTTGAGCAGTTCTTTTTCAATATAATAAGATCATAGGATCATAGGAAGTTACTAGACTATTGGCCCTGAGGCCCTTATAAGCCTAGCCAAGAAATTAGCCCATGTTTAGACAAGTCAGCACCCAAAGTCCCTATCCAGCAGGGACACAGGTGGAATCCCAGGGATGTATTTTCTGTTTCCCATCCAGTTATCCAGGTTATGCTTAAAAAGGGATAATAAGGTATTCTGATTGACATGGAGAAGGAGTCTATTCCACAGATGGCAGAGTCTCTGGGACACAAATCTGTCCTGCCAACAAGTCCTATTGATGTCACAGACCAGGTTGAGGTCACTCGTGCAGGTTACTCGAGTAGAGCTTGACTTGTGGATATGCAGCAGTCCCTTCAAGGCGGGGTCTGAGATTGATCTGTATGCCAGACAGAGGTCACCTCTGAGGAGTCTGTATGAAACTGAGTAGAGGGACAGGGCTTTTAGCCTGTGTAGGGTAGATGTTTGAGGCCCTGCATTCTCCTGGTGAGGAACCTCTGTGGTCTCTCCAGCTGCTGCATGTGCTTTGCGAGGTACATGCTGAAGGGAGCATTGTACTCAATAATTGACCTTATAAGGGAAGAATACAGGAATGTTATGATATCTGTGTCCCTGGATGAGATACCCTTACTTATGAGGTGGGCCATGTAGAAAGCTTTCCATACAACAGAAGCAACACAGTGGTCAAAAGTCAGGTTGCTATCAACCTGGGTGTCCAAATCCCTCGTGACTGATTGCATGCTTAGGACATTGTTATTAATGTGATGATATGTGAGGACGTCACTTACCCCAAAGGGGATGATGATGCATTTTTTGGCATATAGCTTGAGGCCATGTTTCTAGGACCAGTCATTTGTTTGGGTGAGACCCTCTTGAAGGATGTCCACATCACTTGGGGAATTGATGACCATGCCCAGCTTGCAGTCATCTACAAACCTGGTCAGCCATAGCCAACTCGTTTTGGCCTGCACCACAAAGAAGTATATCCCAAATAACAGAGATCCCAAGACCAATCCCTGGGGCATGCCACTCATTTCAGGTCTACTGCCTGAGATGGCTTCCCCTCTTTTGATTAGGCGGATTCTATCAGTGAGCCACTTTGCTACCCATTTGGTAACATATGGATTGATGAATATTTGAGAGAGTTTATCTATTATGCCTGAGAGGGGAATAGTGTCGAAGGCTTTGGCCAGGTCAAGGTAGGTGGTGTGCACCATCTTCCCCTCATCCATGGTTTTGGTGACTGTCTCAAAGAAGTCGACCAGATTTAACAGATATGACCTCCCTTTGACAAAGCCAAACTGTGTGGGGTTGAGGGTTTGGAGGTTGCCAATGTCCCTGTTAATGAGGTCCATGATAATTCTTTCCATGGCTCAGATCAAGCTAGTTAGGCTGATGGGTCTATAATTTCCCAGATTGGTGGAAGCTCCACCTGTGTGTAAAGGAATGCCAGTGGCTGTCCTCCACTTGCCTGGGAAAAAGCAGGTACTCAGGCTTTGGTTGAATAGGGTGCTTAATGGTGCTACAAGTTCTAATCTAATTTGATTCCAGTATCTGGGGTTACCTGGATGTCACTAGGACACCTTATCACCCCTTATGTGGAGCCAAACTGCTTTGCATAAGATTTTGTAAATATATATATATAATCTGTTGTGTCCGACAATAAATTTTAGAATCTGCTCACAGTTTATCAGTTTGTGTGCCTTTACTCCTTCCACACATTATGTATCTATAAAAGGTTTCCTATTATGCTAAACATCTGTATATAAATTTTCTTCAATTTTTTTCTTGATCTTGTCTCACATTATGGTTAATCTGTTTGTCCAGCTTGTTTATTTCAGTTTTCAATGTTGCAGTTCGACCTCTCTTCCATTTCTTATATTTTTTGTCTCTCACCTGAATCAGATATCTCGTTCTTTTGGAAATATATCCCCCTTATGTTGTATGCCTAGATCCTGATGTTAAACATTTTTTTTTTTTATTTTTTGCACTCAAACAATTTCTCTTTCAAAAGGTACGCTTTATTTACTGAGATGTACACATATTACCTGTGCCTGTACAGTGCATTACTTCATTACAATTTCACTTGCTTTTTCATCAAATGTTTCTGTTTTCTGTATTATTCAACTTATACTGATTTACATAATTTACATGATATTTTAAAGGTATGACATGGTATTTAGCTACTTTTTAGATGTGATTCATCTGTGATCCAGCATTTTCACTAATCCAGCACTCCTCAGGTCCCAGTGGTGCCAGATTAGTGAATGTCTACCTGTAATGGGAGCAAATAACTAGGGAGGGAAACATCATAGAATGGGATGACTGAGGGATGGAGGCTGCCTTCCCTACTGTCGCTCAATCTATGTTATGATTCAAGACGAACAGGCAGGGTAGTTCATTTATATGCTTTATTATATAGAAACATCAATATGGATAGCAGCAACATAAAATATAAATGAACTGATTAACTGACAGACCATTACATACACGCATGCTTACATCTCAACAGCTCTCTACAAAATGGCAGTCTGGCTCGCACATCAGTGTTTATATACATGTGCAAGCCCATGGAAAGCTTCTTAAATGTACATATTCATACTGATCTACATCCTCCCTCTTTAGTGAATTCCACACAATAAAATGACATCTGAAAAAGACATGCAATTATACAGACACTGAGAAATAAACACGATGTTCATGTCCAAGTTTCTGTGTATCTGGAACATGGTCTGGAAATGCAATCTGATCTAGTGATATAACAACTGGGACTGGGTTTAGCAACAGGGACAGTCATTGGTGAGCAATCTGTTTCAGGAGTTTTGGGAATCTTCTCAGGAACAGGGATATTTGCTTGAATATCCTCTGGAATTGGAAGACTGAATAACTCACTCTGAGATCTAGAGTCTTATTCACAGGCACAATGCTGCAATACAGGCTAGGACACTGGTACTAAATGTTTCCATTTCTACCTGACTTCAACTCCTTGTGATTCCACAGTGTACAATCTCAACTCTGGGCATACACTTTTCATGACTCCAATCTGATCAAAACCTTTGGACGTCTGCATCCTCACTATCTCTCCATCTAGTAATGGATTGAACAGTTTGCTGGACTTGTCATAATAGGACTTCTAAGACTAATGCCTTTTCATGAGTTGAGCTTTCACTCCTTTGTTGTTCTTAGCACAGGGAACCAATAGATTGCTACTGATCGGTAGTGTGGTTCTGGTTTTTCTCGACAAAAGCTTTTGTGCAGGTGTTTAACATGAGGAATATTTCTGAGGTTCAGGAGATTCAGAAAAACATTGCTGTTGTCTCGTTTCAACTTTTCTGATAACTGTTTTGCACTTTGGACTGCATGTTCTGCCAAACCATTTGACTGTGGGTACTCAGGGCTACTCGTAACATGAATAAATTCCCACTCTTCAGCAAGTCTCTTGAACTGCTAGCTTGTAAACTGTGTTCCATTGTCAGAAATAACTTTGTGTGGACTACCATGGACTGCAAAATGACACTTTAACTTAGTAATGACAGTACTGGATGTTAGATTAGGAAGCAAGTCAGTCTTGAACCAGTTTGAATAAGAGTCAATTAACACCAAATAATGTTGACCATTCCATTTGAAAATGTCTGTAGCTACTGTCGACCAAGGTAGTTCAGGAATCTGGTTTAGGTGAAGTGGTTCTTTCTATTGATGTGGCTTAGTACTATTACATACAGAACAAGATGAAAGTACTCTCTCAATATCCTTTGACATAGAAGGCCAAACTGCTAATCCTCTCATCCTTCTTTTGGTAGAATCAGTTCCTGGGTGGCCATGATGCAAAATGGTAATATACTCTTGTTGTAAGGATTTTGGATCTCTTTTGGACCTTTCAGGATGATACCATTGTCAAACAAAATCTCATCTCTGTAAGGAAAATATGGTTGCAGGTCATGAGGTAAACAAGATTGCTTTGACGGCCATCCTCGACTGATAAAGTGGTTGAGTTTCTCAAAAATTGGATCTGAGGCTGTGTGACTTCTAAGCTCATCAAGATGTGTGAAAGAAAAATGTCTCACTTCCATGACTTCAAAGTCAAGTTTATCATTTTTATGTTATTCAGTGGTATTTCTGGACGATCTGGACAAAGTATCAGCAAGACAAAGAAGTTTGCCTTTTGTGTAGACAAGATTGAAATTATACTTTTGCAATTTCAACATCATGCTTTGCAATCTGGCAGGAGCTCTATACATAGGTTTTCTCAAAATTGTGACTAGAGGTTGGTGATTTGTTTTGATTTGAATAAGTTGGCCATAAATATAATCATGGAACTTCAAACACACAAACACAATTGCCAAGAGTTCTTTCTCTATCAGGGCATACTGCATCTCAGTTTCGGTTAGAATTTTGGATGCATAGTCTACTGGTCTACCCTCTTGAAGGATAACTGCACCAAGACAAAATTTTGAAGTATCACAAGAAAGAGTTACTGGTTTGTGAACATCATAGCATCTGAGATGAGAGTAGGTAGACTGGCAATTCTTTGTTTCAGGACATTAAATGTTCTTTGGTGTTGTTCTGACCATGACCAAATTACATCTTTGCATGTCAACTCTCTAAGCAGAGCTGAAAGTTGGCTTAAATCTGGAATGAACTTGCCTAGGTAGTTAACCATGCCAAGAAAACGTTGGAGGGCTTGAGCATTGTCTGGAGCTGGCATCTCAAGAATTGCTGTTTGCTTGAAATGATCTGGTCATAAGCCTGAACTGGTAAACAAATGACCAACATAAGTAACTTATTGTAGTCGTAGCCTGAACTTGCACTTCTGAAGATTCAGCTTAAGGTTCACTTCACATGCTCTTTCCAGAGGTTTTTATCATGCTCGGCTTCACCATTACCTCCTACTAGAATATCATCTACTATAATAGCACATGGATATCCAGAAAAAAAATTGTTCCATGGCACATTAGAAGACTTCACTGGCAGAATTTACCCCAAGTGACATTCTCAAAAATCTGTACCTGTCCAAAGGAGTACTGAAAGAGGTTAGCAATGAAGATTTTCAGTCAAGCAAAATTTGCCAAAATGAACTCTTTGCATCCAAAACAGAAAAAAATGGTAGCATTTGGCATAAGAGTAGCAACTTCTTTGACTGTATGCATTGGATAATGAGGTGTTTTTAGTGCTTTGTTCAAATCTCTTGGATCAATACATATTCTGATATCATCTGAGCTTTTCTTATGAGCTACTACCGTGGAAAATACCCATTCGGTAGGGATAGATGAACCATCTGGACAAATCACACCTTGCTGCACCATTTTATCTAGCTCAGCTTTGACTCTGTTCTGCATAGCTACTGGAACCTTCTGGGCTGGTCTGACAACTGGGTTGACTTCAGGGTCTAACTTCATGGTGTACACAACTGGGAGTTTGCCTAATTTGTTTTCGAAAAGATCAGCATAGGTAGAAAAAAATAGATCAACATAGGTAGAAAAAATAGACTTGGTGAAATTAGAACAGTGGTCTTTCAAGCTTACATGGTGGACTTCCTTATTAAATGAAAGTAGTCCCATTTTCAAACTGTCTGTGAGGCCTAATAATGATTGTACATACCTTTTGACTACATAAAATTGCAAGTCATAGCTGTTCCCAGCAGAGTAATATGAAAGCACTACTGAATCTTCAGTTTGAATTTCTTCACCACCATAAGCAACAAGCTTTGCACACTTTGCCAAACCAAGCTTCTCACCAGCACATACTCTAGCAAATGTTTCTGCTGACATAACATTGCACTTTGAACTTGTGTCAGCTTTGAGCTCTGTGGGTCTTCCAGTTATCTGGATGGTGCAAAATACTTCATTTTTGCCCATAAATCTACTGCATTGACTGTTTCATTAAGCACAGGCACTCCATTAACATAAAAAGTAGTGTCGCAGCTTTCTAATTGATCAACTAGTCTCTTTGAATGTTCTCTTTCAATAAAAGAATGAGCCTCTTTTGATTTACAAAATCTTTGGAAATGATTCCACTTTTTACATCTGTGGCATTGCTGACCAAAAGCTAAGCACTTTTCTCTTTTAGACACACAGTTGACTATGAGTCTAGGTTAGGGAACATGCTTTGAGTTTGCTGACCCACCCTTGTGCTTCACTGAGACTGTGCATGCTCTGGAATTAACTGGAAAGCTACAGGGTTTACCAGGGAGTGTTACAGGACTCACAGTTGCTGCAGTATGCTTAGGCCTATTTCTTTTAACCATGTGCTGCATACTATCAACATTAGCACTAGAAGATACTGGAAGCATGTATTTCTCCTTTGCAAGCATATTTGTGTGCTTTTCTGTGAGCTCATATATCTGACAAATCGCAATGGCCTTATTCAAAGTTATATCACTGTCATGAAGCAAAATCTTTCTCACAGCATCATCTTTAGTATCACACACGTCTGTCTTTTATCAACTCATGCATTAAGTCAACAAATATGCACGTTTTAGCTTTGTTTCTCAAGTCAGTTATATATGCTACAAAAGTTTCACCAGGCTTTTGATCCCTTCTGTAAAAATAAGTGCCTTTCCATTGTAATATTTGTTTGGGGGTTACACATTTCTCTAAATTTACATTTTAAGCACTCAGGGTCTTCCCCTCATCTCAGCTGGTACCACTATACGATGGTTTTCCCCCTCTCCTGCAAACACAGCAGGTGCATACACAAATGAATGCTCTCTTTCTATGGCTTCTGAACCAGCTAAATTAAGAAGAATAAATGCTTTTGTATGTGCATCTTTATCAGAAAATGCAGCTTGTATGAAAGTATATTCTTGCTCAAACACTCTCCAATTCTCTGCAGTATTATTATCAAATACAAGTAGAGCTAGCCTATGAAAGCCTTCAGCTATGCAAACAAAGTAAGCTTAAACACACTGCAAATATGGCCCTTGTAATTATATATGAACATGCACACATGCCAGGTACTTGTAATAACATTCAAATGCAGAATAAACTCTTCAAAATACTGTACTTAGTGAAATATGCTCTGAAATGGCTGTATTTTGTGAAATAAGTGCATTGTAATACTGCACAAACTTGCAAACACTCTGTATACTTTGGATACCTCAAATAGCTTTAATTAATATGAAAAAGTAGTACATATCAAAAAAATGTGGTAATTTTACTTATTTTATACATTTTATGAGATTTGGACATTATTTCAAACATTTTTGTAACTATTTTGAATATTTTTATCAATATGTCGCAGTTTCGGTCATTTCATTTAACTAAAATTCATTTTGAGCATTCTGAGTGTTTCGTTTTATATTCTTCGAGTATGAAATCATTTAAGCAAGTTTTAGTACCTGAAATTCATTTCTGACCTGTTTTGCGAGTTGTACATGCAGTAGGGATGATCCATTCCTCTATATTCCCCCATTAACTGAGTGCATCTTGGTCTTGATTCTGGATCCCATTCTAACACCGTGTCGCTTGTCCTATGTTATGATTCAAGACAAACAGGCGGGATAGTTTGTTTATATGCTTTATTACATAGAAACACATCAGGATGGATAGGAGCAACATAAAATATAAACAAACTGATTAACTGACAGACCATTACATACATGCATGCTTACATCTCAACAGCTTTGTACAAAATGGCAGTCTGGCTCGCACGTGCTCAGTATTTATACATATGTGCAAGCCCATGGAAAGCTTCTTAAAGATATATTTACACACTGATCTACACCTGCCAGGAATTGATAACAAAGTATAGGCCTTGAGAAAGGGATAATAGAGAGTTAAATAAAAGACCACCTCTGGCTGTTTATAGTCGAGTCTAGAACAGAAGCTGGGATTAAAAAGGGATAATTAGTAGAGCATATAAAATAATGCATAATAACTTTAAGGGTCAA
Source organism: Protopterus annectens (assembly GCF_019279795.1). NCBI lineage: Eukaryota > Metazoa > Chordata > Ceratodontiformes > Protopteridae > Protopterus > Protopterus annectens. Next base: position 223,709,738 of record NC_056733.1, read on the forward strand.
ACTTGTATACTAAAAACAAAGGCACAGAACACAGTGATACTCTATAAAACTCCCAAAAAGATTTAATAAAGTAAGCACTTTCATACAAATTGTTATCAGTACTTCATCAGACATTATTACAAGATGAAACTAGGTGCTGTTAAATACATCCAAAGCTGATCACATGGTACTTAATTGCATAATTGATGAATGAAAAATCAGGAATCAGGAAAAACCATAATCAGAAAAACTACAAAGGATTCATACAAGTATTCACAGTTGTTTGTCTTTTCGGCTTTTCCCGGTTAGGGGTCGCCACAGCGGAACTCTGGCCCACTAATGATTGGCAGTCGATTTCTATGGTGCCAAGTTGCCAGCCCGATGCCATACAAGTATTCACAGTAAACACATTAAATCAACCATATTAGATATCCGCAATATATTATTATAAAAATACAAAATAACATTATGAGTGATAAAGTAATAAAAAATGACAAAGTGTAATAAAACAAACATCCCTAAGGGATTTTAAGACACATCACAAAAAAAAATCACAGAAAAAATATTGTGATTTATTATCTATTTAGGCTTCTTAGCTCCAAAATGCAAGCTATAGAGCATACATCATTTATACCCGGATATCTAAACGTATCAACTTTAAGTTGCCATAGTAATTCACATCTCTCTAGCCATCGTGAAATAGGTCCCCCTCTAGTGTCAGCCCCAATCTGGTCTATAACCCAAAAGGTAAAACTATATTCAGGGTTCGTAGCCACATGCTTAGGAAATATGTTCTCAAACTTTTTTATTTTTAATCGCATATTGATGCTCATAAATGCAATCTCTTAATCGACTGTCAGTTTTCCTATATAGAAAACTGGACAGCATTTACATTTAGCCAGGTAACTAATACTTTTGGAACTACAGTTGTATCTCCCATTACAGGAAAATCTAATATCATTAATAAAAAAATTTAAACCTGTATCAATAAACTTACAATAAGGGCAAGATTCACACTTGAGCGTCACAGTTAAGAGTCAATCAGAATAGGTTAGAAAGCCTGGAAAATGAGAATGAAAAGGATACATTCAAGCAACCAATGAAACAATATCTGTATGGCTTCCAAGTATGCAACAAAATCTAGAAGGTTTAGGAATTTTGCATGGAGGTGCTTGCATATGTATTTTTATACCCCAAGTAGACTTCACAGAATTTTCCTACAGGTAGACAGCAATTGCTGGAAGTGTGATGGGAAAGACAGGAGAACATGGGAACGTGATTTTTTGGAATGTAGTGAGTTGATAGATTTTAGAAATTTCCCACAAGTTACTTTGTCAGAAATGTTGGGGGAGCAAATTATTTAACTAAGGATAAGGAAATGTTTATTTATTTATTTAGAAAAAAAAATAGAAAAAAACAAAAACAATAAACTGATAAAAGAACACACAAGGCCAGTGATAATCTTCAAAAGGTTTATGTAAGCTTTTTCATTGAACAAATAATCCAACTTCTTCAGACACAGGACAACAGTTAAACATTCCATTTAAAATATTCCAAAAGGAAATGACATCAGCAAAAAATTACATCATGAACAATTTCATACTCATAAAAAATGTAAATAAATAAAAATACATTATTTGTATAATACTACTATAAATAAAGCTATATTAAAGCAAATAATAAGAAACAAGAATAATTTGTGTACTCTGATTATAAATGAATGCCTCCCAAACAAAATTCATCTTTGAAGTGCTTTTAACTTTAAAATACACTTCAAAGAACAATACTTATTGAGACCTGGATAGACAGAAGCATTAAGTTTTAACTGCCAATACAATTCTCTACTTTCTAAAATGAATTGCCATGGACCACCTCTCTTATTTTTTGTTACCTGCTCAATAACCATGTATTCAGAGGAATGACCTTCATGTTCCATGATATGACTAGCCAAAGCATTGCTTCCATTACTCCTGCCAATACTGTATTGGTGTTCATAAATTCTCTCCTTGAGGTGTCTCTCGGTCTTACCAATATAAAATGCACCACAGTATTGGCATAAGGCAATATAGACAACCCCAACACTTTCACAATTACATCTGCCTTTCAGATAATAGGTGGTATCAGAAATGCAGAACTTATTTGACACGTTTATAAGATAACAACTTATACAGCACCCACATTTAAACATACCACATCTGGCACTGTGATAAACATTGGTGTTTTCTAATAAATTCTTCAGATTAAGGCCATGTCTAAAAATCATACTGGGGCCATCAGACAACTTTCTGACTGAAACATCTTCAGTTAGTAAACATCAATTCTTAGTGAGTATATTCCTTAATCATCCAGCGTCTAATGAATAAGGTGTGCTAAATTTCAGTGTATAATTCACACTGGTGTCAGCAGATGTAACTATCTCATCAGGGGCATGTATGTGAGTGTTTTCAGGAGTAATTAATTCTCTATCCAACAAAGGTTTAAACCAACCAGACTGCCTCTTAACAACTACCTCATTAATAATAGTGCTCAACAGATCATCAGGGTAAGACCTAGCAAAAAACATCCTTCTCAAGTGTTCACATTCCAATAAAAAATCATCATTGAGGGTGACCATTCTAGCCGTCCTCACTAACTGCCCCTTAACCACCACCGTTTTCTGATAAAAGGGGTGGTTGCTCTCAAAATGTAAAAAAAAATATTCGAGTATGTGGCCTTCCTAAAAATTCTGGCTATATATCTAGAATTCACATAGTCATTAACCAGAAAAAATGTCCAAATAAGAGATGGAATCAACACCAAATTCAAAGGTGAAATTAAAAAAATCAGTTAAACTGGAAAGTTCTACCATAAACATCATACCTTGGTTTTTATCACCTTTGAAGATGATAAAATGTCGTCCAAAAATCTCATGTACCAGACATGTTGTTTAAAACTAATGCATTTGAACAAATATTCCTCCTCCCAAAAGGCCATCACACTATTCACAAAACTCCCTCCACAAGGGGAGCCCATCGCTACCCCTGATTTTTGCAAATAGTAACAATTGTTAAAAAAGACGAAGTTATTGGAGAGGGTAATGTCAAGTAAATACTCAATTAAATCTATCTCATCTCCCAGGGAGCACTTTCTCAATAAAAACTCCCTGACACATGCAATGCCCAAAGTTTGTGGTATCACAGTATACAAATGCCTAACATCTATAGTTAGGAAGTTGTAGTCAGATACAAAGGTCAGGGAGTTCAAACATTTCAGGAAATCCCAGGAGTCGTGACATATTTGGGGTACAATTTTCAAATATTTCTTGCAAAAGACTATCAACATATTTTGCACAGCCATATGTTAAACAATTTCTCCCATTAAAAAATAGAGTGCAGTGGTGGATTGACTACACTTTTGTGGAGCTTAGGAAGTCCAAATATAGTTGGAATGATGGGAGAAAGAATGTTCAGATAATTAAAAATACTTATATCTAGCCTAGAATCAATGAGTAAATCACTGATATGGGATCTGACACGTTGACATGCCCCATTATACTCATTCAGTGAACATTCAACATAAGCATCAGAACTCAAAATATCCAAGATCTTATTAGCATAGTCATCTTGATTCATAAAAGCAAGACCACCCCCCTTATCAGGCTTTAAGATTTTAATGTCAGCATTCTTAAGTTCATTTAAGGCATAAATCTGGTCAGTGGTAGCATTAATATCTGCAAGCATTCGATTATTGCAACATAAAGCATGCCTGATATCCACTTCACAAACTTTTTCAAACGTAGCAATAGTGTTGTGCAAAACAGGATTAAATATACTAGGCACACGAAAATTCTGTGGTACAGACTCATTATTGCCTAATAACAACATTAAATTCAATTTACGAGTGAAAGTTTTTAAATCAACTAAGGTACCCGCCAAATCAGCTCTTCTTGATGGTACAAAAGTAAGTCCCTTAGCTAAAAAGTCAACAAGCTGAGGAGAGGGACTGTAAGAAGAGAAATTATATATTTTAAAGTCACCTGAAGAGTTTATTAAAATCTGTGGTCCAGGTAATGCATTCTTCAAAACTGCATTGGAATTAATAGTGGGAGTGTCTGCACAATGCACTCCCTTCTCCTCCTGTTGTTCCTCTTCTGTCGTCTGTTGGTTACAGGGTGAGTGTTCGTAAATTGAGTATCCTGTCTCACAGGGTTCTGAAAACCCTGATTTCCACTAGTATTAAGAGAACCTTCGTTTCTTGCATTAGCAGAATGCTCACAAAGCCATTCACTGCACTGTACATCAGGGACGGTGTTCTCATGAATATTCATGTTGTTTCCTGTCCTGGAAGCAACCAAAGGGTTGTTGGGGGTGTTCAAAGAATTATTAGTGTTCATGGAGTCTATAGAACTAGAAGGAAGTGGATATGCCCTTCTATTGAGATAATCTAAGCAATCTTTTTCTAATTTCTTAATTTTAGTGCCCTTCAGTTTCATTAAAACATTGTCAATACTGGAATATATGCGTTGCTAGTCAAATCTATATCTACCAAAGTCAGCATCCCCTGTTATAACAGTTTCCAACTCAATTAATTCTGCTTTAATAACATCAGTCTCAGACTTATAATTCCTGACTAATAGCTGCAAAAATTAACATCCCTGTGAATCAAAAGGATTTAAAAGTTCTTGGTGAAAAGGGGAATCATGGACCACTCCCATAGGAAATCTCCATTAGCATAGTCCTTTCGGGATCTGATGTCTTGAAATGCATTCCTTAAGATATAGTATTTCAAGCTGTAGTTTTTTAAATTTATAAAGTTTGACATCAAAAGTTTTTAAGTTGTCAACAATGTTAAGCTGTACAGATAAAACATTGTCAGTAGAAACTTGTGTTCCAGTACAATTGAGCAAACTCATTGGTTCACTCAAACAATTAATAAGGAGAGGTAGTAGTATTACATTACCTAATGTTTGTCCATTAGTAACTGGAGATACAGTTGAAGCATGATTGTTTAGTGTAGAGACTTGCCCAGGAGGCAAAGATGGTAAGTCAGAAATGGTTGCAGTAGTAGAAGAATTTAAAACCACAGGGCGACTCCCTGTAGCAGCAATACCATTACTGACTGCTGCAGCACAACATCGATCCATTTTGGCAGCTAAATCATCCACTCTAGTAGAAAGTTGTTGAATTAAAGCTGTAAGGTTCCCCATGGCATTTGCCTCAATGGGGTCATTAGAGTCCAGAGAAAATATGTTGGGAGAAGCAGGAGACAAACCACTAGCCATAAAACAAACTGAATAGAAAAAAAAAACAACAAACTGATAAAAGAACACACAAGGCCAATGATAATCTCCAAAAAGTTTATGTAAGCTCTTTCGTTGAACAAATAATCCAACTTCTTCAGACACAGTACAACAGTTACACGTTCAATTTAAAATATTCCAAAAGGAAATGACATCAGCAATAAGTGACATCATGAATATTTTCATACTCATAAAAAATGTAAATATATAAAAATACATTATTTGTATAATACTACTGTAAATAAAGCTATATTAAAGCAAATAATAATAAACAAGAATAATGTGTGTACCCTGATTATAAATTAATCCCTCCCAAACAAAATTCATCTTTGAAGCGCTTTTAACTTTAAAATACACTTCAAAGAACAATACTCATTGAGACCTAGATAGACAGAAGCATTATGATGATTTTTTATTGGAATGTGAACACTTGAGAAAGATGTTTTCTGCTAGGTCTTACCCTGATGATCTGTTGAGCACTATTATTGATGAGGTAGTTGTTAAGAGGCAGTCTGGTTGGTTTAAACCTTTGTTGGATAGAGAATTAATTACTCCTTTTCAACATTCAGATACATGCCCCTGATGAGATAGTTACATCTGCTGACAACAGTGTGAATTATATACTGAAATTTAGCACACCTTATTCATTAGACGCTGAACAATTAAGGAATATACTCACTAAAAATTGGTGTTTACTAATTGAAGATGTTTCAGTCAGAAAGAAGTTGTCTGATGGCCCCAGTATGATTTTTAGATGTGGCCTTAATCTGAAGAATTTATTAGAAAACACCAATGTTTATCACAGTGCCAGATGTGGTATGTTTAAATGAGGTGCTGTAGAAGTTGTCATCTTATAAAGGTGTCAAATAAGTTCTGCATTTCTGATACCACCTATTATCTGAAAGGCAGATTTAATTGTGAAAGTGTTGGGGTTATCTATATCACCCTATGCCATATTGTGGTGCATTTTATATTGGTAAGACCGAGAGACACCTAAAGGAGAGAATTTATGAAAACCAATACAGCATTGGCAGGCGTAATGGCAACAATGCTTTGGCTAGACATATCATGGAACATGAGGGTCATTCCTTTGAATACATGGTTATTGAGCACGTAACAAAAAATAAGAGATAGAAAGTAGAGAACTGTATTGGCAGTTAAAACTTAACGCTTCTGTCTCTCCAGGTCTCAATAAGTATTGTTCTTTGAAAAGTTAAAAGCATTTCAAAGATGAATTTTTTTGGGAGGTATTAATTTATAATCAGAGTACACATATTATGCTTGTTTATTATTATTTGCTTTAATATAACTTTATTTATACTAGTATTATACAAATAATGTATTTTTATTTACATTTTTTATGAGTATGAAATTGTTCATGATGTCATTTATTGCTGATGTCATTTCCTTTTGGAATATTTTAAATTGAATGTGTAACTGTTGTCCTGTGTCTGATGAAATTGGATTATTTGTTCAATGAAAGCACTTACATAAACTTTTTTGAGATTATCATTGGCCTTGTGTGTTCTTTTATCAGTTTGTTGGTTTTGTTTTTTTTTTCTATTCAGTTTGTTTTATGGCTAGTGGTTTGTCTCCTGCTTCTCCCAACATATTTTCTCTGGACTCTAATGACCCCATTGAGGCAAATGCCATGGGGAACCTTACAGCTTTAATTCAACAACTTTCTACTAGAGTGGATGATTTAGCTGCCAAAATGGATCGATGTTGGGCTGCAGCAGTCAGTAATGGTGTTGCTGCTACAGGGAGTCACCCTGTGGTTTTAAATTCTTCTACTACTGCAACCATTTCTGACTTACCATCTTTGCCTCCTGGACAAGTCTCTACACTAAACAATCATGCTTCAACTGTATCTCCAGTTACTAATGGACAAACATTAGGTAATGTAATACTACCTTCCCGTATTAATTGTTTGAGTGATCCAATGAGTTTGCTCAATTGTACTGGAACACAGGTTTCTACTGACAATGTTTTATCTGCACAGCTTAAGATTGTTGACAACTTAAAAACTTTTGATGTCAAGCTTTATAAAGTTATAAAACTACAGCTTGAAATATTATATCTTGAGGAATGCATTTCAAGACGTCAGATCCCCAAAGGACTACACCAGTGGAGATTTCCTATGGGGGTGGTCCATGATTCCCCTATTCATTTTAACGCTTATGTCTATCCAGGTCTCAATGAGTATTGTTCTTTGAAGTGTATTTTAAAGTTAAAAGCACTTCAAAGATGAATTTTGTTTGGGAGGCATTAATTTATAATCAGAGTGCACAAATTATTCTTGTTTATTATTATTTGCTTTAATATAGCTTTACTAATAGTAGTATTGCACAAATAATGTATTTTTATTTATTTACATTTTTATGAGTATGAAATTGTTCATGATGTCATTTACTGCTGATGTCATTTCCTTTTGGAATATTTTAAATTGAATGTGTAACTTGTCCTGTGTCTGAAGAAGTTGGATTATTTGTTCAACGAAAGCGCTTACATAAACTTTTTGGAGATTATCACTGGCCTTGTGTGTGCATTTATTTATTTATTTACGTGGTTTCTGACTTTGGTTATACATCTGACTGTTAGACTGGCTGCAATAGGAAGATTTTGCTGCTTTTTTTTTTTTTTTTTTTCACTTGTTGGCTTTTTGGCTTTTAGACTTGCAACTTTCGTGCTTCAGCTTTTTGTGTTATTTACTGGTTTGTCTTGTGGTCTCTCTTGCATTGGAAATAAAAAATGCATTAACTAGACACAGCAAGGTCCTACTATATTTAATGTTGCTGACTGCCAAAAAAGCAGTTACTAGGAAATGGAAATCAAACCCCATACCAACTATAGCAGAATTGTTGAGTCCTGTAAAGGAGACATAAGAAATGGAGGTGGGATCATTATAGAAAAAGGAAGGAGTAAACTATATAGATATAAATGGAATCTGTGGAACAATAAATATAGAATAATGCTCAGGAGGAGTGATATTTCAGAGAAGGCAGTCCTTGAGCGATCTATGCAATGTTAAATTTAATAACTGTTAAGAAAAAATCATGTGTATAATGTGTACAAAGAAAAAAACATTGTAATTTTTTTCTTTTATAATCGAATGTGCACTTGTGCCACTATTCAATGTGTGATGTTAATGATGTTTAAAACATAAGTATTACTCAAGGCCTTCAAAGCACTGATAACCACAGACATCTCCCTGGTATTTATGTATTTCTATCTCTCAACAGGATCCTGCAGAGCTTGTACTTTTACCCCTTTTGAAACTGCTCCCTATGACCAGCCTGAAGCACTTGTGATGACTGACTGGAGGTCCGTCAGAAGGGAGAATGGAAGACATGGATTGCAAGCTATCTACTCTACCCACTATCCAGTCTCTGTCTTTACAAATCCTAGAACTGGGATATGAAATGACAAAAGGTGTTGATGCTGAGTCCAAACTGATAATGAGACACCACTATATAGTCTGCCCAGTGAAAGCATGAGAATCATTTATAATGTGTACCACAGAATCCTGAGAAACTCCCTTGCAAATGTATGGTTTGACTAGAGAAACTCAAAGAACTGTTGCAATATATCTATTTTGCCTGGAGGAAGAAAGGCTCTTCCCAAGGTAGAGACCAGCAAACATCACAAGAAAATAATTCTGTGAGAAGGGTTGAGAGAAGACTTCTGAAAGTTTGTTTGAAAGCCCAGACGGAGTAGAATTCTTGAACACTTGCTACAGACATTTGACAGCTAAAAAAAGTCTACAAAGATAAGACAATCACCAAATATGGAATAATTTGAATGCATTGAAGTCTGTAGTAAACATTTACTGGAGCCAGGCATTTTACAAATACCCTTGGTGCTATGAATAGTCCAAAGAGTAAAACAAATAACTGATAATGTAAGTCAGACACAATCAAATCATAAGAAATACTCTGCAATGGGGATGTGATGCTAGGAATCCTTTAGCTTCTGCTTTACCAAAAAATCTAGAGGAAGAATCAGAGGCACAAGAGACTGAAGAGATAACATCTTGAACTTTGGAATCTTGACAAAAAGGTTAATAAAATAAAAATCTAGTAAAGGCCTTCATGAGGCTTCTGTTTTGGAACTTGAAACATTCTTGAATAAAAACTTTTGTCTAGGAGATTGGGAACACAGGTTCTATGACTCCCTGAGACATCATGCATTGCAGGATGGGAGGAAAAAGAAAGACTTGGTTCCTTGGACAAGAGGGAATCCATCAGAAATTGGGAGGGATTGTCATTGCCAAATGTGCCCCCACTGGATTACCTTCAGAACCCAGCTGTCTGAAACAGTCTGGTACCACAAAGGAAGATAAAGTCTCAGAGACCTGGACATATTGCTAGGGTGGGGGATGGGGGGAAGCTTGAACAGACATATAGTTATGCTGACTGAGAGGACTGTTCTTGACTTGTAGAGGCTTTTCCTCTCATTTTAGAGCCTCATTTCTATTACTTCTCAAAATGTTGTTTGCCAGCTCCTTGCTATTTAAATTACTTATTGGAGAAAATCTGAGACACCTGAATTAGTTTTCCCCTTTCATCACACTTCTGAAGCAGCTGAGCTGCAGAAGGTCTATATCTACAGTCAATATATAAGGGAGAATTTAAAATCTCAGATTCAGCATCATAAGGAAGATTTTGAGAATGAAGCCAAATCTCAAAACTGATACCAAGGCAGCAGTTCTAGTGGAAGAATCAACTTCATCATAAGCACACTTTAAAATCTGCTTAGTCACATGAGAGATGGCTATCACAAAAAAATTAATTGTGTAATTTAGAAGGAAGGATCACCATTAACTTTTGCATGTCCTAAAAGGTAATAATATAAGCATAAATATATGAACTCGACAACTTAAAACTCTAAAAGTTAAAGTGATAGAAAAATACATTTTATTCCCCATCTTATGCATTGCTTTCCCATCCTTGTCAGATGGAATAGGGTTAGCAGTTAAAACTTGTTTAGCAGAAGCAAATTTAGAGAACTAACTGCAGGGTCTGCTTTAGGATTAGAAAACAGGTACTTGTATGCCTGGGGTACGTTACATAACTTGTCAAACTTGGGAGCAGGAGTTTACTTGTCAAATTTGGGAGCAGGCGTTTATTCATCAAGTATGATAGAAGCTGTGAGAAAAACATTCTCAAAGACAGATGGGATAATCACAGATTTAGGCATATTTTACTGTAACTATTCACAATACATTTTTATGCCACAGAAACTTTGTTCTGGTCCCACTTAAAAAATTCTGTAATCTTAAAGTATTAGAAAAAGAAATCTCTTCAGCAGTGACAACTGGTTAAATACCTTCATCAGAATCAGAGTAGTTTGACTGAGAAAAAAATCCTGAAGTAAAACCATCCCCTGCAATGTCTGCTCTTCTGAATGAAATCCCCTGACAGAAAGGGAATTAACTATTTACTTTTCTTGCCTGAAGAATGAGAGGGCAAACAAAAAGCATTAATAAGTCAAAATTCTAGTAAATCTGCCCTACTCCTAGAAATAAATACAGGAGACTGAGTTTTTCTCACTAAGCACACACTTCCTGAAAGTCACCAGTGGAGACCCCCATTGTTCTATGCTGGGACCTCTCCTGTTTGGCATTTACTTTTCTGAAGTAAATGGCAATATCTAAGGGCTCTGGCTGACTAAGTTTGCAGATGACTGAAGACGGAGCAGTCATTGAATCCCCAAATGACTTAGCCATTATGCAGGAATGTTTGTCCCAAATAAGTAACTAGTGCAAAAAATCAAAGACTGAAACTAAATGCCAAAAATGCATTATTCTGTCATTTGGAAAGTCATTTATCCCAGGGAACTACCACATTGATAATATAACCCTAAGAGCTGACCTAGTTGTTCAGAATCTGGAAACTTATGTGGACAGTGACCTTTTTGATGAACGTGTGTCCATTGTTGTAAGAACGTCCTTCTCTACTGCACAGCTTATGAACAAAGGGATTATGTCTAGATTAATGGATGTCATTGTACCCCTTTACTCAGCCCTCATTTGGCCAGTCATTGAATATAATGCCCCCATTGGCATGTATCTGTCCAAACACATGCAAGAACTGAAATGCCCACAGAGATTCCTTACCAAAAGGATACAGGTCCTGAACCACATGTCCTACATGGACCAAAAAAAGGTCTGTCACTATATTCTCGTATATTATACAGACTGCTTAGAGATGACCTGTGTCTGGCATACAAAGTGTGGTGATAAGAGGTATTGCCAGCTATGCCAGGAGAAGTAGGGCAGTGGATGTGTAACATATGCCAACATAGCTAGCTTGAATTTTGAAAAGAATTATATGTCATTTGTTTATCACATATAACTGATTTGTATGTGTGCTTGTGTTGAAAATGTACTTGTAAAGCTGCTTGTTTTAAAAAATGTACCAACAGTGGGTCCTGCTGGACAGAAAAATTAAATACACCTGCATACCAGACTGTATTACAACTGTTGAAATTAATATTGTAGCAGAGGATACCAGAAAAGAAGAGGTTAATCTCAGCCCCAGCTAACTTTTATAAAATATCCTGAAATTCAATTACTGAATTTAGACCATAAAGATTGTATCTCACAAGTGTCTGTACCTGCATTGTCTTTGGGGGTGAACTATTTGCTACTCTGGAAGGGTGAAAGTTTGAAATTGTTTTAGGACTTCCAAAAGCTTCAACACATCTTAGCAAAGTTCTGTCTGTTTGTATGGTAACACATATGTGCAAGATTCTGGTTCAGTTTCAAGTAAAGTGGGGTAGTATGGGAACCAGAAGTCAGACAACCAGATGTATGTGATGTCATTCTGTAATCATCACAAAAATTATGTTTTAATACTAGATGAAACCGAAGTTTCAGGGCAATCTGTTTTTGAAACCTGACATAGAAGGATCACTCAACCACTTCATCTTACCTTCCTTTAGTAAGTAACCAGGGAATAGTAATTCTTCAGATCAGTCAGGAAATATAGTGAGATTAAATACTGTTTTTCTGTAACTGTGTGAATCTATCTATCTGTGTTATATTTATTATTTCCTGTGATTGAAAGTTTGGTGTTTATAGTAAATAGATATTTATTATTTTCATGTTCTTTTATTATGTATTATTAAATATATTTAAACTTTTCATTGTGGTTGGTCCTTTAGAGAATATTTTAACCTTTGTGAGTACTTATATCTATTTGGTGACACTGTGGCCACTCCTGAAAGCCTTGCTGCTGGGTCAACTTTACCATTTGTATTAGTATTAATTGCACTCAGTATAATTGGGTACCCTTGTATGAGCCTTAGACTAGCTGGCTTTGGAATGTCTGGTGGCAGTAACTACCTTATAGTCTGGGCAGAGGGGCATAGCTAGTAAATCTGAGCCAGTCTTTCCCAGGTGTGTGCGTGTGTGTGTGTGTGTGTGTGTGTGTGTGTGTGTGTGTGTGTGTGTGTGTGTGTGTGAAAATCAAATCACTAAGAGTGTGTGTGTGTGTGTGTGTGTGTGTGTGTGTGTGTGTGTGTGTGTGTGTGTGTGTGTGTGTGTGTGTGTGTGTGTGTGTCAGCTACTTGGAGCAGGGACACAGAACACTGGTTTTGCAGAGATAGTGGTGGAGGACTTGGCTTGGACACTTGGCTGAGGACTCAACTCTACAGCTGTACCAGTGGGGAGTCTTATTTGGTCCTGGAGAGAGAGGGAAACCCAGACAGTGGACTGAGTATATTCCCTGGGTGCTCATAAGGGAAATTGTGCTTGATGCAGAGAGCTGCATCTGGAAATACTGTGTGTATCTAGATTTGTTCCAAGTGAATGTCCCTCACCGGTGTCAGTGGTGAGTATTCAGATTCCTTGATAACTGGAGATGTCACATGAGGCATCCTGTGACCCATTACTGATGGATTTAATGCACATCAGCAAGTCAAATGACATCACAAATATTTGGTCTAGAGATCTATACATCTTCCGCAACATCAGCAGAATTGTTTGGAGGGACAGATATATCTTGAACAAGATACCATTGCTATGGAACACATTCCAGCCATGTAAAACAACATTCATCCCTATCCATATTCAGATGCAACTTAGATCTATGGCTGGGAAACAGAAAATTTACTCCAGGACTGTCCGTCTGCTACTACTAGACAGAAGCAGCTCCTAAATGCTTTATTCCATGCATGGGTCCCCTCAAATTATATATGATATGATCCCAGTTATTCTGTTTAGAATGAAAAAAAAATCAGCAGGACAACCACGGCAGCTGACTCCACTTTAATAAAATGTATAAAAACACAGGACAAGCATTTTCAGGTATTGCTATGCTTCTTCAGATCCTAATACAATAGTTTAAAGCATACATCATTGTATACTATTCAGCAATCTATTAGCATAAAAACAATCATTCAATTATTCAATTATCCAAGTATTTTAATACATTTTGATACTCTTGAGTCTACGAGCATTTAAAACCTGATTAATGCTAACACTACTATTTAAGCCTGGATATACATGTGTCTGTAGTCTTAAAATTCATCTTAGGTCTATCTGTTCTAAAATAAATTACTAGTATCCCCACCCCTTATGCTTTTGTGAACTTTTGTAGCACTCTAAAACTAAAGGTGTGTCCTGGTAACTCCAGAATGTGTTTTACTAAAGCATTCTTAACATTTTTATTTTTCATCTCATACAGATGCTTACTGGTTCTGTCCTTTAATCGCTGAATGATCTTCCCTACATAAAAACAAAAACATGCATCACAAGTGGCTAAATATATTATATTTGCAGAATTACAATCTGCATAGAACCTGGGTCTAAATTCAAAAGGTATGTAGGGATGTATAAATTCTTGTCTCTTAGTTATGACCTTACAAATCATTTTCTACAAGGATAGGTACCATTTCTTGCACCTTCTGACAAATGATTCTGTTTGTCATTACATAGTAGTTGTTTTAAGTTACTACTATTTTTATAGATAAAATGAGGCATATCACCTACTACTTTAGCTGTGGGTTTATCCATAGTAAGCAGGCTCCAGTGTTTACTAATGATATCTTTCAACAATCTATTGTTATTTGCAAATTTAGTGATAAAGGGGACCTTTTCCTTGAACAATATTCCTGGGAGCATTCATGTTCATGTTGCTTGTACTGGGACCACTGGTAGCTATCTCTCTTTTTATGGTATCTACCATATGTTTATTATATCCTCTATCCACAAAATGTTTCCCCAAAATATCAGGTTCTTTTAACAATTGTTCTTCAGTGTTACAGATCTTATTAATCCTTAGATATTGACTTTTTACTATATTGGGAAAAATATGTCTAGGATGCATGCTATCATTCGATAGTAAACCATTGCGCCAACATGGTTTTCTTTACATGGATGTAGTCATTCTGCCTTCTGCATCTCTTCTAAGGGAGATGTCTAGAAAATCAATGTTAGAATAAGAACTAGAGGTAGTCAATCTTAAAAATTTTGTTGTAGATTCCAAGTAGGTAACAAATTCATGTAATGCTTCTACTCCCCCTGTCCACAGAATAAAAACATCATCTACAAAATGCCTGCATAGTTTGATGTTGTTGCTAAGTACATGATTGTGTAAATATAAGCATTTCCAAAAATGCATCACCAGATTGGCATAAGAATTTGCACATGGGGTGTCCATGGTGACACCCCATTTTTACAAGTATAGTCGTTTCTCAAATAAGAAAACATTATTACAAATGATGAGATCCAAAAATGTACAAATCATGACTATGGTGTTATTAGTAAAAACACCCTTCTCTGTCAAAATACTCCTTATTGCTTCAATACCATAATCATTTGGTATGCACGTAAATACATTTTTAACATCCAGGGTGACCATTAAACACATAGTCATTTCATTCATCACATTGTATTCCTTTAGTTCATTGGGAAGTGTCCTTTAAGATGGTAGGAATATTCATAGCAATGTGTTTTAATTTGCTTTCTACATAAATGGAAAGAGGCTCTGTCGCCCATCCTTCACCTGCTGCTATGGGTCTCATTGGAGGTGTTGCCAAAGATTTATGTATTTTAGGTAGACCCTTGAGAAGTGGTATGGTTGGGTGGGCAACATTCAAAGAATTATACATAGATTCATCTATCTGTCTATTCATTAATAAATCATAAAGACAATCACTAATGCTAGTAGTTATATTCTTGAATTGTACCCATCTTAACTTACTATAAGTACTGCAATCATCTAAGAGCACTTCCATAGCATTCAAATAATCTAGTTTATTCATCATGACAGTAACACCACCTTTATCCGCGGGCCTTATGGCAACATCAGCCATGTTCTGAAGACTGGATAAATCTTGTCTCTCCATTGAGTTTAAGTTATAGAAATCTTTCTTATGTGGTTGATGCAGTTTCTCATATATCTCCTTCTCACACATTTGTATGAAGGAGTCAATATGCGGTGGTATGTTTGGTATAAAGTTACTAGGTCTCTTGTAAACATTATGAGCAATGCTTTCTGTTTGATCAAACTGCAATTTCAAGGTTACATTTCATGCAAAAAGACTCAAATCAGTTAGTATGTCACTTACTTGTGCTGGCACTACTGGTACAAACAATAAGCCTCTGTTGAGTATAGAAAGTTGTTCCACTGTTAATATTTGGGACGACAAATTTACAACTAGCCCATCTGTTTGACGTTCCTGTTCACTGGTGACCTCTCGATTGAGTGTTTCCATTTTTGTCTCCCTCTGCTGATGGAGCATGTATATTGCTGTCTCCATTGTTTCACTGGGAGAGTTAAAAATTATCCATACTCAACGTTCCCTGTACTTTCGGTCTGGACCTTGCTTTCACAAACGTGAGTGCTTATTGGTTCGGTGGTGGCATGCTGTTGCTCAAGGAATTTTGATTTTGTGTAGAAACTTCAGCCACAGAGGGCAAATCATTCTCCTGTGTAACGGGAGTGCCACATGCAGTTCCCAATTCATTCACTGATGCGCAGGGGTGTGTGTCTAAAGCAGGAACAATGGATACATTGTTATTGGTGGATTGTCTTTTTGAGTCATTTTTGGCCAAACAAATACATATCCCAAGCTAAAGTTGTGATAATCTCTTTGCAGCTTATTCTGTATAGTTTGCTGCAACCTCATTTCATATAGTAGGACATTAGAGATCATATTGTCTGTCATGCTTAGATACATTTCCCCTTTGTACCATGCTAGAAGTTCAGAATGAGCCAGTTCCGCAGAACGAGACAGCTTTTCTTCTAAGGGTTGAAAATATTCTAGCAATAATTTAATGTAGCTGAAACCAAAGGCAAGATTTAATCATTGCCACTTTTTCAGCAATTCAGGGTATGCCTCTCTGTATGGCGGCATACATAATACACATACCCCTATGAATAATGTGGAAATGTAAACGTTGCCAGGTAAAACGTTTTAGTTTATACAAGTTTTCAACGTTCCTCAAATCTGAGATAAAATCTTCATACCCACTGCATTTAGGTTGAGAAGTGGCAACCGTATTACCTTCAAACGTTAGACAAAGAAAAGGATTCTCTTGTCTTTTAATCATCCTGTTCCATCTCTGTTGAAGCCGTTCATTGGTGGGATTACAATCCAATTCCAAGGAGGCAGTTTCAGCCATGTGTAACGGTAGATGTAAGAAACACACAAGCAGAGAAAAAAACACCAACATAAACCAAATGTCCAAACCAGAATGTGCGTATAGAATGAAAGAAAAAAACAGCAGGACAACCACGGTAGCTGACTCCACTTTAATAAAATGTATAAAAACACAGGACAAGCACTTTCACGTATTGCTACGCTTCTTCAGATCCTAATACAATAGTTTAAAGCACACATCATTATATACTATTCAGCAATCTGTTAGCATAAAAACAATCATTCAATTATTCAATTATCCAAGTATTTTAATACATTTTGATGCTCTTGAGTCTAAGAGCATTTAAAACTGGCTTAATGCTCACACTACTATTTAAGCCTAGATATACATGTGCCTGTAGTCTTAAAATCCATCTTAGCTCTATCTGTTCTAAAAATTGACTAGTATCCCCACCCCTTATGTTTTTGTGAACATTTTGTAACACTCTAAAATGAAAGGTGTGTCCTGGTAACTCCAGAATGGGTTTCACTAAAGCATTTTTCACATTCTTATTTTTCATCTCATACAGATGCTTACTGGTTCTGTCCTTTAATCGCTAAATGGTCTTTCCTACATAAAAACAAAAACATGCATCACAGGTGGCTAAATATATTATATTTGCAGTATTACAATCTGCATAGAAGCTGGATCTAAATTCAAAAGGTATGTAGGGATGTATAAATTCTTGTCTCTTAGTTATGACCTTGCAAATCTTGCATTTCCTAAAAGGATAGGTACCGTTTCTTGCACCTTCCAACAAATTATTCTATTTGTCATTACATAGTAGTTGTTTTAAGTTACTACTATTTATTATTAATAATTAATATAAAGTTATTATTAAATATATTTAAACTTTTCATTGTGGATGGTCCTTTGGAGAATATTTTAACCTTTGCAAGTACTTATATCTATTTGGTGACACTGTGACCACTCCTGAAAGCCTTCCTATTTGGTCAACATTGCCATTTGTATTAGTATTAATTTCACTCAGTGTAATTGGGTACCCTTGTAATAGCCTTAGAGAAGCTGGCTTTGGAGTGTCTGGTGGCAGTAACTACCTTATAGTCTGGGCAGTGGGGATAGTTAGCAAATCTGTGCCAGTCTTTCCCAGGTGTGTGTGTGTGTGTGTGTGTGTGTGTGTGTGTGTGTGTGTGTGTGTGTGTGTGAAAATCAAATCTCAAAGTGTGTGTGTGTGTGTGTGTGTGTGTGTGTGTGTGTGTGTGTGTGTCAGCTACTTGGAGCAGGGACACAGAGCACTGGTTTCACAGAGAGAGTGGTGGAGGACTTGGCTTGGAAACTAGGCTGAGGACTCAACTCTACAGCTGTGCCAGTGGGGAGTCTTACTGGGTCCTGGAGAGAGAGAGAGAGAGAAGGAAACTCAGACAGTGAAATGCGTGTGTTCCCTGGGTGGTCTTAAGTGAAACTGTGCTTGATGCAGAGAGCTGCATCTGGAAATACTGTGTGTATTTAGGTTTGTTCCAAGTGAATTTCCCTCACCAGTGTCAATGGTGAGGATTCAGGCTCCTTGATAACTGGCCCAAGGGAGATGTCACACGAGGCATCCTGTGACCCACTACTGATGGATTTAATGCACATCAGCAAGTCAAATTACATCACAAATATTTGGTCTAGAGATCTACACATCTTCCACAACATCAGCAGAATGGTTTGGAGGGACAGGTATATCTTGAACAAGATACCATTGCTATGGAACAGATATTCCAGCCATGTAAAACAACTTTCATCCATGTCCATATTAACATGCAACTTAGATCTATGGCTGGGAAACAGACAATTTACTCCAGGACTGTCCTGTCTACTACTACCAGACAGAAGCAGCTCCTAAATGCTTTTCCCATGCATGGGTCCCCTCAAATTATCTATGATATGATCCCAGTTATTCTGATTAGGCGATATATATAATTGCTGGCCATAGAATAGGTAATAACCAAAAGGGATACATTATTTTGAGCACAAAAAGGGAAACTGGCTTGGCTTAAAATGGCCCACAAGGGCATCTAGCCTGGTATTTACATATGAACTCCCTTACCAGCCTCAGTAAGAAGCTGAGATCCCTTATAAAATCATCCAAAGCTAGTTATGAAAATAAAATTGCCGAAGATTCCAAAGACAATCACAAGGCATTCTATAGCTATGTCAAGAATCTAAATGGCAATGCTCAGATCTGCTCTGAGCTGCAACAGAATGGCATTAAACATACTGATCCCAAGGATATTGCCACAGATTTACTAGCTATCCCCACTGCCCAGTCTTCACCCCACTCTCACCCCCTAAAGGACCCATCTCAATACCGAAGGATTGCCAAATTTCAGTAATAATGGCCACACAGGTAAAAAATGCACTCTCCAAAGCTAAGAATACAGCATCCATGGGACCAGACAACATCCCAGGCTGTGTACTACATGAACTACAAAATGAACTGGCACCTCACCTAAGTGTCATGTTTAATAATAGCCTCACCTCAGGCTTCGTGCCCACTGAGTGGTGCACAGCTACAGTTATCCCACTCCACAAGGGGGGATCCTGCTTGGATTCCAGGAACTACCACCCCATCAATCTGATGAGCCTGATCTGCAAGGCCATGGAACTTATAAACAAAGACATTGGCAACCTTCAAACACTGGACCCCACGCAGTTTGGGTTCGTGAAGGGGTGATCTTGTCTCCTGAACCTGACTGACTTCTTCGAATCAGTCTCCAGAGCCGTGGACAAGGGTAAGGTGGTCCACAAAGCCTATCTGGACCTCGACAAGGCCTTCAACACCATCCCCCACTCTGGAATCATAGATAAACTTACTAAGCTGGGCATTAATTCCTATGTCACTCGATGGGTTGCCAACTGGCTTACTGACAGAACCCACACTGTAAAAGTATCCGACTCCAAATCCAACTCCAGACAAGTGACAAGTGGAGTACCTCAGGGTTCAGTCCTGGGACCGCTCTTGTTTGGCATCTACTTCTCTAAAGTACAGGCCAACACTAAGGGACTCTGGCTAACAAAGTTTGCAAATAACTGCAAACTGGGAGCCATTATTGAATCCCAAAATGATGTGGATACTCTACAAAAGGGTCTTACAGAAACAGATGCTTGGTGCCAGAGCTATGGCTCAAGCTCAATGCCAAGAAATGTATAGTTATCCCCTTTGGGAAAAAAACATGTACCCATGAATTACCGCATAGGTGGCAGTACACTAAACACTAAACACTGAAAGTATGATAAGAGACTTAGGGACACAGGTGGACAGTGGTCTCACCTTCGATAACCACATCGCCACAACAGTCAGGAAATCCTTCTGTGTGGCACACCTCATCACTAAGGGCTTTTCATCCAGAAAAAAGGAGGTCATTGTCCCACTGTACTCATCCCTCATTAGACCCATTATAGAATACAACGCTTCGTTTGGTATGTACCTCTCAAGACATCTGCAACAACTGGAAAGGCCGCAGAAATGCCTCACTAAAAGAATCACAGGCCTAAAGCAGATGCCCTATGCTGACCGTTTAAAAAAACTCCACCTATACTCTGTCACATATCATCTACTCAGAGGCGATCTCTGCTTAACATACAAGGCCATGTCAAACCCAGAGCTGTTGGACATGCAACACTTAAAGAAATCCCAATCCCTCAGAGCCACATGCTGCAGGGATCTAAACCTTGTCATCACAATGAACAAAACATGCTGGAGGGATAGGTTCCTGAGCCAGAGACTCCCCCAGCTCTGGAATAGACTGCCCATACATGTCAAGCACAGCGCCTCTTTGGCCCTCTTCAAAAGGAACCATGATGATTGGATGGGAGATAGGAAATTCACCCCGGGGATCATGTCAGTCACCCTGCTAGACAAGGGTCCAGGGAAGTAAATACTGTGGGAAGAAATAAGGGAATTGTTATGGCTAGGCTTGTATAGGCCCTAGGGCTGATAGCCTAGTACCAACCTATGAATCTATAAAACAGACTGACTCATGTAAGACATACTGGTCCCAGCTACCACCTCCTTATCTCAGCCAGATGAATACCCTTCACCTGCCCCTTTCCCTGACACCAACAAATGTGGCTCTTCCTTGCCTGCAAGTGGCTTCTTTGCAGTCATGGAGGACTTGGCTATCCCCCAGTATTTGGTGGATGAAACCTCTACACCAAGGGGACATAGTAGAAAAGATGGATAGTCTGAGGAACAAGTGGCCACAAGAGTCAGCCTCCAGCAACTGAGGCAGAAAAGGCACCAGACACTGACATATGAAGACTCCTTTACAACTTTCTTCTTTTTACATGCTGGGGATGATACTACTACTGCAGAGACTGGAAGTTGCTCCATAAGTAATCTGAGGAAGAAGAAGAATTAGAGATGTCAAATGTGGGGAACGGTGCCTGGGCAAGTCTGTAAAGCATAAAGTAGAGTACAAGGTGTTCTGATGTAAGCAAACCATTGACAGTCCCCCACAAGTATAGTATGCTGTCTAAACTCACAAAACTTTACAGTCTAAGAAAAATTGTAGTCAAAAATAAAACTTCACAGAACATACCCACAGGCATTATTTATTTACTACTACTAGTATAATATTGTCTAATATTGTCTAATGTCTTCCTGTCCAGTTGTGGTAATTAATTGTGTTGTTACTATTTTAAGTATTACTGTATGTGCATTAGTGTTACTGTCACTCATACCATGTGTTCATTGTTATGTCTTGCACTGGGACCAAAGCAACGTAATTTCATTCAGCTTGCACTGCTGTGTATATCTGATCGACAATAAAATTTACTTTGACTTTGATTTATTTATTTTTGTTTACAGGGGTAGTGCACTGATCTCAATGGACTATTTGCAGACACAGCAGCCTGGGTAAACAGGATCACATAAGAAATGAACAAAACATATTTACAAATACATATATATGCTATAAAACATATACATATTTACAGATGCAATAATATGCTACATTTAGTTCAACAAGCATTTTAAAAAGTCAAAACACGGAAGGAAAAATGAAATTATGCTTAGTAGAGCTTTTTGGATAAGATGTAGCCATAATGACAGAGATCGATTATGCTACAGGGATAGCAGCATATAATTATATAGAGTGGTATAAAGGCAATAAAAGAGGCAAGTGAGAATAGTAGAAGGAAAAGATAGCATGGGGAGAAGACAGAAATGGGGAGAGAGGAAGTTATTTGCATAACTCCCTTAGAAATGGATGACTATCTGATCACATTCAGTTTCCTTGATAAACACAATACTAGTGAAAGAAAACCACAAGTTCTTTTCATAAAATAAAAGCTAAAGGAAAGCTTTTCCCAGCAGGGGACTTATCTAACCAATTCTTGAAGATCACTAGATGATGACAGTTACACAGGACATAACGAAGGAGCACTGTCTTCATCTTTCTGCTTGAGCTCCTGACAATTGGAGTTTGTGGAAGGTGCCCTTAGCCGGCTGGTTGCTGTGAGGGTAGGAACTATATAGCTTAGGCTACTGCAACAGTGATCCATGTTTGAACATCCATCATTATGTTAAGTACATAACTTTCATTTATACCCAAGATTCTCTAGTTTCAAATGCTCATTGTCATTCAAATGTGTTTTTACAGAGGCCTGTTTTTTAATATAAACAAATACCTTGGACTTTTTCAAATGATTTGACAAACACTTCACTCTTTTTAATTTTTCCAAGTCTTTTGGGTTTCTAATACCATGATGGGATTGGACCTCATTCCCAAGTCAAAGTACGATTAAAGTTCATGAAATTAATATTGTTTTAGTCTTTGATGTTAGCCAGAAGTGCTCTTCACAGCACCTGCAATGTGCCCAGTATTGATTCCTTCTGCAATTTATATGGAGTTACATTTATCTGTAACATTTTTAAGTACGACTGTAAAAGACTTGTTGCTCCTACTACTACTATGGGAACTGTCTAGTTATCCTTCTTCCACATTGCCCTCATTTCTGCCTGCAAATTCTTGTATTTTATTACTTTGTGTATCTGTATACGTAAGACACTGTAGTCAGTGGGTGTAGCAATTTCAATGATAAATGCTACTTTTGTCTTTTTTCGTGGACTACTATATCTGGTTTTCTTACATCTATTTTTTGAACTGCTGGTAATGGGTGATCCCACGTGATATAAACTTCATCATTTTCTATAATACTTTGTGGCTCATACTTCCAAAGTTTTTCAGCTATTTCCATACTATAATGTTTGCACAATCCCCAATGCAACAGTCTTGTCGCATTATTATGCCTTTCAGTATACAGTTCTTCTGTCATTATTACACCACAGCCAGCACAATGATGTGCAACTGTTTCCAGTTCTGTTTTACAAAACCTACATTTGTCTGTTTCCCCCACATGGTCAATGGACTTTGTAAACCAACGTGTACGTAGTCCACTATCTTGGGGCGCCAATATTAACCTTTTGTCTTTTGGTTTAAATTTACCTCTCCTTAACCATTCCTGTGTTCGATCCTGATCAACATGAGGTTGTTCCAAGAGTTTTCTATATGTGTGACTATATTTATACATTTTCCACATTTCTTGTCTTCTCATCTGATCCTTTACCTTATATTTTTTCTTTTGTTTTTTTGGCACATTCTGTTGCTGCCTGATTTTTACCTACTTCTGGTTTGATTTCCATTCCTGCTTGACACCAATATGTTTCTGCTAAACTAAGTAGGGAAGTCATCTTAGACTTATTCTCCTCATGTTTTAAAACTTTCACTTGTGAGGTCAGAAAATATGTATGCAATCCTACGATTGCAGATCTAAACACAAAATCAGTTTCGAGGAGGCCCATGCCTCCTTCAGAATGGGGAATATATAGTCTTAGTATACACTGATTTTTATAAATCATTTGATAAGCATGAAGCATAGGTTCATAGGTGTTTAGTAGGCTAATGACCACAAGGGTCTTTTTAAGCCTAGCCATGCATCCCAAATCTCTGACAAGTTTTGATACCTTTGATAAGTGTAAGCAGGAGTTTGGGAGATGAAACATTTACAAGCTTGGGCCTGGGAGATGAACCATTTACAGGTTACCTGTGTTCATTAAAAACATAGGGGCCAAACCAGGAATGAATTTCCTGTTCCTCATCATATTGTCCAGGTTGCACTTGAATTGGGTTAGGGAGGACCTCTGCTTCACATGGATGGGGAGCCTGTTCCAGAGATGGGGTAATCTCTGGGATGCATACCTGTCTCTCCAGCAGGTCCTATTTATATCACAGGCAAGGTTTAAATCTTTAGAATGGGTAATTCTGGTGCTGTTTGTTTTGCAGCTATGCAGGAGGTCCATCAGAGTGGGGTCTGAAAATGCCCTGTATGTCAGGCATAGATCTCTCCTAAAAAGACTGTAAGAGACAGAATACAGGGACAGAGCCTTGAGACGGTCTGCATAAGACATTTTACTTAAGCCCTGTGTTATTTTAGTGAGGAACCTCTGTGGACGTTCCAATTGTTCAATATGCCTGGTTAGGTACATACCAAAGGGGGCATTGTAATCAGTGATAGGCCTGATAAATACTGAATACAATGGAAAAATGACTTCCTTGGACTTAGATGCGATACCTTTGTTTATAGGTTGCGCAACATAGAAGGATTTCCTCACAACTCTAGATACATGATGGTCAAAGGCTAGATTACTATCTATGTGTGTCCCTAAGTCACTGACTACTGGGTCAACTCTAAGGGCTGTATTGTCAATATGATAGTTACCAGGGGTGGATGACTTCCTGAAGGATACTATTATGCATTTCTTGGCATTAAGTTTTAGTTCATGGCTCTGACACCAGATGTTTGTCTGTGTCAGCCCCTCCTGGAGAACCCACAAAAAACCTTTCCAAAGCAACACTGGAAACTAGAGAACTCAAATAATTCACAGCTGTTTAATCATTTAAAAGTGTTTTATTAAAATTACACACATCCAATTGAGTTAAGTGCGTTCATTCACATAGGAACTTCAGTTCTGAAGAAGTTCTTACAGGAATGAAAGCGCTTAACTCAGTTGGATGTGTGTAATTTTAATAAAACGCTTTTAAACAATTAAACAGCAGCGATTTATTTTGTTCCTGGTTTCCAGTGTTGCTTTGGTGAGGTTTTTTTTTGTGCATTTCTTGTCATGGTTGTTTACTACAGTGAGTGGCAAAATGTCTTCTCCCTCCTTGAGAACATTTGTGTCAGTGTGGGATTCAATGACAGCTCCTCATTTGCAATCATCTGCAAATTTAGTCAGCTAGAGACCACTGACATTGGCCTTGACTTCAGTGAAGTAAATGCCAAAAAGGAGCGGTCCAAGGACTGATCTTTGAGTGACTCTGCTTATGACTGGCCTTTATGGAGAGGTGGACTTCCATCCTTCTTGTTTTCCTGTCCAACTGATCCAGCACCTTTTGGGGCCGGTCATTCATTCCAAAGCTGTTAGTTAGGACAGGAAGAGCAAATTGGTTTATGGCTTGGACTTTGTTCCTAGATGTCAATATTGGTTTCAGTATTAATTTTAGTCTTCTAAAATATTCCTAAGTTTTATTAGCATTTGTTCATGTTTTATTACCAAATATGTATACACTCCCTCTTGCTCAAGTTCTTTTATATCACATTCCTGTCCCAAACTAATGTTTTCTTGGTGCTGCAGCTTTCCTGCTTTAAAGGTTGCTTTCGTACATTTATTAGTACCAAATAACATTCTTATATCATCTGAAAAAGTTTTGACTGCTTGCATTTGTGCTTTCAGTTCATCCTCTGATGAACTATACAGTTTTAAATTATCTACAAAAAGAAGATGAGAAATCTTATGCTTTGTTGTTTTCTGGGAGCCTAATTGTAGCCATGACCTAATCTGTTAAGTAGACAGCTTAATGGGTTAAAGGAAGACAAAACAGCAGAGGTGACAAGGAGTCACCCTGAAATATCCCCTTTGAATTTTTATCCCTGGAAAAAGAATTTGTCCTTTATCATGGCTTAAATGCAAAGTGGTTTGCCACTGTTTCATGGTTGCTGAAATGTAATCGATCAGTGTAGGGTGTGTCTTATACATTTTTAAGCACTCTTTTATTCATGAATGTGGGATACTGACAAATGCTTTTTGTAGTCCATCCATGCCATACTTAGATTCTTCCCCTTTTTACAGTTATCCATTATGACTTTATTTAACAGCAAATGAACTTTGGTCCATATGGCTTTCTTTTATTACCCTTTTGTTCTGTTGCCATGATTAAGTTTTCTTCTAAACTCTTTCAGCATCAATTTCAGTGTATAGTTTATATGTCATCAGAAGGCAAGTTATTGGTCTATAGTTTTTAGGATAGCTTACAGGTTTGCTCTTAAGTAGGAGTGTTTTTTTTCCTGTTGTTAACCAGGCTGATGTCTGTTTGGGGTGCATATATAAATAGTTCTTACTCATGGCTAAATCTTCATGTAAAGATGCTAATACTTTTAGCCAGAAGTTAGACAATGGATCTGGGCCTGAGGATTTCCAGTTAAGAGCTTTTCTTAACTTTGCTTCAATCTCTCTGGTCATTACTTCATCCCATTTCATGTCCTGTACATTTGAACTTCTTATTCTTTCTTTAACTTCTTCTATCCATTTGGTATCTTTGTTATGTTCCACAAGATCTTCACAGATATTTCTCCAAAAGGTATCTATTTCTTATTTTTTTGGTGGTGTTTCAATTCCTTTTGCCTTTTTTCCCCAATTCTCCATAAAAATTTTTTAGGTCATCAATACATTGTTTATTTTGTATTTTTTCTTTATAGCTATCTGTATATCTTCTAAGTTTTTCCTGCCTGTGCTGATATTTTTACTTTATTATTTGCTATAGTGCATGATAGATCCTAATCTGTTCTGTTACAGTGCATTGCTTTTATCACATCTATCTTTTTGAGTATTTTTATTGATCTGTTCCGTCTTCTATACTCTTCTAACAGTGACACTTCTTGTCTTGTTTTATAGTTTTCTCTATTTGATACTTCCATAATGGCATCTGATTTCTTCCCATCCTTTCCCTTATTGCCCTGCGTTTTTGTGGTAAGACTTTATGTATTATTAATTTAGATGCACAGTAATATATCCTATTTACTTCTGTTATATCGCATGAATCTCTATGGACAGTCCTAATTCCTGTGTTCATTTGTTTTATCAAACTTCTAACTTTTTGGGGTTTGTTGACTTTCTGTAGTCTATTCCTTTCATTGATCTTAATATGTCTGTCCATCTCTATTAAATCAAGCAACTCTTCTCTTAGATCATTTTCTTCTAAACTAAGGTCACATTCTTTGTCCTCCATTTCCTGTGGGCATTCTATAGAAAGTTCCAGAGCATCTTCCTGTGCCACATTCTCTTCAGTTTCATCCTGTATCATCCGTTGCTCTTTCATATGGGAACTCACTGGTCTATCACTCCACAGCATTGAAAACATCAGAGTTGACACAGTTTCTATTCCTTCCCTTGCCGTGCAACTCCAACTGAATGTTTGTACTGGTTTCCTATGGAAAGCTCCAACGTATCTTCATATGGCAACTGATCAGATGTTTCCCGCTCCACTGCTTTCTCTTTAATTTGGGGATCCATTGCTCTATCCTGCTTATATTTTCTATACTAAATCCTTCATTTCACAGGTCTAATCCTCTTTTCTACTTTTCCTGTTTGTTTTCTTAGTTTTTATATTGTAAAATTTTTCATGTCTGGATGCATTTGCCTGTATTTCTCTTCAAATATCTTTGGTGCTAATCATTTTGTATTGATTAGTTTTGCTTTCTCCTTTGCATAAATATTGCACCATATTAAACCTCTTTTGCTTTCCCATGTCCATATTTCTTCTTTGGATGTCTCTTGCTTCTCTTGTTTCTCCTTATTTTGCAGACTCGTTGTTCCATCATGTTGTGATATAACCTGTATTAGACTTTCTACACTAAATCCATCCCTTTGCAAGTATTCCATAACTTCAGCTTCTATTTTTTTAACTTCTACTTTACTAGTCTTCTGTTCTACGTTCCCTCTTTGTGATCTTATTTTTTTTTTATTCTGAAATTTTTCATATCTGGATGCCTTTGCCTGTATTTTTCTTCGAATATCTTTGGGACTGCCTTTTTTGTGTTGATTAATTTGGCTTTCTCCTTTGCATAAATATTGCACCTTATCAGATCTGTCTTTCTTTCCCATGTCCATATTTCTTTTTTGTACCTTTCAAAAGTCTATGGATTTTGTTCTTTGTATTTTCGTACTTCCTCAGTCGATTCTTTTTCCAAATGGTCCATTTACAATGACACTTCATTTTTTTTAATTTCTCCAAGTCTTTTGGGTTTCTAATACCATGACGGGAATGAACCCCATTCCTAAGTCAAAGTACAATTAAAGTTCATGAAATTAGTATTGTTTCAATCTTTGATGTCAGCCAGTAGTGCTTTTGTGCCCAGTAATGACTCTTTCTGCAGTTCGTATGGAGTTACATGTATTGGTAACATATCTAAATATGATTGTAAATTCTTTTTTTATAAGACTCATTGATCCTACTACTATTGGAAATGTCTGGGTATCTTTCTTCCACATTGCAATCATTTCTGCCTGCAGATCCTGATATTTTATGACTTTGTGTCTCTCTGTATGCAAGACACTGTAGTCACTGGGTGTGGCAATTTCAATGATCAATGCCACTCTTGTCTTCTTTTCTAGGACCACTATATCCAGTCTTCTAGCATCTATCTTTTGAACTGTTGGTAATGGATGATCCCATGTGATGTAGACTTCTTCATTTTCTATGATGGTTTGTGGTTCATGTTTCCAGTGTTTTATCCACTTCACTACCATAATGTTTCCACAATCTCCAGTGCAACAGTCTCGCCACATTATTATGCGTTTCAGTATACAATTCTTCTGCCATTAGTAGGTCGCAACCAGCAACAAGGTCTGCAACTGTTTCCAATTTGGTTTTACAAAACCTACATTTGTCTGTTTCTCTCACATTTTTAATGGACTTTATAAACCAATGTGTACGCAGCCCACAATCTTGAGCCGCCAAATATTAGCCTTTCATCTCTTGGTTTGAATTCGCCTCTCCTTAACCATTCCTGTGTTCGTTCCTGATCAACATGAGGTTCTTCCAGGGGTGGCTCATGCTATAGAACTGCAGGACTGCAGCCCCCCCACCTGTAGAAAGAAAGAAGAAATTAATAAAAAAAAAAAGAAATGAATAAAAAACAAATTGCGCGTCCCGGAACTCCACGCATGTGTGCTTGGAGTTCCTGGTACTCACAGAACTCCAGACTGCTGTGTTAGGCAGTCCGGATATGGAATGAAGGAAGGGATCTCTGCCCTGCAGCCCAGAAGTCTGTGCGTTGATGACTGCACAGAACGGAAAGACCCCGGACTGCAACACCCACAGGCTGGAGGCTCCAGCCTACTTTCACGTGGAAAATCATCCGTTAGTAGCTTCTCCCGTGGGGAAAACCAGCCATTCTATTTGTGTGGGCTAAGGAGACTTTAGTAGCTTTGCTGCAGAGTGGATTGAATGGACTATTCAGGTAAGGAGACTTTTTGCTTTGCTGTAGATTGAATGGAGACTTTTTGCTGTGTGTGTGTGTGTGTGTGTGTGTGTGTGTGTGTGCGCGCTATGGATTGAACGGAGACTTTTTGCTGTGTGTGCGCTGTGGATTGAATGGAGACTTTATGCTGTGTGTGTGCTGTGGATTGAATGGAGACTTTTTGCTGTGTGTGTGTGTGTGTGTGTGTGTGTGTGTGTGTGTGTGCGCTGTGGAGTGAACAGAGACTTTTTGCTGTATGTGTGCTGTGGATTGAACAGAGACATTTTGCTGTGTGTGTTTGCTGTGGAGTGAAAGGAGACTTTCTGCTGTGTGTGTGTGTGTGTGTGTGTGTGTGTGTGTGTGTGTGTGTGTGTGTGTGTGCGCTGTGGAGTGAATGGAGACTTTTTGCTGTGTGTGTGTGTGTGTGTGTGTGTGTGTGTGTGTGTGTGTGTGTGTGTTGTGGAGTGAACAGAGACTTTTTGCTGTGTGTGTGTGTGTGTGCTGTGGAGTGAACAGAGACTTTTTGCTGTGTGTATGTGTGTGCTGTGGAGTGAACGGAGACTTTTTGCTGTGTGTGTGCTGTAGATTGAACAGAGACTTTTTGCTGTGTGTGTGTGTGTGTGTGTGTGCGCACTGTGGATTGAACACAGACTTGCTGTGTGTTTGCTGTGGATTGAACGGAGACTTTTTGCTGTGTGTGTGTGTGTGCTGTGGATTGAAAAGAGAATTTTTGGTGTGTGTGTGCTGTGGATTGAGCATTGTTGCCTGACAGCTACAGGTTCTCTGGTTTGATTCTTGACTGGGGTGCCTTCTGTGTGGAGTCTGCATGCCCTCCCATCTTACAAAGACATGGATGTGTCTGGAGTGTTTCTCCCGGCTATGCTGACAACTGGCTTTTGTTCCAAGTCAGACTTTCCTGGTTAACAAATGTTAAATAAAAATAACAGGCATATGGCCCTGATAGTATATATGCCACTATACAGTCATTTTTTGTCATTTGTTGTACTTGTGCAGCGCTGTTATGTTTATGGAGCTTTTCTCCCCGGGCCTCTGCTGTAAATGGACCTTATTCCAGTCGGACTTTCCCAGTAAACAAATGTAAAATAAATAAATTTGAATTTCAGACATCATATTCTTCAGAAAGTGCATGGTAACACAAAACCTTTTATTCTAGCAATTTTCTAAGTTTATAACATGGATATTTGAAATTTGTCCCTATTTTTGGGACTGTATTCCCCCATTATTGGCTTTGTCCAGGTTTTTTGTGCTAAGGTTGAGAGCTATCATGAGAACTGAATTCACTGAATATATTTTGGGGCTGTATTCCTGTATTATTGGCTTTGTAACTTTGTTCAGGTGTTTTGTGCTAAGAGGTTGACAGCTATGGTGAGAACTAAATTCACTAAATGGTAGTCATTTAAGTTTCAGTCTTCCTCTCTTTCACAAAACAGCTGATTTGACATAGTGGTATGTTGCACAGGGTTCCCTGGTTTCAGGACTTGGCAGTGAAATGTATGGTGGTAACACAGCATTTTATTCTAGCAACTTTCCAACATTATACAAGCAATGTTTAAAATGTGTCCCTGGTTTTTGGGCTTTTGTCCCCCCTGCAATAAATTTTGGCTTTTTCCAGATTTCTTGTGCTGCAAAGTTCAGAGATACAGCTGAGTGTCGAGTATATTTTACAAGGAGCTGAGAGCTGCAGGGGATTAAAAGTTTAGTGCTGCTTATGCTGATTTGGCTTGCACTGTTAATAGCACAACAGGTAGTGTATTTGCTTTTGAAGCAGAAGGCTGTGGATTCTACTCCCACAGTAGGTAGATGCATTGCTGATATTGTACTGTGTTGTAAAAGGGGTGGATGCTGAAGTCCTTTTTGGAGAAGATACCTAGTAACTATGAACCTGTTATCAGTGTGCCATCCATTCCCTATTGCAATATTATTAACTTATCATTTTTTTATGCAACATAGGCAATTTATTCCTCAAGGGCAACAGGCACTTTATTTGTAGATGAAACAATGACATATAAAGTTGTTTGCTAGCAGCAACCTCTTCATTAGTTACAGATTTCTTTAATGTGGAATTATTTAGATGACTTTTACTTCTTCAGAGATTGTGTATATTTACTGACACTGGTGGACTGTAGAAATCTGAGTAGACTTTTATGATGGAAATGTTCTGAGTTGGGCAGTTTTGTCATTATTGATGCATGCATTTTGTTTCATTGTTTACTGGAAAAATGTTCAAAACAATACATTTAAAATGCCGTCTAACAACTGTACTGTATTGTACAAGGAATATAATTTAATACAATCAGGAAGATGTATCAAGGAGCATGTATATGTTTAGTGTTCAAGGGGCCTATGATCTGAAAACAGCCCAAAGTTAATATTTATCTGCCACTGGCAAAATGTATTTTCTTTGAATGTGGGTTTCAATGCTGTTTCAATGAATGTGAGTTTCAAGGGCAGAGAAGTTTTAATGCCAAGTCTATTTTCATTGTGAGACTGCATTGCTTTGTTTAGCAGATGTCTATTGGTGTCTGTGCTGTAAAATGTAAAATAAAACTTTTAAGTGAAATCCAAATCATCGTAGAAGTAAAGCAGTATGCACATTACAGTGTGTATGGTAAATGGGGCGAAATAACCAAGGAATGGGACATTGGAATGGCTGCAGGGGGGAGGCTTCATTTGACCATGATTTTATAAGGGGGGGAGGACAGCAAACTCAGACAGCCCCGGTTGAACTATACCTCTCAACTGTCCAGATTTTTGCAAAATTAATAGATTTTTGCTTCTTATTTTTGGTTTGTTCCTCATAAAATTTGTGGTTTTCTGGAAAATCATTTAGGAATGAAGTCACTAAACAATGACAGACATTGAGTTTCAGACGTTATAACCTTCAGAAAAATGCATGCTAAAGCAAGACCTGTTATTTTGTCAACTGTTTTAAGTTTATACAAGAGCATTTTGTACTGTTTGTATGTTCCCGCACTATATTTGGCCTTGTCCAGATTTCCTGCATTAAAAGGTTGAGAGGTACGTGCAAATAAATTGCTTTATAGAATTAAGAATATCCAAACCTCTCAAATGTCCCCAATTTTGGCTCAAAATGTTACTCTCCCCCTAATAATCCCTCTGCAAAATGGCAATTTTGGAAGAAGACGTGGAGGGTTTACAATTATAAATAACTGTGATGATCAGAGTTATAGATTACTTTTATTTCAGAAATGCATGTAGATGCTCTTATTTTGTAAGCTGCTCAAGTTGACAGTACTAATATTACAAAGGTGCCCCTTCTTTGACAGGTTCCCAGCTGTATTGTGTGCCAATTTTATATTTTGCATCACATTTTTGGTCTGTTTTTCATAAAATTGTGGTTTTCTGGCAAATTAGTGGCAAATCATTAAAGACTGAA
Source organism: Protopterus annectens (assembly GCF_019279795.1). Classification (NCBI taxonomy): domain Eukaryota; kingdom Metazoa; phylum Chordata; order Ceratodontiformes; family Protopteridae; genus Protopterus; species Protopterus annectens. The sequence continues at coordinate 223,742,588 of NC_056733.1, forward strand.
GTTAGAAAATAATGGCAGACATTTGAGTTTCAGATTTCATACCTTTCAGAAAATTCATACTAATGCAAGACCTACTACTATTGTATTATCTTTCTACATTTATAAGAGCAATATTTAAAAATTAGCCTTATTTTTGGGCCTGTGTCCCACTTCTGTGTAAGGCTTTGTCCAGATTTCTTGCTCTGAGGTTAAGAGCTATGAGTGACAGAGCCATCACCTTCAGTCAGAGAGATTTCAAATTGTGACATACTTGTTGCACCCCACTCCCCATTGTAGTGTCTCTGGATGTGTCCAAGCAAGGCAAGGAGCAGTTATGCAGTGTAAGTGTGTAGAGTATTCCTCCTTCCAAGGTAGACCACAAGTACAATCGTGGCTTTTCATCTGTCCTTGATTTTGCAGAATGTTCTGTTTTTTGTCATATTTTCATACTGTTCATTTATGCTTATTATTAATTATTATTCAGAAAATGCACGCGGTTGCAGTGCTGTGTTGCTCTGTGTTTAAGTAGCAATGCTTTAATGACCATCAGGTAAGCTTGTCGGAGATTGTAAGATGCAAGTAAGCTTTAATAAGCATACTGTTAAAGAATTACCAACACTGAAGGCCTTTTCGTTGTTGCCATGCAGAGAATATTTACATAGCTAGATAACGTATAAGCCTTGGGTACTGAAATGCATATGACAGTATTTGTAATAAAGGACAGCATTACGGTATTTTCAGAAGCTCATTACATTTGTTGGAGACTTGCAGTCATCTTTGCAGACTTTACCCATAAACTAAACAGAATGCCAATCTATCATGTGTAGCCCATAACTTGTGCAGTAATCCTTTAAGCAATTTATCTTGAGCTTGTTTCTTGTTTGCTGTTCATTTTTTACTTTGATCATGTCTTCCCCATGAAACAAGTAGATAGTTGTTGTCAGGCAGCAGATCTTTTTTGGATAAGAAACATTTTTACAAGTGGGGGTATCACAGAGATTGCTACTTTCAGCATGTTACTTGGTAATTTTATAAAGCTGAATATAAATTATAATTAGAACTGCAGTGCAAGGAGAAGTGGTTTGAGTTGAGTGCTGCTTGTTTTTTTTATACTTGATTTTGACAGGCTTTCCAGTAATGTATTTAAAAAGTAATTTATTTTTTTACATGCCAATCAACCTTTGTGTTTTCATCTAGATATTAAGTAAGTTGTCATGTAGCCAATGCAACAAAATATTCTTTTCTTCTACACTTCATTTTGTCTTGATTGGACTCTTGTAATGACAGTTTGGCACATAGGGCAGGGTATTTAATTAAAGTTACAGTTGTTGTGGTTTTGAACATAGCTCCACCCCTTCTAGTTGGCCATGCCCCTTCCCATTGGCCCAACCCATTCAGCTGTTTCCTGCAGCCCCCCCCCCATTAATTTGAAGTCACCAGCCGCCACTGGGGTCTTCCAGAAGTTTTCTATACGTGCAACTATATTTATGCTTTTTTCACATTTCTTGCCTTCTCATCTGATCATTCACCTTATATTCTTTCTTTTGTTTTTTGGCACATTCAGTTGCTGCCTGATTTTTATATACTTCTGGTTTGATTGACGCTGATAAGTTTCTGCTAGATTAAGCAGAGAAGTCATTTTAGATTTATTCTCTTCATGTTTCAAAACCTTCACTACATTTGGTCTTGTGAAGTTATCAGATATGTATGGAGGCCCACGATTGCAGATCTGTACATATAATCAATTTCAAGGAGGCCCATCCCTCCTTCGGAATGGGGAATATATAATCTTGGTATGCAATGATTTTTATAAATCATTTGGTGAGCATGAAGCATCCTTCTTGTTTTCCTATCTAATCTATCCAACACATTTTGGGGCCAGTCAGTCACTCCTAAACTGTAAGTAAGGACAGGAAGAGTGAATTGGTTTATAGCTTGGATTTTGTTCCTAGATCTCAGTGCTGTTTTCAGGATTAATTTAAGTCTTCTGAAGTATTTCTTACTAAGTTTTATTCACATTTGTTTGTGCTTTATTGCTGCTCCTTCATCAATTTCCAAATATTTATACACCCCTTCTTGCTCAGGTTCTTTTTTATCACATTCTTGTCCCAAACTGATGTTTTTCTGGTGTTGCAGTTTTCCTGTTTTAAAGGTTACTTTTGCAAATTTATCAAGACCAAATTATGTTCTTGTATCATTTGAAAATGTTTTGACAACTTGCAGTTGTGCTTTCAGTTCCTCATCTGATGAGCTATACAGTTTTAAATCATTGACAAAGAGAAGGTGAGAAATCTTTACACTTTGTTGTTTTCTAGGAGCCAGATTATAGCCATGGCCTAAACTGTTGAGTAAACAGTTTAATGGATTAAGAGCAAGGCAGAATAGTAATGGTGACAGAGAGTCACCCTGGAATATCTCCCTTTGAATTTTTGTCCCTAGGATAACAATTTGTCCTTTATCATGGCTTAATTGCAAAGTGGTCTGCCACTGTTTCATGGTCACTGTAATGTAGTCTTTCATCCATGAATGAGGGATACTATCAAATGCTTTTTTGTAGTCAAGCCATGCCATACTTAGATTCTTCCCCTTTTTACAGTTGTCCAATATGACTATTTAACAAGAAATGATCCTTTGTTCCATAGGACTTTCTTTTATTGCCCTTTTGTTCTACTGCCATAATTGAGTTTTCTTCTAAATGACTATAAACTCTGTCGGCATCAATTCCCTTGTATAGTTTATACGTTTCCGGAAGGCAAGTTATTGGTCTATAATTTTTAGGGTATCTTGCAGGTTCACTCTTAAGTAGACGCATTGTTTTTCCTGTTGTTAGCCAGGCTGGTGTTTGTTCTGGGTGTGCATATAAATCGTTCTTACTCATGGCTAAATCTTTGTGCAAAGATGTTAATACTTTTAATCAGAAATTAGGTACTGGATCTAGACCTGGGGTTTTCCAATTAGAGGCTTTTCTTAACTTTATTTCAATCTCTCTAGCTGTTACTTCATCCCATTTCATAAAGTGTACCTTTAAACTTTTTATTCTTTCTTTTACTTCTTTTATCCATTTAGCATCTTTGTTATGTTCCACAGGATCTTCATAGATACGTCTCCAAAAGGTATTTATTTCTTCTTTTTTGTTAGTCTTTCAATTCCGTTTACCTTATTTCCCAGTTCTCTATAAAACCTTTTTGGGTCATCAATAAATTGCTTATTTTATACTTTTCCTTTATATTTATCTTCATATCTTCTACGATTTTTTTCTGTCTGTGCTGAAATTTTTAGTTTGTTATTTGCGATAGTGCATGATAGATCCTGGTCTGTTCTAATATTTTTGTTGATCTATTCCCTCTTCTATAGTCTTCTAACAATGGCACTTCTCATCTTAATTGCTTTATAATTTTCTCTATTCGATATTTCTGCGATGGTATTTGATTTCTCCCCTTCCATTCCCTCATTACCATGTGTTCTTGTAGTAGAGCTTTATCAGTTATTAATTTAGCTGCACAGTAATATATTCTGTTTACTTCTGTTATGTCGCATGGAGCTCTGTGAACAGTCCTAATTACTGTGTTCATTTGTTTTATCAGACTTTTGACTTTTTGGGTTTTATTAACCTTCTGCAGTCTATTTCTTTCATTGATCTTGATATATCTGTCCATGTCTATTAAAATCAAACAATTCTTCTCTTACCTCATTTTCTTCCAAACTGAGGGCACATCCCATGTTTCCCAGTTCCTGCGGACATTCTATAGAAGGTTCTATAGCGTCTTCCTGTGACATATTCTCATCAATTTCATCCTGTGCCGTCCATTGCTCTGTCATATGGGAACTCACTGGTCTATCACTCCTCAACATTGACTGCATCAGAGTTACCACAGTTTCCTGTTCCTTCCCTTTCTGTCTAGCTTCAAGTGAATGTTTAGACTGGTTTCCTGTGGAAGGCTCCAAATTATCTTCATATGGCACCTGACCATTTGTTTCCTGTTCCATTGGTTTCCCCTTAATTTGGATATCCATTACTCTATCCTGTTTTGGTGCTTTCCTGAATTAGATTTTCTACACTAAATCCTTCACTTTGCAGGTACTCCATGACCTCAGTTTCTATTTCTTTAACGTCTCCATTACTAATCTCCTTTTCCATTTTTCCTCTGTCTTCTTATTTTTTGTATTGTAAAGTTTTCCACATCCGGATTCCTTTGCCTGTATTTCTCTTCAAATATCTTTGGTGCTGCTCTTTTCGTAGTGGTTATTTTTGCTTTCTCCTTTGCATAACTATTACACCATATTAAATCTCTTTTTTTTCCCATGTCCATATTTCTTTTTCCTTCAGATGTTTCTTGATCTTCCTGTTTCTCCTTGCTTTGGGGACTCACTTCATCCTGCTGTGATGTAACTTGTGTTAGACCTTCTGCATCAAATCCTTCACTTCACAGGCACTCCATAACTTGAACTTCTATTTTTTAACTTCTGCTTTACTGATTTTCTTTTCTACGTTCCATCTTTGTGATATTTTTTTTTATTGTGAAATTTTCCATATCCCAATGCTTTTGTCTATATTTCTCTTCAAATATCTTTGGGGCTGCCTTCTTTACATTGATTAATTTGGCTTTCTCCTTTGCATAAATATTGCACTATATCAAATCTCTCTCTCTTTCTTTCCCATGTCCATATTTCTTTCTTATACTTTTCAAATATCTCTTGATTTTGTTGTTTATATTTTCGCACTTCCTCACATGCTTCTTTTTCCAAACAGATCAAGGTTTCTTGATCTATATACTGTTTTTCACAAATATGTTGTATTAATGAACACACATTTTCGTTTGAAACTTCTGATAGTTTTTCTTGCGGAAGTATTTTTCTTTCCTTTAAATCCTCTCTTAATCATTATGTATATCAAGTGTCTGGAAATTCTAGGCTTTCTGCATAATAGTAACTTTACATAATTTCTTGCTTATCCTCAATAGTCCACTTTATTGTCTTTATGGCTATTCTTTGGCCTATCAGTTTTTGTGATTTTTGTGAACTGCTAATTCCTTCTGCAACAGGGGGGCCATCCTCCCCCTGGGCCTGGCTGGGCCCCATTGTAGTAATGTTCCAATATGTTGAGGATTCTACACTATCATCTGTTCCAGTCCCGAGACCAGTGCACCTACCAGGATTGGGTACTTTTTTATACTGGGTCTTGTGCACCCAGCTATCTTTTTTAGTTTTTAACCTACTTCTGTCCATCATATATGCTATATAAATACAGTTTATATATCAATGTCGCCTTGGTGAGGTTTTGTGAAAACAGGGCCCACCTTGTGAAGGTACTCACCAAGACTTGAGGAGGAATTCAGTTTCAGCAGTACTACTCTCCTTTGCTTGCTGACTTTTCATCTCTCCATTCGGACCCACAGTAAGATTGCAAACATGATATAGCAGATCACTATTACAGTACTTTCTACTCTGGTTTCAACCCTTCAGTTTTGGTTAGATAAGGTAAAACTAGGTGCTGTATTCAAAAATACGTATAACTTCATATTAACTTCTTTTGCGCTGTTTTTCAACTTTGCAAAGGTAATTCTTGTATCCTAAACCATATAAAATATCTTATATATCTAAAATAGCATAAATCAGAAAAAAACAGCAATAAATCTCAACAATAATGTATACAAATGTTGAAGACTTGCAATATAATAGTTTTCATTTTCTCTCTGTTACTCTTCCAAGCAGGAAATAATCTGTCCCTAACAATCAAATTCATACATTAAGCACCTCCCCTCCTCACTTCAAATTACTATCATATCTGCATCTAACTTTCAAAATATTTCACTCTAAGTTAAATGCCGAGGCTTAGATAATAAGTAGTTACAGTGTGACCAGATTTTTCTCCCTGGAAAATGAAGTGTAACCTACTAAAATTACTGATAAATTATTCTTATTTGTTAAACCACTCACAACCATTGCATTCAGATTTGCCAGTAGTGGGCACAGACTGTCTTTAGGGTACTGAATTTTAAAGGGGAACATAACTGTGCACCCAAAGCTTTACATGTTGTATTCTCTACATGAAAATCATGCCCACTACTGTTTATAGAGGAAAAGTTGTATTTGCATTAAAATCAGTACTCAGTACCTTATGTGCCCAGTTCTTTAAAAGTTATGCACATCTTTGGTAGACCAAATATTATACATACATTTAATATGTCTGGGCCATCCAGGTAATATATTTAATGTTTTAGGTCAGCCTTCATTAGCAGAGTCTTGTAGGTTTGATATGAACCATTCGGTTTTACTTCATGTCTAGTTCATACTTCTCAAGTACTCCACATTTGGTGGAGTGCTCTGATTTTAACCTTTCATAATGTGTCTGTTCGAAGTTTACTTCACACAGCTACAACGTCAACTCTTTTGAGTGCTGCTGCACTACACTGTGTTGGAGGTCTTGACACAGAAAATTGCAAGAGGAATGACAACTCCTATAAAATAAATAAATAAAATAAAGACAGCACAGAAGAAGGCTGTAGTGTAAGCTGGCAGGGTTAGACTGGAAAGCGTATGTCTGTAGTGAGCGTGACCTGGCCAGAATAATTGCTGCCTGATATTTCTGAAGTTTCTTTTCAAACTCATTGGTTGGCTTGCCTTTCTACCAAAATAAGAGAATTGTGTGTGTCATTTATTAACAACTTTTCTGAATAGTCATAATGATCCAGCCAGATAAAGGAGAGAGATTTTCTGATTCTGCTGTTTACTGCTTGGATCTTTATATTAGGTCTCTATCAAATAATCAGTCAGGCACATTGTTGAACCTGATAATGGTTGAACACATATCAGCGATAATGCAGTCCATCAAAAAAACAACACAAACATAACAACTGCACACACCACGAAAACTGCTTTTGCAGAGGGCCAAACCCACCTGCATCCCCCACACCCCCTGCTAATTATATAAACAAACTCCAGGATTGCACTACAGTGGGGAAAAGGGCAAATTTCTTGATCCCTGCCGTAACACAATCTCAGTCGGAATGGTTTAGCAGATTGCATTGTTGATGGTATGAGTTTGACTATATCACATTCGACAATGTGTCTGATCGATAATTTGATAGGGACCCCTTTATATCTGTAGGTGGGTGTCACACTCAAGGTTTATGTGTGACAGGAGCTGTAATGCAGCCTTTATTTTGCTCAGTCTGAATGAAACTGTGCAGTTATATTTAATAGTGGAGTCTGTTCCTAGAATCACTTCTGTAACCAAATGGTTATGTATGTAGCATGCACTGATTCTGCATCCAGGTATGTAATCTGCTGTCCTGTTTTTTTTCTGCACAACTTTCAGTGGTCTGCAGGCACTTAATTCTTCTTCTTTTTTAAATGTTTTCAGATTTCATGAAATGTTGCATTTGCTATATTTTGCGAACTTGATTTCATAATCTGTTATGGTCTTCCTGAGCAAAATGTTAATTTTAAGGATAGTGGTATGTACTACTAAAGCATTTACTGAAATTTTTTGCCCTCCACCATCCATATGCACACATTTTTTGTCCTGTCTGGCTATCTCTGTTAATTATTCTTTTGTGAGTGAAGGGAGCATACTAGTTTTGCTTTTTCCAAACACACAGACTTGTTAATGATACAAGTGAAATAAGTATGGAAAATTGATAGAGAAATTAATAGACTGTTAACTGCTATAATGTTAAAAATGAATAATATTAATAAAATTAGGAATGTTTAGGATAATAAATAGCTAATAGGTTGTAATGTTCATTTTTTAAACAAGAAACATCTTTATTAAATTATCACATATGACACAGGCACCTTTGCCACCTCTACTCCTTGCATCCTCACCATTCCTCTATCCTCCCTCTCATTCACACACATATATTCTGTCATAGTCCTGCTGACCTTCATTCCTCTTCTCTCTAGAGCATATCTCCATCTCTTCAGGGTCTCCTCCACCTGTTTCCTACTCTCACTACAGATCACAATGTCATCTGCAAACATCATAGTCCACGGGGACTCCTGTCTGATCTCGCCTGTCAACCTGTCCATCACCATTGCAAATAAGAAAGGGCTCAGTGTTGATCCTTGATGTAATCCCACCTCCACCTTAAACACATCCATCACTCCCACCGCAGACCTCACCATTGTTGCACTACCCTCGTACATATCCTGTACCACTCTTACATACTTCTCTGACACACCTGACTTCCTCATACAATACCACAACTCCTCTCTAGGTACCCTGTCATATGCTTTCTCCAAGTCTACAAAAACACAATGCAACTCCTTCTGACATTCTCTGTACTTCTCCATAAACACTCTCAGAGCAAACATCGCATCTGTAGTGCTCTTTCCCAGCATGAAACCATACTACTGATCACTAATCATCACATCCCTTCTTAACCTAGCTTCCACTACTCTTTCCCATAACTTCATGCTGTGACTGATCAATTTAATCTCTCTGTAGTTACTACAGCTCTGCACATCACAATTATTCTTAAAAATCGGTACCAAAATACTTTTTCTCCATTCCTCAGGCATCCTCTCACTTTCCAATATTTCATTAAACAATCTGGTTAAAAACTCCACTGCCATTTCACCTAAACACCTCCAAGCTTCCACAGGTATGTCATCTGGGCCAACAGCCTTTCCAGTCTTCATTCTCTTCATAGCTATCCTTACTTCCTCCTTGTTAATCCATTGTACTTCATGATTCACTATCCCTACATCATCCAACCTTCTCTCCCTCTCATTTTCTTCATTCATCAACCCCTCAAAGTACTCTTTCCATCTCCTCAACACACTCTCCTCACTTGTGAGTATGTTTCCCTCATTATCCTTTATCACCTTTATCTGCTGCACATTTATTATGTATCCATAAATATGGATATTGCTGAACCGATTCATGTGTGGGTACATAATTTACAGCTATTGCCTTTGTTTTAGTTTTATTAATTTTATTTCCCCAAATGATTTGAAACTGCCTCAAAGTGTTCCACAACACTGAAGCATCCTTTTCTGGTTTTATCAGGTATAAATAACATCATCCGCAAGGCCAGTTTATCTTGACTACCATGCCAATTATATCCTAGAATTTCTAAGACATGTTTTCTTTGCCAGTGGTTCTAAATATAGTGTAGAAAACAAAGGGGAAGGAGAACACCCCTGGCTGGTTCCTCTGCTCAAACAGAAATTATCAGATTGGAACCCACCCACTTTAATTTTCACCTCTGAATTCTCATTTAGCCGCTTAATCAACCTTATAATTTTATCAGGAAATACAAATGATTCCATTGCCCTGCTCATAAACTCCCAGCTTACTCTGTCAAATGCTTTCTCTGCAATAAGACCCACCAACAATAGCACTATTTTCTTACATTCAGCTTCCCTCTGGATCATCACTGTTCTTTTAATGTTGCCAAATGTTTGCTTCCCCTCCACAAAACCACATTGATCAGTAGTTAATAATTTTGGCATCACCTTTGCCATAAACATTTTATAATCTTGGTTTAGGTTTGAATTGGGCCTGTATGAAGCTGTATCTGATGGGTCTTTACCTTCTTTACGTATTACAGCCACTACCGCTTTCTTCGGGATGTTGGTGCTTCTTCTCCTCTTAAAATACTGTTAAAACCTTTCAGGTCTTTATCAGTTTTTTCCTCCTGTCTTCCAAACTTCCACAGGAATACCATCTCTTTCTGGGGGCTTTCCTGTAGATTGGTTATATATCACTATTTTATCTCATCCCCTCTTATTCTGCTAGTAATTGAGCCATTTACCTCTAACCTTGGTATATTTAATTCTTCCATAAACATTTCCATTTGTACCTTTTCTTTATCTCCATATTTCTCTGCTTTATGCAAACTTTCATAACGTTTCTGAAAAATTTCTAGTAACTCTACAGGATCTCTTGTTATCTTCCTTGTTATAGGTTCCCTAAGCTTGGTGACAACCCTTTCTACTTTCTGTTGCCTGAGTTGAGCTAAAAGTTTTTGTGCTCTGGCGATATTATCAAAAACAGTTCCTTAGCAGCAATCTTTCTAAACTCAAGCATATTATTAAGGTAATCCTTTATTTTCTGCTTAGCATTTGCAATTGCTTATCTTCTTGTTCTTTGAGATTTCCCCTATTCTGCAATACTTTAACCTCTGTCATTCCCTCTAAATAATTATTGTTATTTCTTAACCATAGCTCTCTTTCTTTTATTTCCATTCTTTTTAAACTCTAATTTTATCCCACTCCCTTAGCTATATTTTCAGAAGAAATTTCTATCTTCTCTAATAACTCCCCAATAATTTTCACTACCCATTCCTTAAATTCTGCTCTTTTCAACAGATAGGTGGAAAAAACACCATTATCTCATTTTTATTTCATTACCCTGCATTTTTATTTTACTTGTTCTATGGGGAATAATATGCAAATTCACTACAAACTCCTACTACTGAATTCACATCTTTTGTGCCAAATATTTTCAAAGATTTCTTCAAAAAAATCTACCCTCCTTTGTTTAGGCCCCTAGTCGCATCTACACTACTGCAAATAAAATTCCACTCCCCACCTATGAGTAACATTCCTTGCTGAAAACTGATTGTTTCTCCCAGAATTTTCTTAAACTCCATTATAGCAGTTTTAAGTGGCAAATACATGCCAGTATAATCCTCCTACCTTGCCAGTAGCCCCTTAGTACTACAAATCTACCATTATCTTTCTTATCCTCTTCCATCACTATTGGAGCTCCTCTTCCATTTAATATAAGTACTCCTCTTTTCCTTTGTTGCAGGTATTCCACTAGATAACCATCTTGAAAACTTTTCTTTATCAAATTCATATGTTCAGTTGTTTCCAAATGTGTCACCTGTAGCATAGCTGTTTGCACTCTATATTTTAATATAGTTCACCACTCTTTATTTTTGTATATATCTGTGAGACCATTAACATTTAAAAATAATATAGAAAGTGTCATGTTAAAAAGTTATTATTCCCAACTTTTATTTGTAACAGCTTTTTTGTTAAGTATCTAGTTCCAGCTTTTGTGCTACATGCACACACTGTTTGGCAGCTTGATCTTTTATACAGTTGTTTCTTGTGATATTCATTTGAGCCTATGTCAAATCGTACAAAGCTTGTCTTATTGAAACCCTCAAACAAAAAATAAATGCACCCCTAACATTATTAACTTAATACCAGCACATAAAACTATGTACATTGCCAAATATTGATGTTTTACCCTCTTAATATTAACAATTATCCCAAACCGGCAGCCACACTCACAGACTTGGGTTAACCTAAAAGGAAAGCTATCCATGCCAAGCCACATGGTATAGCCTGTGCTTCTACTAAGTGTTTTCTTGTTTTGACTTATCTTTATTCCTCTTCTAGAATGGGAAAACACTTGAATGCTTTCAAAAAACATTATCTCCTAAACATTGAAAGAAATGTTATTCTGTTTTTATTGTCATTTATCATATTGTCTCCAGGAAGACATGACAATCAGGTACAGAGTTGCTTCTGTGATGATGTGAGGTAGTGCCAGCTATGCCAGGAGGAGTAGGGCAGTCAATGTATAACATATGCCAGCATAGCTAGCTGGAGTTTTGTAATGAATTATATGTCATTTATATATCAAACAGATTTGTACAGATGCTTGTGTTGAAAATTTTATTTGTAAAGCTGCTTGTGTTAAAAATGTACGAACAGTGGGTCCTGCTGGACAAAAAAGAAATACACCTTTATGTCAGACTGTATTGTTACTTTTGAAATTAATATATTGTAACAGAGGACACTGGAAGAGAAGAGGTTAATCTCAGCCCAGATAATTTTGAAAAATACTCTAAAATTAAATTGCCTGGTTTAGGCCATAAAGATTATATCTTACAGTTCTGATTGTAGTCAGAAACACATTATCTGAAAACTAGAACTAGGAATCATACTGTATTGTCCTTATGGGTGAATTAATTGCTACCCTGGAAGGGTGGAAGTTTTTGAAATGGTTTTATAGCTTCCAGATGCTATAACACATCTTAGCAAAGCTCTATGTGTGTGTATGGTAACACATATGCAATAGATTCTGGGTCGGTTTCTAGTAAAGGGGTAGTGTGGGAATCAGAGTCAGATGACCAGATGTGATGCCATTCTATTGGCAGCACTGAAATGGTGTTTTAATACTAGCTGAGACAGAAGTCTCAAGGCAGTCTGTTTTTGAAACCTGACAAAGAAGGGTCACTCACCCACTTCATCTTGCCTTGCTCTAGTAAGTAACCAGGGAATAGTAATTATTTATATCTGTCAGAAAAAATATAGTGAGATTAGTTAAGTATTGTTTTTCTGTATCTGTGTGAATCTTTCCATCAGTGTTATTTTTAATATTTCCTGTGACTGAAACTCTGGTGTTTATTGTAAATAGATATTTAGTATTTTCATGTTCTTTTGTTATTTATTATTAAATACATTTAAACTTTTCATTGTGATTGATCTTTTAGATGATATTTTATCCTTTGAGAGTACTTATATTTGTTTGATGACACCATGACCACTCCCAAAAGTCTTGCTGCATTGGTCAAATACTACTATTTGTACTAGTATTAATTTTACTCAGTATAATTGGGTATCCTTGTAAGAGCCTTAGAGTAGCTGGCTTTAGTGTGTTCTGGTGGTAATATCTACTTTATAGTCTGGGCAGTGGGGGCATATCTGGTTAATCTGTGCCAGACTTTCCCAGGTGTGTGTGTGTGTGTGTGTGTGTGTGTGTATGTGTGATGTGAAAATCAAATCTCAAAGAGTGAGAGTCAGCTACTTGGAGCAGGGACACAGAGCACTGCTTTCACAGAGAGGGTGGTAGAGGACTTGGCTTGGAAACCCAGCCTGAGGATGGAGTATGTTCCCTGTGTGCTCTTAAGGGAAATTGTGCTTGGTGCAGAGAGCTGCATCTGGAAATACTGTGTGTATCTATTTTGTTTCAAGTGAATTTCACTTACCAGAGTCAGTGTGAGGATTGAGGGTCCTTGATTACTGGCTCAGAGGAGGGATGTCACAGGTTCTACCAGCATTTATTTATTTATTAATTTGCTAGAGGAAAGCTTTATTATATTCCATGTTCCTTTTTACTTATTTGCTTTCTCTTAAAACTTGTTGCTAGATCAAGCCAATGACCTTAATCCAGTCATTCCCATAAGCAAGAAGGAGAAAAAGCATATCATTTTTTCTTGTATCATGCTCTTTTGACCAGACTTTTCTTCCTTTTTTTTACATTGCAGTGCCTACATTTCTTAAAACTGAACAAGGAGAAAGAGAAAAGAGGGAAATAAAACAGGAGTACCTGTTTATTTTACTATCCCCATTACACTTGAAAATACCTGAAAAAATCTTTACTTTATAGGATCCAGATTATATCATACATTTTGTTTTACTTACAGTTAACTGTCTCCCTCTTCTTCCCCTTTCCTAAGTATTCCTCCAAACATTAATGACATGGAGTAGGGCATATGCTTATAGTCCCCTACAAGTTTAACAAAGTCAAAAAAAAAGTCCAGTGTTCCTAGGTTTTCTTATTCTGCCATATTTCACAAATATAATTAATGCTTTGTAACCCCATATTTATTTCTCAGGTTTCTGAGTTGCTGGTTTTATTCCTGTTTATCTCCATGTCACAAATCCAGTTACTGCTTAATTTCCACTGTACTCTCTGTTCTTCAACAACTCTTGTGATTTTTCTGTCTCTTTAAAGCATTATCCATTGAAACATTGGAAAAGGTTTCACTGTCACAGTTTCTCTGTGGTCTTTATTACTAGAAGAACAAGAAGCAGAGTCTCTTTCTGTTTCACTGCTCACTTTTTATTACAGAAACTTTTGTATTTCCTCCTTAACATGTTCTGCATCAAAAATGATTTTGTCCATCCAAGAAAGAATATTCTGAAGATAGCTGGGAACAGCAGTTTGAATTTCATGCCTGATTTTTGACATTCCCTGAATAGTGGAATAAATTTATTCCTCTTCTGCCTGGTGTACATTTTATAATCATTTTCCACAAACCCTCTACTCAGTCCCACTTTAGTACTTTGTCCTTCTGCAACAATTTTGTCAGAATTAACTCCTTCTGCTGGTAGGATTGCATATTTACTATTAAAGGTCTAGGTAGCTTTCTCATAGCCAGGTTTGGAGCATACACATGATGTGCTCTTTCAATTAACAACTCCTGCTGTGGAATACCAGTCCAGTTACTTATATGTGCTTTCATAAAATTAATACAGTCCCTTTCTTCCAGCTTCACTGGTGCAGCAGAAAATATCAGTTTTTCCCTATGTGCTTTGTCCTATAATTCTATATTTTTTAAACATCTGTTATTATCTCATATTCAGCCAGCCTTCTCTTCATATCAACCTCTGATTTTTGCAGTTTTATCACTTCATCTGAACATATGTCTAAAGCTTCTTCCATTTTTCCAGCTTTTTTGTTATTTGAGTTGATATATTCCATCAATGTTTTATTTATTTTAATAAGTTCTGAGTACATTTGACTTATTTTTGTTCCATCTAGTTTACTGGAAGTCACATCTTTCATCAAAGATGGGGCCTGCACTGCATTTTGCTGAACAGCTGCAGAATTCTTCCCATTTAGTGTTTTTCCTCACCTTTTGTGATTGATTTTCTTTCAGGTTCTCTGAATTTCTTTTTTTTTTTTTGCTGGCATACAGGCAGTGCACTTGCTAGCCACTTACTGAAATTTACCCCAAAATATATATTTACTTTCTATCCCTTCTTGTATTAACACTGGAAGAGCTGAAATTAAGCTGTTACTCAATGGGCAATAATGTTAATTGTTAAGAAAAAAGTAAAACAGCAGTCAAATGGGTATAAATTAAGGAGCTAACATAGAAATGGATACGCTCAATATTTCCAGATGCAGACCTATCTGCATCAAGCACAATTTCCCTTAAGAGCACACAGAGAACACAGCCAGACCTGGGTCTGGATTTATTTATATCTGTCTCCCTCTAGGGCCCAATAAGGGTTCCCACTAGCACAGCTATAGGGTTAAGTCCTCAGCTGAGTGTCCAAGCCAAGTCCTCCAGCACCCTTTCTGTAAAACCAGTGCTTTGTTTCCCTGCTCCGAACAGCCAACACACACACACTCTTTGAGATTTTATTTCACACATACACACACACACACACACACACACACACACACACACACACATGGGAAAGGCTGGCACAGATTTACTAGCTATGCCCCCTTCTGTCCAGACTATAAGGGAGTTACACCACCACCAGGCACTCCAAAGCCAGCTACTCTAAGGCTTTTGCAAGGGTACCCAATTATACTGAGGGAAATTAATATTAATGCAAATAGTAGTTTGACCAATGGCAAGGCTTTCAAGAGTGGCCAGAGCAGTTCACCATGTGTATATATATATATATATATATATATATATATATATATATATATATATATATATATATATATAAAAGTACTCTCAGAAATTAAAATATTCCCCAAAAGATCAGACACAATGAAAAGTTTAGAAATAAAAAACACGCTAAAAACAAACCAGTGAATATGAAAACACTGGCAGGAAGAGTCCCAAAAATCACCAGGCACGAGATGCTGTGTAGAGAACTGTAGTTTAATAATAAATAAAACCAAAAGAAGTAAAATCTGTGAGCGCTTTCATTAAAACAATTTTAACGACATTGTTTTAATGGAAGTGCTCACGGATTTTACTTCTTTTGGTTTTATTATTAAACTACATTTAAATGAACAATTGGTCATTTTAGATAAGAATATTATCAAATAAGATAAGAATATTCGCCAGGACTTGTTATTTGAATTTAATAGATTTCGTCTTGATAATATTATCAAAGATATGGATAGATTTATTAGTAAAGGGCTAGAAACTAAGAATCTTAAATTAATAAGGGACACCAATGATTATAAGAATAAAAAAGTGTATGTGCATTTCAAAGAGTTTAAAAGCATGAGGCAGTTATTCAAACAGCCTGTGGCCGATTCAGTTGCTGAGAACAACTTGAATACCACTAACAGCCACTCCAGTTTACAACAGAACTATAGAGTTAATAATGAGAATGGAGAAGGTGTTTTTTTAGAGGAGCCGACACTGAGAAGGTCAGAGCGGCTCCGGGACAGATATGGGGGTCAACAATATCAGCAGAATCGACCATATTACAAGACAACACACAGAACCAATTCTTGGTACCACTAAATAGTAGTCACAGTAGTAATAATATAACATGTATGAGTGAGGCACCAGTTTATCAAACTAGTCATTTTATGAGTGATATTTATGACAGTGTCACTTCATGCCACAATTATATGGATAGTGGTGATAGACTGCCATATTCTATGGTATTTACACAGGAGAAGGACACTGATAACACTGACTGGCACTGTTCTGTTATTACAGAAGGAGGGTTTAGTATATACAATTATACTGATACTTGTTTTAATGCTGCCTATGTTAAACTTTTTAAGAAGGGTTTTAGATTTGTCCCTTCATTTAAATTAGATGTTGGTAGAATTTTGATTAATTTAAAACTTTACACTAGAGCACTTAACCTTAAGCTGTTTTTTTGTTAACAACAAATGTGACCAGAGAGACAATACTAGTTTTACTCTATACCCCCATAGAACCCAATGATTTATTTGTTTGAGAGATTATGTGAAACACAAATCAGAAGAATATTAAAGAATGAAAAAATGACTTCTGATAATTTGACTTCCGCTGAAAAATTTTGTCTTAAGGAATTAACTTCCACCGACAAATATAGGGTAATGAAACCCGATAAAGGGGGTGGGGTTGTTATTATGAGCAAAACAGATTATTTGAACAAAATGACAATAATGTTGAGTGACAATACGATGTATGAAAAAGTGTCAAAACATGAAATGGAAAGGGCATATGTTAAGGTGGATTGGTATCTATATGAATTTTTGATGGATGGAGTCATCACCAAAGATGAATATAATTTTTTATTAGTGGAACATCCAATGACGCCATCCATTTTTGGTATCCCCAAAATCCATAAGGACATACACAATCCACCCTTTAGGCCCATAGTCTCTGCCAGGGGTTCAAAGACTGAAGCCATTGCTGCTTATATAGACTTGCATTGTAAGGGAACTTTAAAACATCTGCCTCATATATTAAAAGATTCCTGGCATTGTCTAGAAAAAGCTAGAGAACATTTTGTTGATATTGAAGACGATATGACAATGGTAACTATTGATGTTGTCAACCTATTCACAGTGATTCCTCATGACTTAGGTCTTGAAATGTTTGAGACAAGTTTGCTGAAATTTAGTGAGTCTAATAAGGCTAAATGCAAATTGTTACGTGAACTGATGGCTATTGTACTTGAAAACAATTTTATGTTTATTAATGGTGAATATTATAAACAAAGTACAGGTGTGGCCATGGGGCTAGATGCCCCATTTATGCCAATTTGGTGTTAGCCTTATGGGAAACACAAAGTGTTTTTACTTCTAGTTTCTGGCCTAACATTGCCCTTTACTTAAGGTACCTGGACGACATTCTTATTTTTTGGAAGGGCAACAGAGAAATGCTTATTGAGTTTGAAAATTTTCTAAAAATGACATCTAGTTTTTTGAATTTCACTTTTAAGATATTTGACAACAATTGTGAGTATTTAGATATTTTATTCTATAAAACATGGGCAAGTTAGAATCAAGTATTTTTAGAAAAAAACTCATTCCAATTCTTTTTTACATTTTGATAGTTGCCATCCCTATTACCAGAAAAAGAATTTAGTAAAGGGACAGACGGTCAGATTTTCTAGAATTATTAGTGAAGACATTAATTTTTACAATGAGATTAAAATATTATCAGATATGTTTCTGGATAGAGGTTATCCATTAGAATTAATTGTTAAAGTTAGTGAAGAGATTTATATTAAAAGACATCAAATATACAAACCTATATTAAAGTACGGTTTTGACAACAGTATATCTAGGACTAATAACACTACTAGAAATGACACCTTTATTATACCATTTAATGATATATCACCCAGGATAGTTAATATAGTACATGAGACCTGGATAAGTATTCTCCAGAACAACGGTGACCTTATTGATAATTTAGGGACTGGGCCCAAGGTCACTTATAGTAGGGGGATGAATCTTAAAGAACATTTTGAGGCAGTTAATAATAAGAATATGTTCAACACATCTTCGATGAGCAAATGTGGGGCATGCCATACTTGTAAATTTATTAATGATGGACCATATGTTGCGGTACAAAATTTTGGCAAAACAATTAGATGCCCAGGTCATTGTAATTGCAACACAAAAATGGTGGTGTACCTAGCTATATGTTCATCATGCCCAGCCTTCTATGTTGGCAAAACGATAAGGAAACTTGAGAAAGGATAGTGGAACATGTTAGAGACATTAAAAAACAGAAAAATACTAGTTCTCTTTATATGCATAGTCTAAGATGCCAGAATTTTAAGAGATTTTTATTCTTTGTTATTGACAGAATTGTATACTACAATAATAACAAAGGTGGTGATGACAACACCTTACTTGAGGCTAAAGAATGTTTATGGCAATTACGGCTAAATGTAAGTTCTAGCCCTGGTATTAACGAACATATTTCTATATCAAGTATACTAAAGTACAAGTCTCAATTTATTTGATCTTGTATGTATTAGGTTAACATCTGATAATTTAATGTTTTAAATATTTTGTATAACAATATGAATTTTAATGTTAGGAAATTTTTAATGAATGATTTTATGCTGGATTGTATAACAATTGTTTATATTTAATAATTATTTAGATTTATACTATTATCTAGATATTTATATATGTATTTTTACTTTTATTTATTGGTATTACATATACATAGTTTTTGACAAGAAGGTTTTATTACATTTACAAATTAACAAGTTTGCACAAGTCCTGGCTGTTTATGTTCATTTTTGCTGATTGTACCTTTAAGAATTTTTAGCTGCGTAGGTAATAATTTGTTTAATTGTTTAATTGTTCAATTATCTAATTTACATAAGGATTTAAAAAGAGGTTCAACACAAGGATTGTCAGTACTCTGAAGATGCCCTGATGTGTGTGGGTGAAAGCGCTTAGTACAATTTTGGTTAAATAAATAAATAAATCGGTGGTCTGCAGTTGTTCCTGGTTCGCCTTTTTTGTTTTACTAGTTCTGGAAGTTTGTTTTTAGATCTTTATTACCTAGGCCCAGTAATTTCATTTCTTACTATTTTCCAAAGTTAGCTTGAGCTGAGCTTAACCTCTTCTCTTCCACTATCCTCTGTTAACATATATATATTTAATTCAGTTAAAATATGGTCAGGATGAACTGTTGGTACATTTTTAACACAAGCAACTTTACAAATCCATTTTCAGCACAAGCATCTATACAAATCAGTTTGATATTCAAATAACATATAATTCCTTACTAAATTCCAGCTAGTTGAGCTGGCATATGTTACACATCCACTGCTCTACTTCTGCCATAGCTGGCAATACCTCACATTGTCACAGCCCCTACCCCAGTGGCATGAATTTATGCATATGGAAATTGTATGTGTTATGATTTTCGACCATCTACCATGATTCTGATAGTCTCCTACAATGTTTTTGAAATATTAGTTAAATATACCCCTCAACATCTTAGTGCAAGAAATCTGTGCAAAGCCTAAAATAATGAGGGACAAAGGCCCAAAAATGGGGACATATTTTAATTACTGCTCTTATAAACTTAGAAATTTGCTAGACTAACAGCTTTTGTATTGCACACATTTTTTTAGGATATAAAGTTTGAAGCTCAATAACTTCAATCCTCAGTGATTTGCCAGAAAACCACAAATTTTATGAGGAACAGACCAAAAATATGAGGCAAAAATCTCAACATTCTGGGAAGATGTGGACAGTTGAGTGCTATTGAGATATCAGTATCTTGTCACCACCTCATCAGCAATCTACTGAATGCGTGATAAGAGACCTTGGGACCCAGGTGGACAGTAGTCTCTCCTTTGATAGTCACATTGCCATAGTAGTCAGGAAGTCCTTCTGCATGGCACACTTCATCATAAAAGGGTTCTCATCCAGGAAAAAGAGGTCATTGTTCCCCTCTACTCGACACTCATTAGACCCATTATAGAGTACAATGCCCCTTTTGGAATGTACCTCACAAGACATCTGCAGCAGCTGGAAAGACCACAGAAGTACCTCACAAAGAGGATTACTGGCCTCAAACAGATGCCCTACACTGACCATCTCAAAAAACTCCAGCTTTACTCCATAGCATATTGCCTACTCCGAGGTGATCTCTGCCTAACACATAAAGCTATGTCAAACCCAGAGCTGTTGGATATGCTACACCTAAAAAATCCCAATCCCTCTGAGCTACACGCTCTAGGGACCTAAATCTTGTCACCACAATAAACAGGACATGCTGGAGGGATAGATTCCAATCCAGAGACTTCCCATACTCTGGAACAGGCTACCGATCTATGTCAAGCAAAGTTCTTCATTAGCACTCTTCAAGAAAAATCTTGATGAGTGGATGGGAAATAGGAAATACACCCTGGAGATCACTTCTGTGTCTCTGCTCGACAGTGGCACAGGAAAATAACTTTCTTGAGTGGCGTAAGCCAGGAAACCTTGTTGGCTAGGCTTATCTAGGCCCTTGGGCTGATAGCCTAGTACCTACCTATGAACCTATATATGATCTGGTGGGCCAGATTGGTGCAGAGGGAAATGAAGATTAGTAAAAAAAAAAAAAAAAAAATAGCTTAAGTCAGTGTATTTACCTGACATCTCTCATTGTCCACCATTTATAGGTACCCTGAATTTTAATTAACACCAGTGATACCTAATGGCAGCTCTGCAGTGTAATCAGAAATCACCCATTTCTTCAGGAGTCATGTAATTAATTTTGAGTTTCTGAGGGCAAGAAGATTTTATGGGTTGGTGCAAGCAAGCAATAATGCCCAAAAGGGTGTGTGTTACTGTGTAAATAATGCATACTCAAGGATGTTCTGAGGCCCGACGCTGCAGGCAAAGGAAAGAAATCGATGTTTTGGCCATTCGACAAAGTCAGCATTTGACATTTTCATGTTGAATAAATGTGCTGCAACATTTTGAAATGTCGATATTCTGATATAGACCCATTTGAGTTATAGACTTTCCTTTTAAAAAATGATTGCTAAAGCAAATCTTATTCTATCTACTTTCTAAGTTTATGATTGTGTCTTTTGGCTTTTCCCGGTTAGGGGTCGCCACAGCGGAACTCTGGTCCGCTAATGATTGGCAGTAAATTTTAAGCAACATTTAAAATCTGTCCCTATTTTAGAGCCCACACCCATTATTTTAGATTTCACCCAGATATCTTCAGCTAAGAGGTTAAGAGGTATGCATACCTCATAACTGCTGCTCCTACTGCTTGATAGTTCAAGCTCTGTTTCTGTTTCACACACAAAAACACCCACACACACTTCCGCTTTCACACACGCCAAGCACTCAGGCATAAACATAAGCACATACATATACTCATGCACGCACTTTTCATTTTTATAAACATTCACTTTTTATTTCAGTTTTTCACTCACTAACCAGCAAAAGCACTGCTTAGTGAGTGTACTATAATGACAACCCTTGGCTTCCTTACTGTCTGAACTTCACTGCAGCCTAATATGCTACAGTGAAGCAGTGCACTAATTTTTCAGCGGGCATTATGTCTACATTAACACCTTGCTGGAGAACATTCATTTTCCAATCAGGGTGCCAAAGGACAGTTTGTCCATTCTCTAAAGATGGAGAATGCTCCATCAGTTATCTTGACATGTGTCTTTATGAAGCTTGTGGTTGACAACTAAGTTTGAACCTGATCTGAAGATTGTAGGCTATAAACTTTGTATTTTAAGACAGTGCAGTGAAAGGAAAGCATCTAAAGTGTATAAGCTTTGAAGGATGGTACACTGGTTTCTTTTTCAGGCACATCTTTTATCTGGAGCCAGTTTGATTTGTGAAGACTGGTGTAATGCTTATCATAGGGCATAAAGGATAAACCTACAAAGCAAATTTTGACAAGTACCTGAACAGTGCAGCTGTCTTTTATCCAAATATAAAGTGAAAAGGGGAGATCATACTCCATGTTTAGACTGAGTAGTTCATTTCCATTGGTTATCTTAGCCTTTGCAGAAAATGCTATAGAGTGTATGTGAATACATTCATGCTGTACCTTTATTTCCTCCAAGGCATTGTACGTCACAGTTGAATAATAGCTTAGGATGTTACTACATACCGATGTAATGGAAGTGTTCATCATTCTGCAGGATAGTAGTCCCATCAAAGATAAGTATAACCCAGTTACAAGAACCTTGTTGAGTCGGCCAGAATATCAGGAAGTATTCTGACACAATTAATAGATGTTTTGGTAAAATCTAGCAGGCTTCACTGTCTCCTTCAAGAGTATCTGCTGCAAGTCCATGAAAGAGGATAAATTCCTACTAGTGGCCATATGATCTGCATACATGGTGACTTTTAAAGAAAGATTATCCTTAGCAGTAGAGTTAATACATAAAATAATAAACGAGGACTGACTACTGAACCCTGCAGCCTGCTTGGGATAACATTTATATCTCTGAAAAGCACACAGTGATCCTTATTGTAAATTTACATTCAGAAAGGTATT
The DNA here is from genome assembly GCF_019279795.1 of Protopterus annectens. Taxonomy (NCBI): domain Eukaryota; kingdom Metazoa; phylum Chordata; order Ceratodontiformes; family Protopteridae; genus Protopterus; species Protopterus annectens. Next base: position 223,765,240 of record NC_056733.1, read on the forward strand.
CAGCCAGTCATGAAGTGAGGAGAGTGATCACAGTAAAAAAGAATGGTTGACAAGGTTAGACGTTTTAATTAAGTCATTAAAGACATCGCCAGAGTGCTATCCAGCATGCATTCCTGATCACACAGAAACTACATGGCTGTCCTAGTGGCATGACTATTTATGGGTTCATGTTGGATTTTGATAAAAATGCCATGGGCAAATTTTTTGGTATGGCAGTTATCGAATTAAATAAGCTATTACTTTCAGCTCTCCAACTTGGGACCCAGTAATAATAAAAAAAGCTAATTATTTGTTAAAAAAATAAATATATGCTGCTGAACATCACAATAGCTTCCAAAAAGAAAAATTAAGTGAGTACCATAGAAAATTACACAACTTAATTCTGGAGAAATTGCAGTTTGGGAAAATTACATGGTGGACCATGAATCTACAGACTATATTACTGTAATGAGAAAAGAAATGAATTCAGTGTCAGTGTAAGATACATCTACTAAACTGTGCACTAAAGTGTTCAAGATCAGCTGTACTCTATAGAGAACTATATAAAAACCAACAATAATAATTAGAATAGATAGATGACACACACACTGTAAATGTTCAGATGAACTGCAAAACATTCATGTAAGAAGCAGAATTCAGGGAAAAACAATGTATGAAGCAATGCAAAAAGAGATGAAGGAAATTTAAAATGAGCTCAAAGAAAGACCCAGACACAAGAATTTGAGATTCAATGACATACCAGAAAAGGATGAAAGTATGAAATGTACAGTTGTCATGAAAAAAAGAATTAACCAAATGACCTGGTATTCCCTTATAAGAGGTAGTAGTTGAAAGGACATATTGAGTACATATCCCTAGAACAATAGCAAGGGGGAAAAAGACCACTGCTAATTAAATTCCAAACTTAACAACAAAAATGTGATAATCATATCAAGACTATAGTAAAAAGACAACTTATTGAAAGGTCTTTGCAGATAAGGATAATTGCACTCACACCAAAATGAATACATGTATTCCAGTAATTAAACTGTGTATAGTAAACGGATTTCAACTCAAAATATTCTACCTAGTGATAGCCAAATTGTTCTGGTCAATGACAGACAACTCTTTTATTGATTGACTGCCAAAAGCAGCATGAATATGTTCCATGAAAGGGAAGAAAACCAGGGTGTTGCAGAAAAAGCACTGTTTTTGCATCACCAAATAGTACAGATGAACAAAAATGAAACTTTTTCTTTTAATTTAGTACATACCTTCAAGAAAAAGGTGAAGGAAAGGCAAAAAGAAGCTAAGGTAATGTCTTAAAAGAATTTAGACAGACTGCAAAAACATCAGCTGCCTGAACTGCAAGAACTAGATTTAGCTGATGGAGCACTATAAAGTGTGAATGATGCCAAGTTAATATAGCAATAACCCATGCCTGGGTGTGGATAATGTTGGATTTACCCATGGTTGGTGTGGTTTGGTCACGAGGGCGAAGCCCGAGTGGCCAAACAAAGACAACCGTGGGTAAATCCAGCATTACCCACACCCAGAAGTGGGTTATTGCTATTATACAATGACATTATTTAAGGAAAAAAATAATTACTTTTCTTAAATAATGGCATTGTATAATGCCTCCTTGCTGCCCTTCCACGGCTGTCTGATGTACTGCGCATGCGTATGCTTATGCAGTACATCAGAGCTGTGGGTGGAAGCAACAGAGATCTTGCTTTCTCCGTTGCTTTTTTACAAACAGTCTCACTATGTTAAAAGAGTTTAACATAGTGAGACAGCTTAAAAAAAGCAACGGAGAATCTCCTTTGCTTTTTTAAAGCTATCTCGCTATGTTAAACCCATTTAACATAGCCAGACAGTTTTGAAAAAAGCATCGGAGAAAGCAAGATCTCCGTTGCTTTTTACACACTGTCTCTCTATGTTAAAGGAGTTTAACATAGTGAGACAGCTTTAAAAAAAGCAATGGAGATTAAAGCTTTCTCGCTATGTTAAACCCATTTAACATAGCGAGACACCTTTAAAAAAAGCAACGGAGATAGGAAGATCTCAGTTATTTTTTTGAAAGCTGTCTCGCTATGTTAAACTCGTTTAACATAGTGAGACAGTGTGTAAAAAGCAACGGAGATCTTGCTTTCTCTGTTGCTGTAAAAAAAGTTATACTAATGGAAAAAGTCCGGGCGACCGGATCTTTTTCCATCACTATAACTCTGATTTACAACGTGCACACTGACCAATCAGCATGCACGTTTTGGAATACTAATGGGGGGTTGTTGTATAATGATCCTGTTTCAATAGCTGGCTGTTTTATAAAGTATGTATCACAACCATTTTGCTAAAGGGCAGTAGGTTTTCTGAATAGTAATGGCAGGTACTGATAAATGCAAAAATGCTATTTTGGAAAATTTGTATAATTTATGAAGTATGTTATTCAGACTTTTTGCAGTTTTGTAGGATGTGTTTCATTCACAGAAAGTATTAAATGAAACAAAAAGGTATACATGCTTTGTACTAATAGTGGAGTTGGTTGGAAGTCTGATTGGCAGAACACAGAATCACCCCTAGCATCACTGTAATACCTAAGAAGGTATTAGAATAGCTAATGTGAGCTGTCTGTAGACCATTGTGTGTATTGTACCTAGTCAGCCACTGTAGCTAGGTAGCACGTGCATATAAGTTACTGAGCACATTAAAGATCAGTGCCATTTTGTATAGTCAGTCAGACTGAGTGCAGGCATGAATGGAGCTGCACATGCAAGTGTGTTTAAAGTAATGAGTCAGTCAATTAGCTTAAGTATATGTTCCAATTACAGCTCCTGATGTGTTTATCTACAATAAACAACTTGAACCCATCACAGTGCCTCTGTGTCTCATTTGAATACAAGAGGCATGCGACATGGTGTAAGAATGGGATCTGAAGTTGAAGCAACTCAAAAACCATGAGACACGCAGTTAGAAGTGGAGGAATATACAGGAGCCAACTCGCAAACAGTTCAGCAGTTATTCAAAGGTATGTAAACTCATTTAAATGATTTTTCAGTCACCAAATAAGTGGCGAAGCATTCAAAATGTTCAAAATAATTACCGAGATAAACGAAATGTCCAAAACTGTGAAGTATTCAAAATAAATACAAAGGGTTCGAAATAATTTCCAAAGTGTTAAAATGTACCAAAAGGCTAAAACAACCACATTTTTTTCCAATGTACCACTTTTTCACATTAACTAAAACTTTTCGAAGTATCCAGAGTGTTCACAGCATTTGCAATGTTAAAGTGAAGCCTTTTCAGAGAGATTGTTGTACATTTATGCATAATTACAAGTACCTGGTCTATGCTTATATTTAAACATATTTTGTTGTTATGGCAGAGGGATTTTGCAGACCTGAACTGCTGGTGTTTAATAATAATATTGTTGAGAACTGGTGAGTGTTTGAGCAAGAATATGATATTTTCTTACAGGCTGCATTTTCTGATAAAGATTCACATACAAAGGCATTCATACTTCTTAATTTAGCTGGCTCGGAAGCCATTGAGAGGGAATGTTTATTTGTGTATGCACCTGCTGTGTATGCAGGGGAGGAGGAGAACCACCATATTGTGATACTGGCTGAAACGCAGGAAGACCTTGAGTGCTTAAAATGTAAATTTAGAGAAATGTGTAACCCTGGAACGAATATTACAATGGAAAGGCACGTGTTTTACACAAGAAATCAAAAGCCTAGTGAAACTACAGCAGCATATATTACTGACTTAAGAAATAAAGCAAAAACGTGCAGATTTGCTGATCTGAGAGATGAATTTATAAAAAGCAGGCTTGTGTGTAGTGTTAATAATGATGCAGCGAGAAGGATTTTGCTTCGAGATAGTGATTTAACAATGAGCAAAGCCATTGGGATTTGTCAAATATATGAGCTTACAGAAGAGCATACGAATATGCTTATGAATGAGAAAAATGTGCATGCAGTGTCTGCCAGTGCGAATGTTGATAGTGTACAACACAAAGCTAAGATTAAAAAGAAATATAAACTGAATGGGGTCACAACACCTGACTTTATTAACTGTCATAACTGTGGAGGCAGTCATGAAGCTAAACAAGAGAAGTGCATAGCTTTTGGTCAGCAATGTCACAAATGTAAAAAGTGGAATAATTTCAAAAGGCTTTGTAAGTCTAAAGTGGCACATACTTTTATTAAAAGAGAGCATCCAAAGAAGCAAGTAGATCAGACAGAGAGCTGTGAGCAAACTTTTTATTTTGATGGTGTCTCTGTGATTAATGAAACAGTTAATACAGTAAATTATCAGTTGGCAGCAAAAAGTGAAATATTTTGTACTGTTCAGATTAATGGAAAACCTGTAGAGCTTAAAGTAGACACTGGATTCAAGTGCAATGTTATATCAGCACAAATGTTTGCCATAGTAAAAACTGGTGAGAAACTTGATTCAGCAAAGTGTGCAAAACTATTTGCTTACGGTGGTGAAGAGATTCAAACTGATGGAACAGTAGTTCTCATATGCCATTCTGCTGGGAACAGCTATGACTTGCTGACTTGCAGTTTTGCATAGTTAAAAGACACATGCAGTCATTGTTAGGCCTGAAAGTTTGAGAATGGGACTAATTTAATTTAATAAAGAGGTCCATCTGAACAACCATGATAGTTTTACACAGAATATTTTTAGTGAATATGCTGATATTTTCAAAAACGAGCTTGGTAAACTTCTAGTCACATATTCCATGAAGTTAAACCATGAAGTAAGCCCAGTTTGTCAGACCAGCAAGGAAGGTTGGGGTAGCAATGCAGAGCTTGACAAAATGGTGAATTTAAGTGTCCTTACTCCAGTAAAAGAACAGAATGAATGGGTACCCTCCATGGTCGTAGCTCATAAAAACAGCTCAGATGATATTCAAATATGTTTTGATCCATGAGATTTAAACAAAGTGCTTAAACCTCCTCATCATCCAATGTGCACAGTAGAAGAAATAGCTGCTCTCATGCCAAATGCCACTGTTTTTTCTGCCTTAGATGCAAAAAGTTAAGTTTGGCAAATTTCACTGTATCACAAATCTTCATTGTTAACCACTTTCAGTGCACCATTTGGTAGATACAGATTTTTGAGAATGCCTTTTGGGATAAATTCTGCCAGTGAAATATTTCAATGTGTGATGGAGCAAATTTTTTTCAGGTTATCCATGTGCTATTATAGTAGACGACATTGTTGTAGGGGCACTGGTGAAATCGAACATGATAGAAACCTCAAAAAAGTTCTAGACAGTGCTTGTGAAGTAAATCTTAAACTGAATTCTCAGAAATGTAAATTCAAACTGAAAGAAGTTACTTTATACTGGTCATTTGTTTACCATTTCTGGCTTACAACCAGATGTCTAAGCAAGCATCAATTCTTCAGATGCCAGTTCCAGTAAATGTCACATCTTGGCAACATTTTCTTGGTACGGTCAACTATTCAGGAAAGTCAATCCCAGATCTGAGTGAGCTTTTAGCACCATTATGTGAGTTGACACACAAAAATGTAAACTGGTCCTGGTTCAAACAACAAAAAGCATTTGATGTTCTGAAACAAAAAAATTGCCAGTCCACCCACACTGAGATATTATGATGTTCACAAACCTATAACTCTTTTGTGTGATGATTCAAAGTATGGTCTTGGTGCAGCATCTCTTCAAGAAGGCATAACCCAAACTGAAATGCAGTATGCACAAATTAAAGAGCTTTTGGCAGTAGTGTTTGCATGTTCGAAGTTCAATGATTATATTTATGATAAACCTGTTCAAATAAAGGCTGATCACCAACCTCTAGTGACAATTCTGAAAAAGCCAATACATACAGCCCCAGCATGCATGCAACACAAGATGTTAAAATTGCAAAAGTACAATTTCAATATTGTCTATACAAAAGGCAACTTTCTATACCTCACTGATACCTTGTGAAGAGCTCCCAGACAAACAACAGAGCAACATGACAATGAAAAAGCAGAGTTTGAAGTCATGGAAGTCAGAAATTTTTCCTCATCGTGTCTTAATGAACTCAAAACTCATACAACTTCAGACCCGATTCTTTAGAATCTGTAATGGGTTATCAGGCAAGAATGGCCAGCACAATAAACTAGTTTACCACTTGACATACAGAAGTATTTTCCCTACAGAGACGAGTTCATGATGGAAGATGGAATCATCATGAAAGGTCTTAAAGTGGTAATTCCTACAGCATTACAACAGGAATATATCAAAATTTTGCATTGTGGTCACCCGGGTACTGATTCAACCAAAAGAAGGGCAAGAGGCATAGTATTTTGGCCTTCTATGTCAAAAGATATGGAGAAGGAAACCCTAGCATGTTCCATTTGCAACAGTACTAAATCACACCAACAAAACAAACCACTTTAGCTAAACCAGATTCCTCAACTACCATGGTCGATGCTTGCTACTGATATTTTTGAATTGAATGTTCAACATTACTTAGTGTTAGACTCTTATTCAAATTGGTTTGAAATTGAACTTCTTCCTAATTTAATGTCCAACACTGTCATTACGAAATTGAAGAGACATTTTTTGTTCATGGTAGTCTGCACAAAGTCATATCTGACAATGGTGCACAGTTTACATGTCAGCAGTTCATGAATTTTGCTAAGTATTGGGACTTTGTCCACATTACTAGTAGTCCTGAGAATCCACAGTACAATGGATTAGCTGAGCGTGCAGTTCAAAGTGCAAAGTACTTGTTGGAGAAATCCAGGAGAGAGGGTACCGATGTTTTTCTTAACTTACTTAACCTCAGAAACATTCCTCGAGATAATTTACTTGGTTCACCTGCTCAGAGATTGATGTCCACACAGACTAGAACTCTTCTGATCAGTAAACAATTATCAATACCAAAAGCAAAGAACAACAGAATGGTCAAGACTCAACTTTTTAAAAAATGCCAGTCACAAAAGTTGTACTATAATAAATCCAACAAACCTCTTAGACCATTAAGACAAGGAGAAATTGTGAAAATGCAAACATCTAAAGGACATGACCGAGTGGGAATTATCAAAAATAGTTGTGAAAAAATGAAATCTTACATTGTACAATCTGATGGAATGGATTTCAGAAGGAATCTAAGGCACATACTACCAGTCTCCAAACCAGTGATGCAGCAGATTGTCTGTGCCAAAGACTCGATTCCTCAGAGTGACTCTACACTTGTTCGAATTCCAGAGAACAGTGTACTTTCTTCAGGTAATCCTGATGTAATGCCTGAAGTTCCAGTTGTAAAAGAATCCCCAGAAACTGTCCCTGTTGCTAATCCCAGTCAAAGTTTTTATGTGACCAGATCGGGTAAAATTTCCAGAACCCTTCTGAGATACATAGTGACTTGGACTTGAGTTCATTTGTTGTTATGTGTTGATCTAGCTTGTAAAATATCTTGCTCTCCTATTACATGTCGAACAAAACAAAGAGGGAGGATGTAGTTCATTGTCTATACTGTACCTAGTCAGCCACTGTAGCTAGATAGCACATGCATATAAATTACTGAGCACATGCAAGATCAGTGCCATTTTGTGTAGTCAGTCAGAGTAAGAGAGTGAGTGCAGGGATGAATGGAGATGCACATGTGTGTGTTTGAAGTAATGAATCAGTCAATTAGCTTAAGTATATGTTCCATTTGCAGCTCCTGATGTATTTATCTACAATAAACAACTTGAACCCATCACAGTGCCTGTGCCTCATTTGAATACAAGAAACATGCAGCAGTGTCTAGACAGGGTCAGGCAGGGTAGAACTAATAGGTTCTTAGGTGTGTACTAAGCTAATGGCCCTGGAGCCTTTACAAGCCTAGCCCAAAGGATTACCCTGGCATCATGCCACCTGACCTTAGTTCCCAGTGCCACTGGAGTGATCCCCAGGGTGAATTTTTTATTTCCCATTCACTCATCAAGATTTCTCTTGAAGAGGGCCAGTGAGGTGCTCTGTTTGACATGTATGAGAAGTCTATTCCATAGCATGGGCAGTCTCTGGGTTATGAACTTGTCCCTCCAGCATGTTCTGTTGATTGTGGTAATGAGGTTGAGGTCAGACATGGCTTTGTAAGTCAAGCAGAGATCACCTCTAAGTAGGCAATATGAGACAGAGAATAGTTGGAGTTTTTTGAGTCTGTCCATATAGGGCAAGTGTTTAAGGCCTAGGGTCCTCTTTGTGAGGTACTTTTGCAGCCTCTCCAGTTGTTGCAGGTGTCTAGTGAGGTACATGCCAAATGGGGCATTGTACTCAATGACTGGCCTAATGAGGGAAGAGTGGAGGGAGTCAATGACCTCTTTCTTCCTGGATGCAAAACCCTTAGTAATGAGATGTGCCACATAGAAGGACTTTCTGACCACAGTGACAATGTGGTGGTCAAAAGAGAGGTTGCTGTCAACCTGTGTTCCCAGATCACTTATAACATCTTCTGTGTTCAGTGGACTACCATTGATGTGGTAATTCATGGGAACTGGGTTTTTCCCAAAGGGGATGACGACACATTTTTTGACACTGAGCTTAAGGCCATGGTTCTGATACAAGTCGTTGGTCTCACTGAGGTCTTTCTGTAGGATGTCAGCATCACTTGGGGAGTTAATAATAGCTCTCAACTTGCAATCATCTGTGAACTTTGTCATCCAGAGTCCTTTCATGTTGGCCTGGACTTCAGAGAAGTAGATACCAAACAGGAGAGGACCCAGGACCGAACCCTGTGGGACTCCACCCGTGACTGATCAGCAGTCTGACTTGGAGTCAGCTACTTTCACACTGTGGGTTCTATCTGTGAGCCAGTTTGCAACCCACCTAGTGATATATGGGTTGATGCCTAGCTTAGTGAGTTTTTCTATGATTCCTGAGTAAGGAATGTTATCAGAGGCCTTGGCCAGATCAAGGTAGGCTGTATGAACCACCTTTCCTTCATTCACAGCTCTGGTGACTGACTCAAAGAAGTCGACCAGGTTGAGCAGGCATGATCTACCCTTCACAAAACCAAACTGTATAGGATCCAGAGTTTGGAGATTCCCTATATCCTTGTTTATTTGGTCCATGATGATGTGTTCCATAGCTTTGCATATCAGACTCGTCAGGCTAATGTGGCGATAGTTTCTAGGGTCTGTAGTTACTCCTCCTTTGTGGAGAGGGATGACTGTAGCAGTGCGCCATTTGGTAGGGACAAAGCCTGAGGTGGGGGTGTGATTGAACAGGGCATGCAGGTGAGGTGCCAGTTCACTCTGTAGTTCATGTAAAACACAGCCAAGGATATTGTCAGGTCCCATAGAAGCTGTATTCTTGACCTTGGACAGTGCTGTTTTAACCTGTGCAGCAGTAATACTGGGTGCCTGTTAATCTACTGGTATTGTGATTGGTCCTTTGGGGGGGTAAGGTTAGCACTGAATCTTTCAGCCAGTATATTGGCAATGTCTGTTGGCTCAGTATAGGAGGTATCATTGTGTAGCTCAGAGCAAATCTGGGTATTGCCGTGGAGATTCTTTAAATAACTATAGAAGGCCTTGTGGTTGCCTTTACTATCTGCTGCAATTCTGTTTTCATAGATAGCTTTAGAGGATTTGATGAGGGATCTCAACTAATTATTGCTCTTTAAGTTTTCAAATGGGAAGTCGTCATGCTAAAGGTAAAGCATGAAACAAGAAGTGATTAAAGGGGAAATGCAGAATCCGAGTGACAATATGTCCTGAACTTTAGTCAAGAAGATAGTAGATATAACATCTGAGAGTAGAAGAAAATCAAATAAAAAACATCAGTAATAACAGACAACTGATGCAGGATGAAGGTGAAAAATAAGGAGAGATAAAGGCAGTAAAAATAAAATAAGGCTGAAATTAAGGAAGGTGGTGATGTACCAATATGAGTGGTATGATCAAAAAATTAGAGAGCTTTAGTAAAATTATAAAAGGGGGATAACAGGACACTCTTTAAGCTGACCAGGTTACAGAAAATGAAATAATGAGTGTCCTGTGGGGAGGGGGAGAAGATTAATAGACAAACATGACTAAATTAGGCTCAGGCATGCACTGGAACATGCAATAACCTGGAAGATGTAAAAGGTAGATTCTGCAAGGGAGAATATCAGAAAAGAATATAGGCTCATACCTTGGGAAGTAACAGCCTGAAAAATCCACTGCTGTAAAGGTAGAGGGTAAGGTGTCATTGGTGTCTAATTCATCTTGGAGGAGAAGACATTTGGTCCACATAGTCAGATAGGACACTTCATCTCCCTCTGATTCTGAGGATTCTGATTCATTGGGGGTTATCTCCCTTCTTCTGTTAAGACTAGGGCCACCTAACACTGACTCCTGTTCTGAAGATGGCTGTACATTTTTAAGAAAGTCTGCAAAATCATGAGCCACATCTCTATGTCTTGAACGAGATCCTGGGAAGCAGAAGCCAGTGAAGATCAACCCAACTAATGCTGAGACAGGATAATGAATATGCACTGCCTGGATGCTTTGGGCTTGAATTTGGGATTGGGTGCCTTTGATGTCCCTGTACACAGGTGAATGCCATGAATCACCGTCTTCAAACTGGGACACCCATGTAAACCAACACTGAGAGGATATCTCCCAAATCATCATCAACTCCCTTTTCTCATTTTTACTACATTGGGTCAGGGTGTTTGGTCAACTGCCACCAGTTCTGTCAATTCAGTGCTACTCTCTCACCTTTTTCAGTAGTTATGCCTGACTATTGCCTGTCTCATGCAGTCCATTCATCATTTAGTTGGTCTTCCTCTTTTTCTCCTGCCTTTTTCCTGTTTGTCCCAGATCTTCTTCACAAAGTAATCTTCTGTTTACCTACACATGTGCCCAAGCCACTATAATCTGTTTATTTGATTTTATCTTCATTTGGAGATACTTTAACTTCTGCTCTGATGTCCTAATTTCATCACCTGCCCCACAGTGTGCAACCTACCACCCATGGCAAGCATTTATCCATCACCTTTATACTCCTCAACTGCTCCACCTTTACTTCCCAGGTTTCTCTACCATACAAAACACCACCTTGCTTTTCATCTTCTTTGGAATTCTTCTTTTACATACTACCCTGACACTCTGTGCAGTTGGCTGAAGCATCTGTGATTCTATCTTTGACTTCTTTATTCAGCTTTTTCTTCTCCTGAGTCACCCATCTCATATTCATGAAGCTATTAACCTGTTTCACTATTTTCCTTCTGTCTCAGTTTTCAGCTTCTTCTGATTTCCATTATTGGCTGCCATGACAATTGTCTTTCTTGTCATTCTATGTGCCTTTAGTTTTGCATTTCATTCCACTATTATTTGCTGAAGTTCCTCATCAGAGCCTGCCCTTAGTGCCATATTATCTCCATACAACAGCTTTTCACCAGTATGAACTGCAGTGGGCTCACAGTGGACCCCTAATGTACACCCACTCCCACTGGGAACTGTTCTTTGGGTCCTAGCACTGTTCACACTTGTGCCATTGTATTCTTGTACATAGCCTCCACTAAATTTACCAATGGCTCTGGAACTTTGAATCTTCACTAAATTGGCTTTCCTGGGACCTTGTCATATTCAGCTTCTAAGTCTAGAAATGCCCAGCTGGACTCTTTCATCATCTCTACCCTCCTCTCCACTATCTGTCTCATTGCAAGCATCCAGTCAGTTATGCTGCATCCTGACGTAAATGCAAACTGCTTGTCTCCTGTCTTACTACTTCTCTGTGTATTTATCAATCACCCTCTCGAGCACCTTCCTGCAGCATGACAGGAGTTTAAGGCCTCCGTACTGCCCATATTTCTGAATGCCCTCTTTCTTCTTATACACCTGCACTAGAATATGAGTTTCTCACAACACTGCTATAACTACCATCAGCAAACAATTCTTCCCTGACTCACCTAACACTTTGATCATATCTGCCATGAATTAATCTGAGCCTGCTGCTTCCTCTGGCTTCATTTTCATTAGTACTGCTCTTACTTTGTGTTGTTCTTACTTCTATAGTTGGTTTGTCCTCTTTCATCATGGGGTATTTATGGGGCAGTAGGACTTCTGTAAGGGTTTTCTTAATTAAGAAGCCGATAAAAGGACTCATTCTGTCTGTCTTTGATGTCCTGTGGACTGGTGAGCAGATTGTTGCTGGCATCTTTTATGAATGGTATCTGATGACTATCTTTATATTTGTGTCTTTGCCTTGCAACCTAACAGTTTTTGTGCCATCTGCTAAGTTACTCTCCATAAGTTGGTAGAATGCCTCTGTCACCTTGTTCTTTGCTATTGTGACTGCTCTCATAGCATCTTTATTAGCCAACCAGTATTCCCTCATAGTCTGGTCTTTTTCTATTTCCTACTTTTTCCTGCATTTCTTTCTTTTGATAATTTCCTAGACTTCTGCATTCCACCTCCAACTTTCCCTTTGTACCATATTTCCATACCTGGCTCAGTTGCATGTCTGTTCTATAGTCTTCACAATTTTGAGATGCTGCCATTCTTCAACTCCACCTGTTTCCTCTTTTTCCTGAGATGCTAGATCCCTGAGTATTTCCTTGTACTCTTATACTTTCCTGCAGTCTCTGTTACCTTAGACCCTTCTTTGATCACTGCCTACAACTAATTGTGTTAACTTGTGGTGTATGCTGTGGGACAACTGTTTTAGTGGGGATGGCTTTGCAATCCCTGAGTACATTCAATGCCCATTTCCTTCCTCACTCTCAGAAATCAGAACATGAACATCACAACCAGACACCAATGGAGAAGTGTCTAGATTGCCTGATGGCTAAAGGATTTTTTGGTTTGGGTGGATGTTCTATCTTCTGAGCAGAATACCTCACAGGAGCCAATGCCTTCAAGCCTAGGGATATCTTCATCTTCTGATGAAATAAATCTTTCCTTACAACCTTCTCACTTGAGTCCTTATATTTTTCTTATATTTTCTGGGGCATCTGCTGAGGCTTTGGTCAAAGTTTGTAGCATTCTTTGGTTCAGATAGTCTTGGAGACACTTTACTCTCTGCTTAATGGTCTTCTAGTTGAAATATGCACAGAAAGACCAGTTAGTGTGCATTCTGTTTGGGGTGGAAGCACAATGTCTATTTGAGTGTGGATGTCTTTATGAGGAATCTGTTTCCTACATGAAATGCACATAGAAACCTTTTTTATTTATGTATACACCGTATAATCAAAGAGATGAGTGGCTCCCTATCAAGGTACTACCTGAAAACACTGGAAATCAAGCCAAAAGTGATGGACTGATTAACAATAACACAGTTTGCAGAACAAAAAATATAGTATGGTCAGACATCCATCGTCTGCTGCTTTGGGAGACCATACTCCCAGGCAGGATGGAAAAGAGTGCAAAGCTCTGGAAGTCAGGCCAGATATCAAGCCTTCTGCTGCAGAAGTCTCAAAACATAATCATTATGCAGCAGTGGAAAACGTGATAAATATCTTTAGATGTTTCAGTATGTTCACTGTTGCAATAATATTTCTTTCATTCTACCCCCTTCCTTTCCTGTGGGCATTCTGGGGTTGGGATAGGTACACAGTTATCTATCACTTTACTTTTTCTCTCTGCTGTTCTACAAGGTGCATCTCTGCATCTGCTATCCTTACAAGGTGCCTCCCTCCTCAGGATGAATTAGAAGCTGGAGTGGCAGCTTCAGAAGACTTCTGATTAGGCTGCCATAGCTAGGGGAATAGTCCATCTTGGCTGGTTCATGCTCTTGTCTCAGCCTAGATACCTGTGCATTGTACAGCTTAGAGGGAGAAAGGTGCAAAGCTCTGGATGTCAGACTTCATATCTGGCATTCTGTGGCAGTAGTCCTAAGTGTTATCACGGCTACAACAGTGAACAATATGACCATCTTTAGAAATGTCCTAGAAGTGCTGGCTCTATATCAGTGCTTTGTGCACCAACTGCGGCTCCGTGGAATGCTTTCTTGAAACCAGCACTGGTCTTTATAAAGATGGATGCACTGTTGATGAAAATTCTGTCTGGGAAAACAAACAAGTAAAGTAATAAAACCCAAATAAGTTATGATTACTGTGACAAAAGGTGATCAGGGCTCCTGCTTCTTTTTAGTTCCAAAAGAAAACTTGTTTTGAATCTTACCAGTTTTAGTGAGCCCATGAAATCCTAGATGGTGACTGTTCAAGATGTAATGTCTCTTCTATAGGGTACTGGGATTGTGTCACTGGAAATGATAGATGCCTTGTGGCATATTAGTGTCTGGGTCCACACAAGAATTTCCTTACATTTCTGGTTGTGCTCCATTTTAAGTATGAAGTACTGCTTTTTGATATCTCTCTCTCTCTCTTCTGCATCCATAGTTTTTACCAAGGTGACAGCTGTTGAAGATACCTTGTGGGGAAAAAAAAGTAGTGTGTTCCCTTGGTTGGTTAACAAGCTTTTGGTGACCCCACTGATGGATTCCTTAGTAGTTTCCTAATTTGGGTATTCAAGTGATTATAGGTCTTGGGTCAGCAAAAACTGCAAATTACTTTGAACCTGTCTCAGAAGATAACCTTGTGGGATACTTCTGCCTATGATTAAGGCCAAAGAGATCATGGCTTTGGCAGCCTTCTTAGGTAGATAGTGGAGGTCCAAGTTTTGAACCTTCTGTGCTTTCTCGAGTTAATTGTAGTCATGAACAATGAGGTGGCTTTCCATTGCACCAGATTGTGAGTCATCACTGACCACTGAGTCACTACTCTTGAATTTTCAGGCCTTTGTTGCTGTGCTTTTGGTGGAGAATCCTTTTTAGTCTCAGAATGCTCAGTTCTGCATCTAAACCTGTTGTAGGTTCTGATGATGAGTACTGCACTTGCAACATTGGCTGCCCACCTCAGCTCTGCTACATTTCAGAAGAAGTGGACCATTCAGAAATGGGAATTTCTCATAAATTAGCTGGAGTTGTGAGTAGCACTTTTCACTCTGAAGTCTCAGGTGAACTAGCCGAGGATGACACCCTTCCTAATTTGGACACCCAGTTTATTGTATGGCACCTAAGCAAACTGCAGTATGTATTTATACTTCCTGTGCAGGAAAGCTATTTGGATCTGCTGTGGACTACAGACAAAGGTTATTACACCCCTGTACAGCCATTTATATCTCAGAAGTGATGCATGTGCTAACATACTCCCTAAAATTCTCCTACAGTCCTCTACTACATCTGTGGAAGATTCTGGAATCATTCGTCGTTAGAGGTATTGATACTAGGGCACCCAGGAGATCAATTTATTTATCAGAATGGAGAATGTGTTTTCCCCTCCTTTCTACCTGGTCCAGTACTCCTGTGGCACAACAGAATCCTATAAGCTTTTCACCATGTTCTCTAATTCTACACCTGACTGCAAAGCTCAAAGAAAGGCCAGAGTTCATCCTTTTTTCCTCTTAGTGGCCAAGACGGATGTGCTTTCAGGATTCATGTCGATGCTAACGCACAGAAAAATGTGCACGTTCAAGCCAAGAAAAGTCCCCAAATGTAGTAACAACTAGCTCCATCTAAGGGTGTGGCTACTGGTTAAATAATTTTGTGTCTGTTAGGGAACCCAGTTATCATATTCTGATAAGCGACAGAGGCTGTCCATTTGGTTGGAAAGGTATCCTATTCCAACTCATTTGAGTAGTTTTCATATTATTCTGGCCTATCTCCATGTGTACGATCTGGGTGTTAGACAATTCCATGGTTAAGGCTTATTTATGCCTTTGGTATTTTGCCATCATGACCTGACATAAGGCAGAACTGTGGCCTAGTACTAGAAGATCTAACAATTCTTTAAAGAATTTTGTGTATATGTCCTTATTTGTTGCACCTTCTCTATGGAAGTCTAATTCCATAGCTGACAAAATTATTGTCCCTAAATGAAACAGCATGTTTAGTATCTCTAGCAGACGTTTGATTCTCCATAGATCCTCTTTTTGGTGTTACTCATCTCTACCCTCAGGATCTTAGACCCCCAGGCCTTCATTTATAGGAAACAATGTTTGATCTTTCTCAACGATTTGGCATGTCTTAGGATTAATCCACATTTTAACTAAATGCGGTGACTGACTTGTCCTTGAATCAATCCACTCAGCTTTCTTTTATTTTATTTTATTTTATTTTGTTTGTTTGTTTCAGATAACAGAAACAAGGGGAAAAGAAACCCCTCACACTCTTAACATGCACCATCAACTCAAATTCTAGCTGAACTGAGTACGAGTTCCAGAAGACAGAGCAAATTTTTTCTCTCTGATGAAAAGGGGAGGAGATGGAGCACTTAACATTGTGAAACAAAGCCTTCCCAAACGGACTGCTAGTTACATTATCGTTTATCATCAGAGTGCTCATCACTCACTAGAAAATGCAACTGTCAAGAGCTACTCCAAAGGGAAATGGCTTTTCACAGTACTTGCTTCAAAACTGTCTCCATTTTTTATATTTGTGCTGTGAATACTGTGTTGCTATTTTTTCATCTTCAGTAAGCACTACTGCTTAGAATCTACATCAGGAACAGGGTGTTGTTTGGCACATTGCCATTACAGGATTTCACCTTCTGAGATTTTTTTTTTTTTTTTTTTTTTTTTTTTGCTGTTCTCTGGCTCCGCCTACTCCTTAGAAATCTTCCCTGTCATTTTACCAGTGAGTAAGATTTATTTCTGTCAACTGATACAACAGACATGCTGACAATTATCAGCTGCTTTCTGAGGCAGTCAGTGAACAATAGATTCTGCTGTGGTAACAAGAAAAGACTTAGGATTCAGCAAAGCAAAAATATCTCTATTAAAATATGATTATGGACCAAGCAATATAGCCTGTAGCTCCTTAAAGAAGGGCATAATCTCTATAGTTATAGTAAAAAAAGCAAACTGTGTAAGCAGAATGTTTATAGTTGACTAACCAATAGAAAAAAAGTTAAAAAAAATGTTTATATCGTTTATGCTGACAGAACATACTCTTACATTTGTATCATATCCCTGACCATTTTCAACTGCAAGTTCCTTCCTTCCACAGCTAAGCACATTTGACAAAGTGTCCTGTCAGACAGGAGAAACGAAACTTAATTTAGTCACATACTACAGAAGCCATCTTAAATAAAGAATAAGTCCACGCTGATTCCATTTTCCATTATCTGTTCCCCATCTGATGTTTTGTAGCCACTACTGGATTGGGCATTTGTCTTAAAGGATGTAATTAGACATTATATTTCTCCATATGGGTAGATCCGCGTTGGTGCAGCGGTAGCGTTATTGCCTCACAGCAAGAGGTTCTCCCATTCAGTTCTCGGCTGGAGTGCGGGGAGTGCTTTTGGTGTGGAGTCTGCATGTCCTCCCCGCGGTTGGGTGGGTGTTCGAAAGACATGCGTAAATGGGCATGCCTTCGTTGAAGGTTGGACATCGAGCTGGCACTTCGGCGTTTGTGAAAATCTACTGCCAATCATTAGCGGACCAGTTCTGCTGTGGAGACCCCTAACCGGGAAAAGCCGAAAGACAACAACATTTCTCCATATGGGTGGGGCCCAACGATATTCTTTTCCAAATATTACTACACGGAATTGCCTGACCAAGTCTTTGAGATGTTTAAAGTTAGCTTGACATTTAAGTTTTTAGATTTTGATAGTCTTGGCTGCCTTTTTCCCTGACAAAATTTTTTTTTAAGTTTGTTCTGCTATTTTTTAACCTTTTCTGTTTACCAACATTATCATTTGATCAGTGCCTTTACTATAAATTTCTGCAAACAAGTATTTAGTTGGGTTTGATGTGATGGTCCCTCCTCGTCTTCATCTTTGGATGATGGATCAATAAGGGTAGTTCTATCAACTAGCGAATGCTGCTCAGATGACTCATCATACAGATGGGGTGATGGGGCTGATGGCAATATGTGCCATTCTTGTCATCAAAAGAATACTGATTTGTTCATTTTATTTTTTCCTAACTCTTGCAGGGATGTAATCCCCACATGTGTAATGATGTTATTGTAGGACAGCTCTACAAATTATTTACTGTTCTAATAGCATCTCTTAACTGATTTCTTTCTTAGCTTGTTAGCATTACATTTTAAGCTTCATACAGTAGTTTCTTTATCTCTTTTCTTACTTCCTGGCAGTCATCAAGAGCCTCCCAGCAGGAAGCAGGTACTTTCATCCCTGTTTGTTTTAAATTGTCTAACATATTTGTATTAAAACTCGCATCTACAGGAAAACTTAATGCACCATTATTTTTAATGAGCCCAACAAAACATGCCCTAATGGACTCATCCCTATAGCTATTCAACCTGAGCGTAGCAACTGGTTTTATACTTGAAGTATGGGCACACAGCTGTTCTGATGTCATTTCACAAAGGTGGACCCAACAATGACCCCAGAAAATACAGATACATTAGCCTGGCTAGTCTCATTCACAAAGACATTTACTGTGTCATGAATGACCTAATAAACTATTTATTATTATTTATTTAGTTATTTGTTTTACATATGTTGACCGGGTTTGTCCGGCTGAGCCGATAGTCCTTTTTCAGAGGAGACCTGGGGAGCCTCCACATAATTACAATAAAATTGTAAGTGAAAATAGTATTGTATACAAACATGGTATTTTTCTGCAGTTTATTGTATACAAACATTTAACATTTTCAAGTTGGTACAGTAAAAACATAAAAATTATTTACAGAGCTTAATTTGTCCTATAACTTAAGATAGGTACAGGGACGGTATACAGAGCTAATAAGTGCAGCTAGTCTAGTTAAAGTTGGTGAGGATTTGACCAGCACTGTACAAGTAGAAATATTTAAGATTGAGCAAACGGGTAATTACCTAGATAGGATGACTAGAGGAGCTATAACATAACAGAAAAATACCAATGAGAGCAGAGAACAAGCTACATAAGAGAGGGAGACAGGTTATGGAGGGTGAGTACAGTGGCATGACCAGCAACTTTTTAGGTAGTCTTTGGTAGTCTATTTAAATTGTTTTGAGTTATTTCAGTGTTATGATTTTCAATGGGAGTTTGTTCCAAGAAATGGTTGGGTAATAGCTGTAGAGGTTTTGACCAATTTTGCTCTTGGGTTTATAGGTTTGCAGTAAGTCTTGGTCTGAGCTATGGAGAGTCCTAGAAGGAATGTAGAGGGAGATTAGAGGGGACAAGTTGGGACAGAAAGATGGTTGGTACAAGACAGAGTGACAGTCAAGAGGAGAAGGGTAATACTTGCAACACACCACCAGTCTCACATAGACCTAATAAACCAACACCAGCAAATAACACACATGAATACATGAAAACATATACGGAGGCTATAAATAAAAATCTGCAAAAGCAACAGAGAACTCCAAAGCAGACATCCAAGCAACCTTCACACCCCATCACCAACCATGAAACACATACTTCACATAATGTGTGCCACACAATCACAGCCCTTAAGGCAAAATAGCATACCCAACACACTAGTAATAGGCGACTCTATAGTCAGGCACACTGATGTCCCACTAACTAGGCTGGACAAGAAGAAGGTTACAGTTAGCTGCCTGTTGGGCGCCAGGATCCGCCACATAACACAAGCACTCAGGTCACTCCAGAACAAGTACAAATATGACTTTGTCATTGTCCATGTTGGTGTGAGTGACCTCAGACGTACCTCCCTGGACTACATGAAAAGAGACATGGAAGAGCTCTCTGATCATGTAGCACAGGCCAGTATGACCTTGACCCTGAGCAGCATCCTGCCCTTCCCAAGAATGATGCCACAGTATAAAAAAATGATCAATTTCAACAACTGGCTAAGTTTCTGGTGTCATTCAAAGGGGATCCAGTATCTGTCCACCTGGGATGACATGCTCGACAAGCCACGTTGCTTCGCAAGATATGGCTTGCACCTGTCACCCTTAGGCTTTCGAATACTGGCCAAGGCTCTTGCCACCCCCATAGTGCCTTTTTTAGGCAAGGCTCAAAAGACAAACCCACCACCATAAACAGCATAAGTAACCAAAAACTGAGGGTAATACTACTCAACACCAGAAGTCCAAACCTCAAAATGCACGCACTCGAGGCACTCCTCAGTATGGAGAACATCGACATCTGTGCAGTAACAGAAACCTGGTTTAAGGCTCCTGAGAGCACCCCAGCACTACTAGGCTATAACTCATACCATACCTTTTGGCCACAGAACCAGGACCGAAACACAAAAGGTGGGATGTATCCATATTCTTCAAGGATACCCACACCTCCAGGTTAGTGGAACAGCACAATGCATCAGAGATCATCCATGTGCAACTAACAATGGGCAAAACTGCAATCCAAATTGTAACTTGCTACAGATCACCCACCATGACCCAGGACCCCCATTCCACATTTCTGGAGACACTGGGAAATATGAAGGTCCTACCAAACACCCTAATACTGGGTGATTTCAATTACCCAAACATAAACTAGGAGAACTACTCAAGTACTAGCTCCCTTGCCCAACACTTCTTAGAATTTATAAACTCGAATGCCCTGGATCAACTGGTCAACACCCCCACCGGAGGGAACAACATATTGGACCTGGTCATCACCAACATGGGCGACCAGTGTTCCACACCGGAGGTCAACCCCTCACTGGTTAGATCATACCATAGACTAATCACTCTGGATATCCACATTCTGCCCCCACCCCCAATCAAGGAAACCACCGTGAAAAACTTTTCAAAAGCAAACTTCACGTTACTTAAGACTGAGGTGGAAAGGGTCACAGACCCCATGCTAAAGGACAATGCTGTCCAAGCTGCTGAAACCTTTACAAAGGCACTCTATGAGCATCTGCAGGAATCATGGATCATGTTATCCCAAGTAAAACCAAGACTCACTCCTCCAAGAAAAGGAAACCAGTCTGGTGGACCCCTGCCATAAACAAGCTATACAACAGAAGGAGGAAACTAGTACAGAAAAGAGTAAAATCCTAAGAAGGAAAGACATCCCTGATCAGTATCAGCAAGAAACTACGATCCCTCATTAAATCATCCAAGGCTAGTTTTGATGGAAAAATTGCCAATGACTCCATAGATAACCACAAAGCGTTCTTTAGCTATGTCAAGAACCTAAGTGGAAACTCTCAGATCTGCTCTAAGTTAGCGCAGAATGGCACAAAATACACTGAACCGACTGACATTGCCAACATTCTTATATAGAAAAAATGTTTGGTATATTATATACTGATGTATATTGTGAGATTAGCTTGAATGAGAAAAATATACTATATAGGAAAGTTGATGTAATTCTAGATAAATTATTGTTAAACAGGGAAATCAGCCTAGATGACTATAACTTTATGGCAGTTAAGTCTCCAAAAATTCCTATTTTTGGCATACCAAAGTTACATAAGGATATAGGTAACCCACCCCTTAGGCCCATTGTTGATGCAAAGGCATCAAAAACATATATTATTGCCAAATACATAGACACCCAACTAAAATTAGTATCGAACAACTGTGGTTGGGTTTTAAAGGATTCATGGGACCTCTTAAAGAAAATTAACAAGGATATGTATGACGACAGCCTCATTTTTGTGACAATTGATGTTAGGGATTTGTTTTCTGTAATCCCACATGAACTGGGTGTGGAGTGGTTTTATTTATTTTTATGCCGGTACACTAATATTAGACATGAGCTTATTAGGACCATTAGAACCTTGATGGAATTGGTTCTAGATACCAATGTTATAGTTTTTGAAGCCCGGTCTTTAAGCAATGTAAGGGTGTAGCAATGGGGGCTATATGCGCCCCTATATTTGCAAATATTGTCCTGGCCTTTTGGGAACTAGAATTCATTTTTAACAGCCAGTATGCCCAATATTGGAAGTATTATGGCATGTATTTGGGCAATATCATTATTCTTTGGTATGGTAGTATGGAAGAGCTTAATAACTTTTTGTCTTATATAAAGCAAAGTACAGATTTTTTAGATTTCACTTACACAATAGGGAAAGATGCAATAGACTACCTGGATACTACTATTAAGAAAAATTAGCACAAAAAAGATTTTACTACAAATTTTTTAGAAAACCTACTTATTCTAATACCCTTCTGCATTTAAATAGTTTCCACCCACTACACCAGAAGAAATCCTTGGTAAAGGGCCAAGCTGTTCGTTTGGCCCGTATGACATCCGAATGGGAGGATTTCTTACAGCAAATTGAAGTATTGAAGAACATGCTTTTGCAAAGAGGTTATCCTGAACCATTTTTGACACCTATTCTACAAGAAGTAATTGACAAAAGGAACAGGAGGTATTATTTTCCTTTACTTGGTAAAGGTATTTCTCAAAATGAAGGTATATCTAAGGTAGGAACTGATTTTAAAAGGTCAGCTATCTTTAAGTTTAATAGACAATTCACTGACATTACCCAGATTATTCAACATAATTGGAATTTATTTTATACTAGTCAAGACTATCTTGAAATAGTGGGGAAGGCCCCAAAAATTGTCTATCAGAAGGATATTTAATTCAAGAATATGTTAGACAGAAATATTAATATTGATACAAAGGTAGGGGGGCATGTTGAAATGTGGATTTTGTCTTCAATGTAAACATATTATGGAGGGTACGGAGATTGATATTCCTAATTATGGAAAATATTTTTATAAGAAGAAATTTTGTTGTAGTAGCAAATCCGTAGTTTATCTTGCTCTTTGCCAGTCATGTCCATGTTTTTATACTGGCAAGACTATCAATGCCCTTAGAAGCAGGGTATATCAGCACTGCTATTACATTAGGAAGCAGGATATAAAAAATGCCTTGGCAGTACACATTAACAACAATGAGGGCCATAATTTTAAGTTCACAGTTTTAGAGCAGGTATCAATGGGGGACGGGGGGAGGTCCAGTTAATGACTTTTTAGAGCTTCATGATTTAAGGTGGTAGATGAGGACTAATGCTACCGAATATCCAGGTCTTAATAGTAACATCTCTATTAGCCCTACACTTAGATTAAGGGCAGAAGGATATATGTGAAAAATATGCAGTTCATAACATATATATATATATATATATATATATATATATATATATATATATATATATATATATATATCTATATGTGTGTGTGTGTGTGTGTGTATGTGTGTATATATTTATATTTTTATAATGAAATGTTTTCTTCTGTGAGTTTACATATATGGTATATAGATTTTTATAGATTTCTTATGTATTTTATATGTACTTTTAAGGTATGTATTTATTGTCTATGTGTTTAGAGACTATACCTTTAAGCTGATTGTTAATTAACACCTTTGTAATTAAGATTGCTATATAAGTTGGTCAAGTCACTGTTCATTTGAATTTGTCATATTCTGATGAAGGTTTTTATTCCAAAAAATGAAAGCGCTCAATAAAATACTGGTTCGTGGATCCTGGCTTGCTTTTTCCAACATTGGTTTATTAAGTTTGCTGTTTTTCTACACATTCTGGTTTAAGGCTCCTGAGAGGACCCCAGCACTACTAGGCTATAACTCATACCATACCTTTCGGCCACAGAACCAGGCCTGAAACACAAAAGGTGGGGGTGTATCCATATTCTTCAAGGATACCAACACCTCCAGGTTAGTAGCGCAGGACAATGCATCAGAGATCATCCATGTGCAACTAACAACGGGCAAAATTGCAGTCCAAATTGTAGCTTGCTACAGATCACCCACCATGACCCAGGACCCCCATTCCACATTTCTGGAGACACTGGGAAATATGAAGGTCCTACCAAACACCCTAATACTGGGTGATTTCAATTACCCAAACATAAACTGGGAGAACTACTCAAGTACTAACTCCCTTGCCCAATGCTTCCTAGAATTTATAAACTCGAATGCCCTGGATCAACTGGTCAACACCCCCACCAGAGGGAACAACATATTGGACCTGGTCATCACCAACATGGGCGACCGGTGTTCCACACCGGAGGTCAACCCCTCACTGGTTAGATCAGACCATAGACTAATCAATCTGGATATTAACATTCTGCCCCCACCCCCAATCAAGGAAACCACCCTGAAAAACTTCTGAAAAGCAAACTTCACGTTACTTAAAACCAAGGTGGAAAGGTTCACAGCCCCCATGCTAAAGGACAATGCTGTCTAAGCTGCTGAAACCTTTACAAAGGCACTCTATGAGCATCTGCAGGAATCATGGATCATGCTATCCCAAGTAAAACCAAGACTCACTCCTCCAAGAAAAGGAAACCAGTCTGGTGGACCCCTGCCATAAACAAGCTATACAACAGAAGGAGGAAACTAGTACAGAAAAGTATCAGCAAGAAACTACGATCCCTCATTAAATCCTCCAAGGCTAGTTTTGAAAGAAAAATTGCCAATGACTCCATAGATAACTACAAAGCGTTCTTTAGCTATGTCAAGAACCTAAGTGGAAACTCTCAGATCTGATCTGAGTTAGTGCAGAATGGCACAAAATACACTGAACCGACTGATATTGCCAACATTCTGGCAGACAGGTTTAGTGCAAACTTCACCCCCCTTTCACCCCCTAAAGGGCCCATAACCATACCAGAAGAATGTAGGGCCCTGTCAATCACTGACACACAGGTTAAAACAGCCCTATCCAAAGCCAAAAACACAGCTTCAATGGGACTGGACAGTGTCCCAGGCTGTGTCTTACAAGAGCTCTAAAATGAACTACCCCCTCACCTAAACACACTGTTCAAACTCAACCTCTCTACAGGCTATGTACCCACAGAGTGGCGCACAGCAACAGTTATCCCACTCCACAAAGGTGGAGCCACAACGGACCCCGGGAACTATCGCCCTATAAGCCTGACTAGCCTGGTCTGCAAGGCTATGGAGCGCATCATCATGGAACTCATTAACAGAGACATTGGGAACCTCCAAACCTTGGACCCTACCCAGTTTGGCTTTGTTAAGGGCAGATCATGCCTCCTAAACCTGATGGACTTCTTTGAGACAGTTACCAAGGCATTAGACAAGGGAAAGGAGGTCCACACAGCCTACCTAGACCTTGCAAAGGCTTTTGACACCATTCCCCATTCTAGTATTATAGACAAGCTCACTAGCTTGAACATAAACCCCTACATCACGAGATGGGTTGCCAACTGGCTCATGGACAGAACCCACATGGTGAGAGTTTCAGGCTCTACGCCTGACTGTAAACTGGTTACAAGTGGCGTCCCCAGGGCTCAGTCCTAGGACCCATCCTGTTCGGTATATACTTCTCAGAGGTACAGGCAAGCATAGGAGGACTATGGCTGACCACGTTCGCACATGACTGCAAACTAGGGGCTATAACTGATTCTCCGGCTGATACAGACACCCTCCAGAAGGTTCTCACTGGGATGGATACCTGGCGTCAAAGTCATGGCCTCAAGCTAAATGCCAGAAAGTGCATAGTCATCCCCTTTGGAAAAAATAAAGTAGCCGCGAACTGCAACATAGGTGGTAGTCCCCTAAATACAGAAAATGTAATAAGGGATCTGGGGACCCAAGTAGATAGCAATCTCTCCTTTGATAATCATATTGCCAAGGTGGTTAGAAAATCCTTCTATGTGGCCCACCTAATCACAACAGGGTTTGCATCTAGAACAAAAGAGGTTATTGTGCCTCTCTACTCATCACTCATTAGACCCATCATAGAGTACAACACCCCATTTGGCATGTACCTTATAAGACACCTGCAACAGCTGGAAAGACCACAAAGGTACCTCACCAAGAGGATTACTGGCCTCAAAGAGATGCCCTATGCAGCCCGACTCAAGAAACTCCAGCTGTACTCGGTTGCATACCGCTTACTCAGAGGTGATCTCTGCCTGACATACATGGCCATGTCCAACCCAGAATTGATGGACATGCTCCATCTAAAAAAAACAAATCCCGGAGAGCCACACGCTCTAGAGATATAAACCTCACCACAACAATAAATAGGACATGCTGGAGGGATAGATTCCTATCCCAGAGACTCCCCATGCTTTTGAACAGGATTCCAATATACATCAGGCAGAGCCCCTCACTAACACTCTTCAAGAGAAACCTTGACTGGTGGATGGGAAACAGAAAATTTACCCCAGGGGTCACTGCAGTGGCTCTGCTGGCCAGTGGCGCAGGGAACTAATGGCTCTGCTGGACAGAGGCACAGGGAACTTATCTAAGGGGGTGGCGAAAGCCAACACATTCTGGCTAGG
Organism: Protopterus annectens; assembly: GCF_019279795.1. NCBI lineage: Eukaryota > Metazoa > Chordata > Ceratodontiformes > Protopteridae > Protopterus > Protopterus annectens. The sequence goes on from NC_056733.1 coordinate 223,791,366, forward strand.
CTTATAAATACCCTTGAGCAGATAGCCTAGTACTTACCTATGAACCTATAAGCTGAAGCTGAAGGTGAGAGAGGAGTAACAGGTGGGGGAATTCTAGCCAGTGTAAGTGTTTTAAAGAGAGACAGTGATGAGATCATTAGCTTTAATTTGCAGCAAATCTGGCCACTTTGTTATAGGTAACTTCAAGCTTAGTTAGAAGAGTGGTTGGGAGGTTAGTGAGGATTCGAGGGTTGTACAATAGGCTTGGTAGAGGATAGGTATGAGAGAGGCAGACTTTAGCTTTGTTAGAGAGACACTTTTCATTTCTGTACAAGAGGCCAAATTTTTGATGGGTTTTCTTAATACAAGTGTTGACATGCAAATCAACTTTCAGTTGGTCATCTATCGTGAACCCTAGTAGTTTTGTGTTGGGTTTAGCTATGATAGGTGTTTTATTTAGAGAATGGATAGTAAAAGTGGATTTGAGGGGGTTTAGGTTTTTGGGAAGAAAAAGTAAAAGTTTGGTCTTTTAGGATTCAGAATTAGCTGGTTGTTAGCGAGCCAGGTTTCAACAGAGTTGAAGGATTTCTGAGTAAAAGAATGTAAGCCAGAGTGGGAGTCTGCAGTTGTGATGACTGTAGAGTCATCAGTATATTGGACAAGGGATGACTAAGGACAGGAGGTATAGAGTAGATAGATTAGCATAGAGTAGATTAGTAAAGATATTGAAGAGTAGTGGACCAAGAATAAACCCTTGGGGAACACCCATAAAACATGATATCAAAAATTGTATAAGGCATGATCCCCAGCAGTTCAACTTTGTTAATGGTAGAGGCTGTCTAATGACTCTGGTCATCTTCTTTGAGAAAGTAACCCAGGCCGTGGACAAAGGCCATGCTGTACATACAGCATACTTTGACCAGGCTAAGGCTTTTGACACTGTACCACATGCTGACATAATAAGCTAAATGAGCTCCTAACTGACTCCACTGTAGTTAGGTGGACAGTAAATTGGCTGAGGGATAGAGCCCATGTGAGTGTGATAGATGCAGTCTCAGTAAATATGAAGGTGACCAGTTGTGTTCCTCATGGCTCAGTGCTAGGATTGGTACTATTCAGCATCTACTTCACAATCTTCAAATTACAAAAGGGCATCTCTGGCTAACCAAGTGTGTGGATGACTGCAAACTTGCTGTCTTCCTCAAGCCCCCTTCTTATACACAAAAACTCCAACTGGAATGTACATATATCAACAAATGGTGCTCCAAAATGAGCTAAAAATAATGATAAAAAGTGCAATATCATCGCATTTGGTAATCAATCCTCTCAATCACCTTCTAGTATAGACAACACCCTACTTCAAAAATAGTGAGAGACCTTGCAACATAGGTAGAAAATTCCCTGGCCTTTGACCAACATCATGTTGTAACAGTGATTAAAAATCCTTTTATCTGGTGCAGCTGACTGAAAAAGCCATTTAATCTGGATCTTACTCATAGGCTCCGGAACTGTAGGGCGAGGAGGGGCAAGCACCACTCCCCCACACATATACACACACACACACACACACACACACACACACACACACACACACACACACACACTTTTGCAGCATCCTGATGATTGGCCGTGCTGTAGTGAAAAAAAATACTAATTTTCCGCTATGCAGCTCACCCTCACTTAAAAAAAAAGAAAAGAAATAGACTTCTGTGTTTGTGGCTGAACAGTTTAATTTCCACATTCCTCTAAGCAGCTGCTTGCCATGTGTTTTTAAAAAAATGAAGAACTTAACTTTCACGTTTGCAGCTGAACAGCTGCTTCCTTGCCCTGTGTTTTCTGCCTGGAACTTAGATGGAAATTTAAATCAGCTCTTCTGTTCTCTCCAAGCCTTATTTTGGGTAAGAGACACCTACAGTGGTGGATTTAGGCTGGGTGCAGGGGTGTACACCTTTTCCGTTTTTATTAAACCCATTATTTATTTGTGGATTAAAAAAAAGAAATGCACTGCTTTTCTATATGAACTATATTAATGTGCAGCCAAACCAGTATATCTTCCTTTTCAGTTTCCTTACACTTTTTTTTCCTTATTGCTTGCATTAAACATGCATCAGGGATACAAATGGTTGCAGTGAGTCAGGTGATCTATTCTAACATCCTCAATATCTTCTACGTCTGTGGCGCAGTGAAGTTGTGTTTGGTGACAGTTTGGGGAGGATTCAATCACTGAGAAAAACAAGAATAATTTTATTTCACAGTTACTAGCATAGCACTTAGTAGTAGTGGCAAAGCCAGTACTGCAGAGTTGATCCTAAAGGTCTTGTTCCAGTAATTCACGAGTGAGAACAGAACATCAATGTTCAAAGACCCTGAGGTTTCGTGCTGCTCTACTGTACTTTTTCATTGAATTTATCAGATTGCACCTCTCTTACACGTTTCTTTATTTTACATGAATGTTGTCTAAATAGAAAATATAAGTGTAATGGTTAATGTATATTAATGCAACAACATGTTTGTTGGATCTTTTCTCAGTAAAGAAAATTACTGTGTTTGTTGTTCCCATATTTCTCAAATGTTCAGATTTTCACTTCATATTTTTAGTGTTATTCATAGCATTTGTGGGGGGTTTTGCTGGCAAATGACTGAGGAATGAAGTTAACAGTGACACATATGAGTTTGTGAAAGATTTGTGAAAATCTGTACAGAGAGGTATGGCTCATACATAGGTTCATAGGTTCATTCATTGGTACTAGGCTACTGGCCCTAGGGCCTATACAAGCCTAGCCATAACAATTCCCTGGATATTTCTTCCTACAATATTTACTTCCCTGGACTCCTGTCTAGCAGGGTGACTGACGTGATCCCTGGGGTGAATTTCCTATCTCCCATCCAATCATCAAGGTTCCTTTTGAAGGGGGCCAAGGAGGCACTCTGCTTGACATGCATGGGCAGTCTATTCCAGAGTATGGGGAGTCTCTGAGTCAGGAACCTATCCCTCCAGCAATTTTTGTTCATTGTGATGACAAGGTTTAGATTCCTGGAGTGTGTGGCTCTGAGAGATTGTGATTTTTTTAAGTGAAGCATGTCCAACAGCTCAGAGTTTGACATGGCCTTGTATGTTAAGCAGAGATCGCCTCTGAGTAGACGATATGCCACAGAGTATAGCTGGAGTTTTTTTAGATGGTCAGTATAGGGCATCTGCTTTAGGCCTGTGATTCTTTTAGTGAGGTAATTCTGCAGCCTTTCCAGCTGTTGCAGATGTCTTGTGAGGTACATACCAAATGAGGCATTGTACTCTATAATGGGTCTAATGAGGGATAAGTACAGTGGGACAATGACCTTTTTTCTGGATGAAAAGCCCTTAGTGATGAGGTGTGCCACATAGAAGGATTTCCTGACTGTTGTGGTGATGTGGTTATCAAAGGTGAGACCACAGTCCACCTGTGTCCCTAAGTCTCTTATCACACTTTCGGTGTTTAGTGTACTGCCACCTATGTGGTAATTCATGGGTACATGATTTTTCCCAAAGGGGATAACTATACATTTCTTGGCATTAAGCTTGAGCCCATGGCTCTGGCACCAAGCATCTGTTTCTCTAAGGCCCTTTTGTAGAATATCCACATCATTTGGGGATTCAATAATGGCTCCCAGTTTGCAGTCATCTGCGAACTTTGTTAGCCAGAGTCCCTTAGTGTTGGCCTGTACTTCAGAGAAGTAGATGCCAAACAAGAGCAGTCCCAGGACTGAACCCTGAGGTACTTCACTTGTCAGCTGTCTGGAGCTGGATTTGGAGTCGGCTACTTTTACAGTCTGGGTTCTGTGAGTAAGCCAATTGGCAACCCATTGAGTGATGTAGGGATTTATGCCCAGCTTAGTAAGTTTATCTATGATTCCAGAGTAGAGGATGGTGCCAAAGGCTTTGGTAAGGTCCAGATAGGCTGTGTGGACCACCTTACCCTCGTCCACAGCTCTGGAGACTGATTTGAAGAAGTCAATCAGGTTCAGGAGACAAGATCGGCTCTTTACGAACCCAAACTGGGTGGGGTCCAGTGTTTGAAGGTTGCCAGTGTCTTTGTTTATAAGTTCGATGATAATGTGTTCCATGCCCTTGCAGATCAGGCTTGTCAGACTAATGGGGTGGTAGTTCCCGGGACCCAAGGTGGATCTCCCCTTGTGGAGTGGGATAACTGTAGCTGTGCGCCACTCAGTGGGCACAAAGCCTGAGGTGAGGCTATGATTAAACATGACACTTAGGTGAGGTGCCAGTTCATTTTGTAGTTCATGTAGTACACAGCCCAGGATGTCATCTAGTCCCATGGATGCTGTATTCTTAGCTTTGGATAGTGCGGTTTCTACCTGTGTGGCCATGATTACCAGAATTTGGCAATCTTTTGGTATTCAGATGGGCCCTTTAGAGGTGAAAGGGGGTGAAGTTGGCACTAAATCAATCTGCCAGGATATTGGCAATATCCTTGGAATCAGTATAGTTAATGTCATTCTGTTGTAGCTCAGAGCATATCTGAACATTGCCATTTAGATTCTTGACATAACTATAGAATGCCTTGTTGTTGTCTTTGGAATCTTTGGCAATTTTATTCTTGTAACTAGCTTTGTAGGATTTTATGAGGGATCTCAGCTTCTTACTGAGGCTGGTAAGGGAGTTTTTTTGCATCCTGGGATTTTCCACTTTTCTGCAACAGTTTCTTTCTTCTGTTGTAGTTTGTTTATGGCAGGGAACCACCAGATTGGCTTCCTTTTTTGGAGCAGAGCATCTTGGTTCTATTTGGGATGGCACAATTCATGCACGAATGGATGTGCTCGTACAGTGCCTCAGTGTAGAATTCAGCAGTCAAACTTTCAGCTCCCGTCTGCATGGGTGTCCTGAAGTTTGTCACTTCTGACTTGAGTAGCTTGAAGTTGGCTTTGGAGAAATTTTTTACAGAGGTTTCCTTACTGGGGAGTGGGGGTGGGATGTGGATGTCAAGGGTGATTTGCTTATGGTCAGACCTGACCAATGAGGGGGTGACCACTGGTGTGGAGCATCTATCTCTCATGTTGGTAATGACCAGGTCTAGGAAGTTAGAGCCCCTGGTGGGACAATGGTTTAGTTGATCCAGGGTGTTGGAATTTATGAATTCCAAGAACCGTTGGGAAAAGGTGTTGGTACCCGAGCAGTTTTCCCAGTTAATGGCAGGGTAGTTGAAATCACCCAGAATTAGGGTGTTTGGTTGTATCTTAATATTTTCCAGTATGTTTAGAAAGGTGTACTGAGAATCTTGGGGCATGGTGGGGGATCTGTAGCAAGCTACAATTTGGATTGCAGTCTTACCTAGTGTTAGTTGCACCTAGAAAATTTTGAATGCATTGTGTTGGGCAACTAGCCTGGAGGTGTAAATATCCTTGGTGAATATGGACTCTCCTCCATCTTTAGTGTTTCGGTCTTGGTTTGGTCGCCGAAGAGTGTGGTAAGAGTTGTAGCCTGGTATTGCAGGGGTGCTCTCTGGAGCCTTGAACCAGGTCTCAGTTACTGCATATACATCGATGTTCTCCATTTTTAGGAGTGCCTCGAGAGAGTGCATTTTGAGGTTTAGACTTCTAGCATTGAGTAGCATTACCTAAAGATTTTGCATGCTTGTATCTGTTACAGTGGTGGTTTTGTCCTTTGAACCTTGCCTAAAAAAGGCAATATAGGGGTGGCAAGAGCTTTAGCCAGTAATCTGAATCCCAGGGGTGACAGGTGCAGACCATCTCTGGCAAAGCACCGTGGTTTGTTGATTACGTCTTCCCAGGCAGACAGATACTGGATCCCCTTTGAATAACACCAGAAGCTTAGCCAATTGTTGAAGTCAATCATTTTGTCCTTATACTGTGGTATCATTCTGGGTGAAGGCAATATGCTACTCAGGGCTAGGGTCATACCTGCCTGGGCCACATGATCCGAAAGGTCTTCCATGTCTCTTTTCATGTAGTCCAGGGAGGTATGTCTCAAGTCATTCACTCCAACATGGACAACGACAGAGCCGTATTTGTACTTGTTGTGGAGTGACTTGAGTGCATGCGTTATGTGGTGGATCCTGGCACCCGACAGGCAGCTGACTGTAATTTTCTCCTTGTTCAGCCTGGTGAGTGTGACATCAGTGTGCCTGACTATAGAGTCATCTATGATTAAAGTGTTGGGTACGTTGTCTTGCCTTAGGGGCTGCTGTTGGGTGGCACACTGGTGTTGTGAGCTATGTGTCACTTTGGTTGTCACTGGTGTTTGTTTGCATTTCAGCTTCGGAGGTCCTTGTTGCTTGGGCAGGTTAATGTTAAGAGCCACCGCATATGTGGATTTAGTGTTGCTATGTGTGGGTGTTGATGGTGTGGGTTTTGAAGGACAATGTGTTGCTTGAGGTGTAGTGCAGGTGTTAACCTTCTCCTCTTGGCTGTCTAGCACAATCTTGGCTGGAGAGAGTTTTGCTTCCAATTTGGCTATGTAAGTGCATCTCTCGCAGATTGTAGTGTTGGGTGGTAGGAGGAGAGGGTTGTCTGTGTACATGAGGAAGTTGTTGCATTGCCCCAGTATGCCCAGATTCACCAGGTGAACAGGAAAAATCACCGGAAGTTGACCCTTGGACATGCCTGTTTAGGTGCTTTTTTGTAAAGTACAAGAGCTGTTTTCCCTTACCTTTGCAAGGTACTTTGCAATTATAGGCTGTTTAGTGCCTACGATTAATTTCTCCTTATTAACAAGGACAGCTGAGTGCTTGTATCAGTTTAAGGCTTCCTAGTGCTTTCCAGCAGGTGCTAGAGCAAGTGCTAGTCACAGGGGTTCAGATTTTCGTGTTACTACTGAGAAACCAGAATTTGAAAAGCAGACTTTCGGCACCTGGAATAGCTTAACCGTAGCCCAGCGGTGCTGCACAATGCAAAAAATATGCAAACATGCGTGTTTTTAAGCCAGAAAATTGAAAGGGATAGAAATTTGCCCAAAATGTCTAAAATTACAATTTCAGAGCTGGAAACCACTCCTCTAATGTTAGACAGGCAATACAATGCTCACCTCTCCCACTGGTAAGCAGTAGGACTTCCTTCTACCACAGCAAGGTCGGGATAGCTCTGAACACAGAAAATAAAGTCCTGAAACCAGCAAAGCCTGGGGTCTGGACTATACCAGCTAGGAAAGGTGGGAAATGAGCAAACAAGATAGTATTTTTTTTTTGGATAAAACAGGCTAAAAAATGCAATAATACACTAAATAAACACAGAAAAGGCTAATGCATTTGAATGTGTAGCCCTAAACAGTAAATGCAGTTAAAACTCTACAAAATTAGCAATTTAAAACTTTTTAAATGAAGCAAGGCAAGTGCACAACTGAAAAACAATTTAAGAGGCAGTAATACAGTAGAATAAGTAGCTAGCCGACATATACAGAAAAGTCTATATATACAGAAAAGCAGCTAAAACACACAAACAATTCAGATGCAGTGCAACCTAGATCACTTGAGTTGTAGCAATATTAAGGCAAATACAATTTTAATAAATGCACTAAGATATACTCTATATTTTCAAAATGTTTGAGAAGCACAGTCAGAACACAAGGATATTCAGACAATTTTTTTTTTTTTTTTTTTTTTAGAAAGGGAGAAAGGAGGAACAGAAGAAAAACTGAGTGGGTTGGCCTTCTCAGATGTTGTCTATGTCCTCCCTGAGGTCAAGTGGCATTCGAAAGACATGTGTGAAGGTTGGGCGTCGGGCTGGCAACTCAGCACCATAAAAATCTACTGCCAATCATTAGCGGACCAGAGTTCCACTGTGGCGACCCCTAACCGGGAAAAGCCGAAAAGACAAACAACAACAACAGGTAGAACGAGCTAATGATACTAGACTGAGAGGAGTGTCCAAGATCAAATTTAGAGTAGGGGCGGGCAACTGCAAGGCCAGCAGGTATAAAGACAAGATGCCAATAGGGAGGGAGTGTGGGAGAAGAAAACACTACAGAAATGTTTATCACAAGTGAGCCAATAGCTATGAAATACAGTACAAGTATGCAGTATACAATAAAATTGCTATAAATATCTAAAATAAGCAATAACTACTACAAATAAGCAAAAAAAAACAGGCTACTTATTGTTATATATCACAGATCAGCTGCTCCTCCTCAGATAGCTGTGTGTGTAATGGCTGAAACACTCAAGTTAACTTTTAAATTTATTTTCATTTCATTTTAAATTGCTGTATACAAGAGGTTGGTGTGATCCTCAGTTTTTTTACACTGAATTTAAGGATGAAGAATTTAGGCAGATATTCTGAAGTTAGAAACAAATCAAGCAGTACTTACTGAAAACAGAATATTTTGTCAAAAATGATGAAAAGAGAGGAGTTGTGTGAATGGCTACTACCTGGCTACTACTATAGTAATAACCCATGCCTGGGTGTGGGTAATGCTGGATTTACCCACGGTTGGTGTGGTTTGGTCACGAGGGCGAAGCCCGAGTGACCAAACAAAGACAACCATGGGAAAATCCAGCATTACCCACACCCAGAAGTGGGTTATTGATAGTATACAATGACATTATTTAAGAAAAAACTATAATTACTTTTCTTAAATAATGGCATTGTATAATGCCTCCTTGCTGCCCTTCCTCAGCTGTCTGGTATTCTGTGGCAGTCCTGATGTACTGCGTATGCGTATGCTTACGCAGTACATCAGAGCTGTGGGCAAAAGCAACGGAGAAAGCAAGATCTCCGTTGCTTTTTAGAAACTGTCTCACTATGTTAAAGGAGTTTAACATAGCGAGACAGCTTTAAAAAAAGCAACGGAGAATCTCCGTTGCTTTTTAGAAACTGTCTCACTATGTTAAATCCATTTAACATAGCGAGACAGTTTTGAAAAAAGCAATGGAGAAAGCAAGATCTCCGTTGCTTTTTAAAGTATCTCGCTATGTTAAATTCATTAAAATAGCAAGATAGGTTGTAAAAAGCAACGGAGATATTGCGTTCTCAGTTGCTGTAAAAAAAAAAAAAAAAGAGTTATACTAATGGAAAAAGTCCGGGCGACCGGACCTTTTCCCCTTACTATAACTCTGAATTACAACGTGCACACTGACCAATCAGCGTGCACATTTTGGAATATTAATGGGGGGGGTCGTATAATAGTGCTGATCTCACCACAGATTCAGCTTCACTCTAGTGGGATACGATGCTTCTTTGCTTCTTTTCTCACAAAAAGCAAAACATTAGCACCAATCCCAAGATGAGAAGCAGGCCACAGACTGGTGATCCACAGTCTTGTCCCAGATGATACAAGGGTATGTAGGCCTGTTGTATCCTTTTCCTGGCAATGATGCTTAATTTTCTAGAACCACAAAATAAGTTATCAGTTGTTATTAGTTATTGCTGATTTGATTACTTTACACAGATCTAGGCACACTACTTTATTTCATCTTTCTTTTTTCTTGCCATTTCCTTTCCTAAGAATGTAAACTAATGATCCTGTGAGATGATAACATAAGGACCTTCTCAGCTGCTGTAATACAATATGCTGATAAATACATCAAAAACTAAGCATATGAGATTTGGGAGTCGTAAACTGAAAGATGAATATTTAATATATTACACAGTGATAGAAAGTGTAGATTCATTTAAGGAACTGGGTATATGGGTAGATCCAGCTTTGAGTTTTTCTAATCATATCAATCAATTGGTTAATGATAGCTATACAACTACAGGTTATATAAAAAGATTTATAAAGTCTAGGAAATTGGAAATTATGAAGTCATTGTTTATTAGTTGCATTAGACCCAAACTTGAATATGGAATAACACTATAGAAATCTTATAAGAAAACAAGCATGAGTAAACTGGAAAGAGTACAGCAGAAATATACAAAGGGCATCCTTGGATGTGAAAACTTAGGTTACTGTGAAAGACTAAACTATCTGAACTTGTACAGTGTCTCATACAGATATTTAAGAGGAGACCTTATCCAAATATATAGGGAATTTATAGACAACTACCTCTGGGAATGTACAGGGTTATCAAAAAGTAGTTGAGAATCATCATATTCAATCCTAGTTGTCCTTCTCTGTCCACCTCTTTAACCCCTACATTCCCAACCATTCTCTAAGATCAGAAAACCACAATCTTCTAAACATATATAAGCCTCGTCGACCCCCTGGCCACCTACTATTATCCTGCTCCCCAGCTAAACTCTGGAATTCTCTCCCTACCACCCTTCGAAATAATCAGAACCACTCAAACTTCAAAACTCTTCTCCAATCGCACCTCCTTTCAAACTGGGAATGTTCCTGTACCCCTACCACATAATCTCTTTAACATCATCTCCCATGCACTATATACCTCAGTCTTCTATCACTGTGCTCTCTTACCCTTTGCCTCTACTTCCTCTCCTACCCTATACCTCATAAACTTCCTCCAACTCACTTCCTTTATTCTCCACTCTATACCACCTTTTACCTCTCTCACCTCACCTTCTTCTCTCTGACCTCTCCTCATATTTTAACTTAAAAGCTTGTATTTTTTTTTATCTGTACATAAATGTTTTACTTACATGTTTTTTTCATCTGAAATGCTTGTACTTTTAATATGTTTAAACTACATGAATCTTACTTTTGTAAATCGTTACATAGGATTTGAAATGTTATGTCTTTTTTTAACAAATTGCATATTATCTCTGTATTTTTCATTGTTCTACTACAGTATTTAGTTTTGTATAACTATTGTAAAATTGTCTATATCCTCTGGAGCTTTTCTCCCCAGGCGTCCACTGAAAACGGGCTCTTCCAGGCCCAGTGAACTATCCTGGTCATCAGACTATAATAAATAAATAAATCAGGCAATCTATGCAGAAGATTCGCTAGGAATGAGAATTGTAGTAATTGGTTCTCTGAGAAAGCAGCTGATTCATGGAGTAGACTACCAAGTTACATTAAAGCAAGCACTAGTTTAGATATTGTCAAGAAGAGCCTGGACACTTATTATGAGAACAACTGTATTAGTACATTAGCAGGATATTAATGATCGTGCTTGAAATATTTGTATATGTGTATATACATGTATTGGCACTTGGAGATGCTCTTATTCCTGACAGAATACCTGGTAAATGTCGAACCCATTTAGTTCCCTTTTCTACGCAGACATTTTGAACCTTTCTTTAAGAGTTGTGTTCATTCTTTCAGCAATTCCATTTAACTGAGGATGGTATGGTACACAGAATCTCTGCTGCATCCCCAAGAGGTTACGCATCCTTTTCATGCCTTGACTGGTGAATAGTGGACACGTGTGTGTGTGTGTGTGTGTGTGTGTGTGTGTGTGTGTGTGTGTGTGTGTGTGTGTGTGTACACAGTGCTGACACTGTGTTTTTTGCAGTTCAGTTTTTGGTCTATATTGCTTAAAACCCATTTGGAAAATATATCCACAGCAATTAGCAAGTATCTGTACTCTCCCTTTTCATGAGGTAATGGCCCTATGCAATCTATCTGTACATTGTCCCGTGGGCCCTCTAATATTGGAACTTTCTGTAACTGTGGTATGTTCATCATTCTCATTGCCGCAATATCCTGCCCAAGATATAACAATTGGCCAGTTTCACAAAGCTCTGACTCTGTCACACACTTTCAGTCTGACTGCTGATTGTTCAACTCTGTGGATGGAAATCAGCAGAGTGAAGATTTCTTTATCACTTTCATGTTGCATTGAGAAACAGCAAGCTTAATTGCTTGCAGATAAGCCCCCAGTGGAGAAACTTTCCACACAGATTTGTTGCCGTTTTAAGAAAAATATTGTATTTTGGGTTTTGGGATTTAAGTGGTATTTCCCTTTAAGAAACCTGGTACTTTTTTCTAAAAAATATTGGAAGTTTCCTATCAGGGACAGCTGTTTTTTGCATTTAGTTAATTAAGATATTTGGGGGATATTTTTGTGTGAATATGTACTCTTTACAAATTTGTTGTGAACGTTTAGTGTCAGGAAGTATTTAAAATGGGCAGGAGACATTCCTATGTGTGTTAATGCTTCTGTACACTTCGTGACAACCTACCTGCCATTTCTACTGTCAGTGTGCTTTTACTCTTTGAATATTTTTGACAAGATTTTAGTATGCTGCTTGGGCATTTCTTTCAAAGGGGACTGTGTAGGGAAGTGTGAGTGTCCTGTTTGTAAACACTTTATGACAGTTTACCTTCTGGCCAACTCTTTCCATCACTTGTGGTCCCTCAGACCTCTACAGGTAATTACAGACACCACCACTGTTATGTGGTATATAAACAAAAAGGGGGCACCAGATTTTACCCACTGTGTAGGCTAGCTATATTTGGTTTGGAAGTTAGATCTACAGCATTAATTAACCCTCCACACATCCTATGTCCCATCAGAGCAAAATATAGTGGTGCATAAGCTGAGTAGGACCAGGACAGACCCCCATAAATAGAAATTGAATGAGGGTGTCTTCCAGAAACTGATACATTTGTGAACACTTCATTGAGATCTATTTGCTCCTTTTAAAATAGAAAATTATACCCATGGTCAGGAATGTTCATTTATGCCTTTACACTGATATTGAGTACTGCCTAATGTCTGGCAGTTGGTGCAGAGGTTAAGGGTGTGGGCTGAAGTTCCAGTGGTATGGGGTTTTATTCTCTCAGCCCTTGTTTATTTACTGTGTGACCTTGTTAAAGATAAAAGGTCACACAGACAGACCAGTTTGCCAAGCAGGAATTTTCACTGAGTGATACCTTAAACTTCATGTAATAAAGGCAAATGGGATATATGCAAATGACCCTTAAGGACATCAAGAGTTTCAGATATTTGGCTTCGGAATGTCCATGAGTTTTTACTTTTTCTTTTTAAGTCTTTGTGGATGAATTCAGACCAATAAAGTCAAACCCCACTAACTATGGACATGCATGTTTTGGCCTTCTTATGACCTCATCAGCACAGCATAAGTGGACTGTTTTGGCTATACTTTCGAAAGATAGGGTCTTTAAAATAGCTGATATCCATAACAATTAAGGTGTCTGCAAAATATCCCAACTAACATCCAAAGCAAAGTTTCTGAAGGGAGTTTTACACATGAGACCTCCACATAAAAGAGTAGCTCCTTCTTGGGATCTTAACTATGTGCTGGGGAAGTTTTGTCTCTATTTGAAATAACCCAGCAGGTGAATTTAATGTCCATTACATGGAAAACTGTACTTCTTATCTAACATCTGCAAGATCTTAGTTGCAAGTTTTCATGGTGAATGAGCCCTGTCTTATTTCCACAGGGATATGGTCTCATTCAGAACAAATCCCTCATTCATGCCCAAAATAGGTTTACTTTGAATCAAGCCATTAATTTCCCAGTTATCTATCCAGATCCTAAGAACCAGGGAAATAAGGGTTCTGCATGCCCTGGATATGCAGCAGCTCAGGTTTTAGTTAGACAAGCAAATCAGCTGGTTATTTCTTACACTGGGACAAAAAAAAAGGACAACCCATGACAAAATGCACTATTTTGAGATGGTTGCTCTCAGCTATTGCCTTTTGTTATTCCCACCACTGTACACCAGTTTCTAAAAGGGCCTACTGGAAAGAGGTGGACTCTAGACATATTCTAGAGGCAGCTACTTGGTCTTTTGTACATACTTTTATAAGGGATTACAAACTGGATTCCTTTTCCAGATCCAGGACAGGCTTTGCTGGGATCATTCTCCAGGGGGATTCTAGATCCATATCCTTCCTTCTCTCAGGTTGGACAGGCACTTGTAATCAACTCATGTAGCCTAGAGGCTACTGCAGTAGTGGGAATGATGATCCTAGTACAGTTGTGTAAGTTGCACTTGCCCATAACAGTAGATGTTTAAATTCCTCACTGCTGTAGTAACTGCACCCACCCTCCATCATCCATCTTCTGTGTATATTTGCTGGTTGGGCTATAACGTTTTAGGTAATATTATATTATAATATCATATCTTTTTGAGTATCAGGATAAGTATACTCCTCTCCTTGTGGGCAAGAAAGTCCTGAAGAAATCTTCACTTCACTGATTTCCCTCCTCAGGCCTGACCAATCAACAATCAGTGTGAAGGTGTAGGAGGGAGCCAGAGTTTTGTGAAGCTGACTCGTTGTTGTATACTGGGCAGGATACAACCCATATAGCCTAAAGGCAACTACAGCAGTGAGAAATTCAAACATCTACTGTTATAGCCAAGTGTAACTTATAGAACCGTACTTTCTTACAGGTTGGATTTGTCTGTAAATGCACTATACATTCCTCTACTATGTTTCTGCAGACATTTTTTTAATGTACTTGTGTTTAACTATTGGGCATAGTTTTACTCTTGACGGGTCCCAAATACTGGTGGTTACATTTTAGCATTTGTTTCACTAGAGGAGCTGGAACATATGGCAAATTTTGACCTCTCTGATCAGTACTTTTTATCATAGTGCTTGTACAATGAGATATCCCTACATTTGCCAAGAAGAAATTTGTAAAGTCCCAACGTCTTCAGTTTCAGAAGAATTTGATGCAAAGTGCAAATGTATTGCCACTGGGTCCAAGAGTAGATAAATCTCTACTCTTAGACCCAATATTTTACACATAATGACTTCACTTGCTTAACCCTGAGACTTCTGTAAAAATATGTAGCCTTCAGCATCACCATTTATGTGTATTTGTGTGTGTATACAATAACTTTACTGACACTGACTTTTGGTGTGGGATATAAAAGTATCCCAGTCTTAGCTGCTTTTCTTACTGCAACATTTACAACTGCATTTCTGTGATAGTGAGGATTGTACTCCACAGGCTGCTGTCCTTTAACTTTGCACACACTCCATAAATTTCTAGTCTCCCACCAGGACACAAGTGCTCTCAGCAATTACATTCTGCTTGCTGAGCACACTCAAGCAAATCTGCAATCTGCAGCTACCACTCCACCCATACAGTATAAGAAGGAATCAGTACTGCAAACTAAACAAGGATATACATTTTGAGCCTCAAGAGCAGGGTCAGTCCACCCAGGCATTCTACTTGTATGTTTTATGAGAGTGAAGCTATTACATTAGCAGTACTTCTTAGTAGTTCTCAGCTTGCTAATAAAACTGACTGTTGTAGCCTTGTGTCCTCCCCCCAGCTATTACAGTAATCCTAACTGTCCAATAGACAGTATACATTTAATTCAGATCCATGTGACTAAATTAACAATCAAGCAGCCCTCTCAGTGCTTTCTGCCTTAGTTTGTATCACTTGGAGGCCTACCTGTTTATTTGCATCTCTATACATTCCTCTTCATTGCTAATGTATCTCCCTACTCTAATCTGTGCACAAACTGGTTACTAATCAGCAAGTCAATGTGAAGACACACTCCCAACCTTAATAAACTTTGGTGTCTCTTCTCTCCTTCACTTTACAGGCAGTTTGAATTATTACATACCCCCTCTGAGACCTTCACTGATTTCCACTGATTGCCTCTCTGGTTTCTTAGCACAAGGGGTGTAAACCAGGTGGAATGCAATCTTCCTCCCCCAATACTAAGTCTATATTAGAATCCTGCTGAGCATGGAGCCATCTTTAAATTTCTATTCTCCCGCCAGGACACAAGTGCTCTTCAGCAATTACATTCTGCTTGCTGGTAAGCCATTAGACCTCAGGAATTTGTTTAAAGTGTTCAGATTTGTAAAGTAATACTTTTTTCTCTTGTCTTGGTGGGCTCTGCCCCGCTCCGTTCGCCCTCGCTAATGCTCAGGCTCTCTCCGTTCCCCTGCCCTGCCCCTATTCCCTCCCGCCCCCACTACCTCTACATTTATAGTAATCACAGCCACACCCACAGCTCACCCTCACATCACCTCCACCAATCACAGCTCTTTAAGTCATATTACATTATACCACACCAACTTGCGCCACACAAAATACTCCCAATCACTTTCTTTCCCACTAGGCATTTTTTACATCACCCACACATAGCGCATCCCTAGAATTCCTATTCAAACCCCCCACCTAGAACCAACTTAAACTTTATAACCATGACTATCACACAACTAAGTCTAGTCTGTCTTCTCTTAATTCTTTACAACACCACAAGTTATCACTCTAGTAATATGCCTAAACTTAGTAGCACAACACTATATTATGCACTCTCATATACAAACACCACACATTATAATAATATCTGCCCACAATTGTTCAAGTACTACATAACGGACCAATTCAGAACTAAACACATATGCTCTCATTCCTACTCCAAAAAAAAACAGAACACTTTCTCACACTCCTCACCAAACTCCAATATCTGTATCACCATTTCAACACCAGGCACACTATAAGTGGGGATATCCACCCCAACCCAGGCCCAAATTCATCCTGTCCAACATAAACTGCTCCAACACAAATGTCAGAACATAACACCCCCACTTTCTTCATCCCTGGGCAAATTAACAACAGCAGCAAAACCAACCATCTTTTAATGCTAAATATTAATATTAGAAGTATCAAAAATAAAATACCTGAACTCCAGGCTACAATAGCACACTACTCCCCAGACATAGTTGCTTTAACAGAAACCTGGCTAAATAAAAACATAGCTAACTCAGAAGATCTCCCTACTGGCTACAATATCATTAGACAAGACAGACCACTTTGTAAAGGGGGTGGAACTGCCTTACTGTACAAGTCCAACTTAACTGTCTGTCAATTACCAAACTCCTACCCCACCCCAATAATTGGGACATACTTATCTCACAACTTCAACTTCACCCGAAAAAGGTCATCACCACAATTGTGATCTATATTCCACCTGGTAATACACCTGCTAGCATTGAAAACTTCTTATCCTGATGTTCTTCCACATACTCACAAGAAACCCTTATTCTGGGGGACATCAACCTAGATCGATTCACCTGTATATCAGAACCACCAAGTAATCTAATAAATCTCCATGGCTACCAGCAGCTAGTCCAAATTCCAACTAGATGTGATAAAAAATCTAAAAGGGAATCCATCCTTGACGGAGTCCTAACAACCCCACATTGTACCCTCACACAGGCAGCCTCCCAGACACCTTAAGTGACCACAACATAATATACTTTATGCATAGTAGAACAAGCATATGCAAAGCCACTAACTATATATCCACTAGAAACACAAAAAAATTCTCTCCTGAGGTCCTCAACACTTTACTAACTGTGACTGGACCCCCCTAAAAACTCTCCCACTTGACCAGGCTGTATCATATTTCAACAAAACATTTCTACAACACCTAGACACTGTCGCTCCATTGCGCAAAATCAAGGTTAGAACCTCTACAAACCCTTGGCTTAGTAAAGAAACCAAACAAATCCTCAAGTCCAGAGACACTGCCTGGCTTTACTATCAAAAAAACAAAGAAACACAAAGCCTAACTAAGTACCAAGAACTGCGCAACCATGCAAAAAAATGCATTAGGCTGGACAAAAATCCTACTACGCAACATTACAAACTAAATATCAACACAACCCCCAAAAATTTTGGAAAAATGTAAACCAGCTACTAAAATCCATCCAAAAGGCTACCCCCAAACCAACTACCCCTGACACTAAAGTTCCCATCGAAACACAATTCAACTTCCACTCTGTGAACTCAATTCTATCCTTAGTATCACAGGACAGTTCTTTCCTCACCATCCCCCCCAACACAAATAACACTAATGCAAGCTTTATTCTCAAAACAGTTTCCACCACTTCAATCAAAAGCATGCTCTCCAAACTAAAAACCTCATCAACAGCAGCCAACTTACTCCCCAGCTATTTCTTGAAACTCACAGCAGATGCTATTGCTATCCCAGACTCCACTCTCATAAACAGATCAATTGTTGAAAACTATGTGCCCAAACTCTGGAAAATATCCTATGTTACATCCATACATAAAGGTGGGACCTCCACTGAACTTAATAACTTCAGACCCATTGCTTTACTCTCCCCCCTGGCCAAAATCCTAGAAAAATGCATCCATACCCAGATGCTAAACTATCTCCTAGACAGCAACATCCTGTCACCTACCCAGCATGGTTTCAGACTTGCCCATAGTACCACTACAGCCCTCCTCTGCTTCACAGACACTGTAAACAGTCTCACAAATGAAGGCCTACAAGTGTCAACTCTTTTTTTTTTGGATATGTCCAAAGCATTTGGCACAGTCTCACACCAAATCCTGCTAAACAAACTAAGCGAATATCACCTATCAAATTCTACTCTTAACTGGTTCCAAAGCTACTTAACTGACAGGTACAAGCTGTGAAATGGGAAAATTCTCTCTCTCCTCAGCTGCCCATAACTATAGGAGTCCCACAGGGTTGTCTCTTAAGACCACTACTATTCACAGTCTTCACAAATGACCTCCATACCTCCACACAGCATGCATCTATCATTCAGTATGCAGATGATACTACCTTAATCTGTGCTGCACAAAACATTCCCACCCTCCTGCAAACAACTCAATTAGCATTTTCTGACATTGAAAACTACCTTCCTAAAGCCCAACTTATCCTCAATCGAAAGAAAACTCAGCTTATGATTATAACCAGTTCTAACAAAAACATTGATAACAGTCAATTCACTATCTACTCCACAAATGCTACTCCAATCAATCCAGTGGCACAGGCTAAGCTATTGGGAATAACCATAGACTCCCACCTAAAATTTGATAGTCATCTCAACTTAACTATTAAAAAAGTGCATGCCAAACTGGGATCACTCTACCGTATCAAACCATTTCTTACCAACAACACAAGATTAGCCATTGCTCGCTCCCAACTTCTATCCACCCTACTCTATACATATCCCATTCTGACTAATCTCAACAAAACTGAACTAAGCAAAATGGAAGCCTGCTATAACAGAATTGCCCACTTTGCTGCAAATTGCTCATATAGAACTCATCACTGTACTGCTTTGAGACAGCTCCACTGGCTTGAACTGCCCAACCTCCTAACCTACAATCAGCTCTGCCTCTGTCATTCTATCTATTACCTCCCCAATAAGTGTCCTGCCCTCAAAAACCTAGTACAACATCACTCAGCCAAAAGGCCTCTTAGAGCATCAAGCTTACTACTACTAGAGCACAAAAGAAAAATAAAGGAAATGTTACGCTTGCCACAACAAAATTATCATGTAAAAGTTCCACAAAGCACTGAAATGAACTAGCACAGATAACACTTTTATTTCCACTAGTTGTGTTGGTTCGTTTAAGCTGTTTGTGGCAATTAACAAGCAAGCTGAACTCAATGGGCGTTATCGTTATTTTTGAGAGGCGCTGATTTTACTACTACTAGAAGTTACTAACAGCTACAGTAGCTTTGGAGATGTGCTATATAGTAGTTCAGTTGCTAAAAAATGGAACTCTGTCCCCACCAGCATTCAAAACACATCATCCAAAGCCTCCTTTAAAGACCTCATCAGGCAACATCTCAAGCAACGTTGGCAGTGCCATGATTGCTCCCCAGGCTAGTGAAAGCGGATAAGGTATACATACTAAATCTAGAGTACTTGATAATAGTTTTCAATCTTACTCACAAACACTGGCTAATTTACAATGTATGTACTGCACCTGCGTACTATGTATGTATTCTACCTATGTTCCAAATTTCAGCTGTACACCACAAATCTATTAATTACCTTTATTTTTAAATTAATATTTTTTGTTTGTTCTCTCCACTGTAACTGTTGATGTGCCGCATACCACTGTAAAAATATGTCTTTTGTAATTTGTGTGTATACTGATCATGTCTAAATAACTAAATGTATCTGTAATTTTTCTTTGTGGAGCTTTTCTCCCCGGGCCTCTGCTGAAAAAGGGCCTTTTCGGTTCAGTCAGGCACCCCCGGTTAACAAATGTAAAATAAATTTTAAGGGGTACTGTTGTACCAATTCAAAAAAATGTTTGTTTCTCTGTGATGCAGTCGTTTGTTGTTACTTCCCCCAAAACTCCTTCTATTACAAACTGCTAAATGTTTGGTAAGAGCTGCCACCATATGCAAACCACTACTTTTGATGTTTGTTCTCTCTTCTCCCTTCATCATTTCTACTGCATAAAACACTGCCTCTAACTCTGCCCTTTGTACTGACATGGCCACAAAAGTGAATTAGATCGCCTGACAAGCTTTAATTGCATCTTGTTCTATTCATAGTTTAATACATTTTTTGATATCATATTCCACTTCTTTTGAAATTGCATACTGTATTTTATATGGTGGCACTCTTTTGACTTACCATCAACAATTTACATTGCAGACTTGTCTTGTAACTTCCTCCATTCCACTATCTAGATCCATCCACACAAAGACATTTGTACTTTGCATCAAATTCTTCTGAAACTGGAGACTTTGGGACTTTCCAAATTAAATCTTGACAAATGTAGGATTTCTCATTGTACAAACTATGATAAAAAGTACAGAACCCCTATCTCTACTGTTACATTTGGCAAATCTTGTCTTGCTGATTGCCTTGTGGTCTGCTGAGTACAAAAGAGTTTTGATAGTATGACGTGGTGCCTGCACTATTAGTGGAGTGAACTATGCACTGTAAAGTGACTACTTAAGTTCCCAGTATATAGCTAACAGGGCTTAAACACAAGGGTGGTATCCTTTCTTTACTGGGGTTAACATGACTGAAAAAGATGACTTCTCTTAATTTGTTCTGTAGTCTGCTTTGTGTATTCCAGGGCCATTTTTGTAAAATAACTACAGATTTACTGCCATCACTAGCAGCTGCCTGAAGATAAATGTGATGACGCAATTGTAGGCATGATTAACTCACTGGTTGTCATTAGTTTCTGTTTTTAAAATTTTTACTGCCTTCAGTATTGGCTCCATCCAGTTTATATCTATTCTTGCCTCATCAACTTTAAGCAATTTATGTAATGGATCCTGTGTGGGAGCATAACTTTTTGTTAATTCACTAGTGGGTGTATGAACTATTTGGTCTCAGGTGTTTGTGTTGACAAAGACCAGGAATCTCTGGGCCTGCATGTTTGAGGCTGTGCATGATTCCCAATTTATAGTGGGATAGCTGGTCAACTATGACTATGGTAGTTAGCTGAATGGTGAGTGATGACATTAAGTTTGTGTTTTGTGGGTCATAGAGTGGGACCTGTCTTGCAAAGATAATGGTGGTATAAGACTTTGCTTATGGCAGGCTGGACTTGGAGAAACTCAAACATATCCTGTTTTACCAGCCTTGAGTTATGGTTTTGATATAAATTGAGACCACCCTTAGTCCTTGCCTATGCAGTAGCTGGTCTAAATGTGTTGACAGAATTGCAGCCCTGCACTTCTGTGGGTGCTCTCTGCAGCTTTGAACCATGTTTCAGTAACTGCAGAAATGTCTGCATTCTCCAAGGTGGGGACAACTCGAAAGGAGTGGAGTTCTTGTTTAGCTCCTGGGATTGAACACCACCTTCAGATTTTCTAGGGTTGGTTTTATGTCAGAAATTTTGTCACTTTGGTATTGCCTAAAAAAATGTGTCACTACAAAAGGGGTCCCTACGCGTAGGCAACTGCACGGCTCCAAACAAGTAAATCAAGAAAAAATGAGCCAGCAAACTGCGTGCTGCAGACATATAACAAAGCATATTTAATAAATCTCACATAGTATCAAAAGAACAAAAAAACAGACCGGTTTCGGACAGAATAATTACATAGCCTTCATCAGCGTTAAAAGACAAGTTCCATCATTTGTTCCTTTTATACAGTACATCAAGTGTAATGCAAGTTGTGATTGGATACCTCATAAATATTCATTTAATCCCGCTGGAAAAAGACCACCTAACTTAATAATCCATTTTTTTCTCCTTGGTATTGAGAATAGAATGCCATCCTGCTTTATTAGATTTATTCCCCATAATTTTGTCAGTAATCATAAATGTAAAACAGGCTGTAGGGTGATTTAATGAATGTTTATAAAGTGCACTACTAGTCTTCTTGTGTTTCATATCACAAAGATGCTCAGAAATCCACAGTCTAAGAGGTCTAGAGGCCCACATAAAATGCAGAGCAGCTACTAGAGGCCAAATAAATAACCCTGTCACTACTGCAATTTGCAAAGAAGCCAATATCAAAAACAGCACCACAGTTCCTGCTTGTGAATTATTTAGACTTCATAATTCTATTGCAGTGGCTGCAGTGACAACAAGGCATACAACCAATGAATTTATCCCCCAAAAGTATAGCTTGTGTTGGTCCAGTCGAAACTGTACCTGATCCCCATTTGTAGTGATTTAAATAAGAACCTAGTTTTTTTTTCCTTTGCGGAATGAAAATCGACATTTGTCCTGGAGAAATTGTGATAGATTACTATCGGCTAACAAAATGTTCCAATGCCTCTGTACACTGTTTATCAGTAAATCAGTGTTTCTTCCATATGTCGTGGTTAGTCGTGTGACAGGGCTTGGTCCTTGTTGTCTCACTTTGTATTTCAATAAATCTTCCCTACTGAGTGTTGCAGCCCAGTTGCTAGCTTCTAAAACATACCCCATTTTGTAGCACCTTTCCCGAAATCTATTAGTAAGATCCTTTCGGAAAACCTGAAAGGTAGAGTCATGAGAACAAATGCACCTCATTCTGATGAACTGAGATTTGGGGATGGTTTTAGTAATATGAGGTGGATGAAAGCTGGATGCGTGTAGGAGGGAGTTATATTGTGGGTATTTGCGAAACACCTCAGTAAGTAGTGTATCATCACTCCTGGTAACCAAGACATCAGGATATGTTATATGTTCTGAATGCCAGTTCACCGTAAACTGAAGACCCCATTTATTTTCATTCAAATATCCCACAAATTCCATTAAGTACTCCACATCTGACCTCCACACCATCCAGCAGTCATCCAATGACCTCCTCCATATGTCTATTTCATCCCGGTAGATGTTGTGTTCCATCATACATAATATGTTCCTCCATGTATGCCATAAAGAGGTTTGCATAAATGGGGGCAAAGGATGCCCCCATAGCTATTCCTTGCACTTGCCAGTAGCATTGATCCTGGTAGAAAAAGACATTTTTGGTTAGCATGTGTTCTGTTAGACATATTAGAAATGTGTTAAAGCCGGGTTCATACAGGTTAGATTGCTATAGCCAATATTCTATCACATCCAGGCCAGCCCAGTGTGGGATGTTAGTGTAGAGTGCACATACATCAAGTGTGTATAGCAGCCAATTCTGTTCCAGTTGCATGTCAGAGCTAATGTCCAAAAACTCCATTGTATCCTGAATTCTAGATCTGACCCATTTCAACAAGGGTTGTAAATATTTGGTTAGGAATTGGGAAAGGGGCTCAGTGATTGATCCATTACCCACAACAATTGGTCTCCCTGGTGGATTGTAAAGATCTTTGTGGATCTTAGGTAAAAAGTGTATGTATTGGCTATTAGAGTCCGGCACCGTAAGATGGTATTTCATTTTATCAGTAATAATGCCGTCTTGTACAGCTAACCCCAAGAAATCATCAATCTGTTTCTTGAACATGAATGTGGGGTCCAAAGGCATTTTAGTGTAGTATCTATCATCCGTAAGTTGTTCAGATGCTTCAGCATTGTATTGCTGCCAGTTCATAACTACAACAGCCCCACCCTTAGCAGAAATGATCACCAATTCCTTGTTAGTGACTAGTTCCCATAAGGCAGCCATATCGATCTTTGAGAGATTGTTTGCCTTACTGGTAGAACCCCTAAAGTTGAAATGTAAATCTTTGAGAATGCTGGATTGGAAATGTTGAACATTATGATGCATCGGTGGTACAAATTTAGATTTATGGTATGTAAAAGCTATATCAGAATCAGAATAGGCAGTAGTGTCATGAAAATGCAGTTTAAGATTCAGTAATCGACAAAAAGCCATAACATCCTGTGCTAAGATGTCTTCTGAAACAAATAAACCAGGGATATAATTGAGACCTTTATTCAATAAATTTGTTTGTGTTTCTGACAGAACAACATTGGAAATGTTTAGCACATTAGTACTGTTACATACATTAATTTGCTGGTTAGTAGTTCCAAAAGCCCCTCCATGCTGTTTTTTTTTTTTTTTTTTTTCGTTTTGTTTTGAGTGCTTGCGCCCTGCTCTTTTGTAGGGCCTAAAGGGGCTACAGTGTTGCTCCTTTTGGGGGTGGGTGAGTCGGAGGCTTGCTGCATGTCCAGGTCTGTACTTGAAGATGAGTCTGCCTCAGATGTATCTGTATTGGTCTCTCGTTTTTTGAGTATAGATCTAGGACACTTAGTTTAATTGTGTTGTTAGTGTTCCCTTCAAACCTGACATGTCTACTGTGACTGAATGGGTTACCCCTTATCATAGTCTGTCTGGTCACGCTGAAATTTTCAGACCTTTCTGTCCCGTAGCTGCTGTTCCAAACTTAAAAGGTCAGTACTTAATTTGTTCAAACATGCAATGTAAAAGGGTTGACCCTCATAAGTTTTAGTTTCCTCACATAGCTTTGTGATGTCTATGATTTCTTTATCTATTACTCTTTCATGATAACTGGCCAGTGCATCCACAAACCCCATGGATGCTTGCTGTTGTTTGGCCAGTTCAGCATCAATGTCATTGACCAAAGGCTATGTCCTAACTCTGAGACCTCTAGGGGATATACCCTTTGGCAAATAAGCTTTAAAGAGCTTGCAGTGCCACACATTATATCTCAAAGATCTCATACTCTTATTTAGTTTCTGAAAAAGGGCCTCACAGCTGTTTTCAGGGCTCATGGTAATTGTACCATTGTGAACATTATTACTGTTTCCTAATCCAAATATTCCCAAATCTTCCCTATCAGCAGAGAGCCCCACTGGAATTGTTGTTAGATCCATATTGATGTGGTATACTGTGAGATGGAAAACCTATTAGATTAATGCTTCAAAGGAAGTACTTGTTGCAAGTCACCTGAATCCAAAGATTAGCAAATGAATACCGTGAAAAAAAATGTTGATGTAGTATATTATTTTAAACCTTCCCGATCTAAATATTGTGATATTTAAATCAGCCCCAATCCAATATCCTTTCAGGTTTTCCGAAAGGATCTTACTAATAGATTTTGGGAAAGGGGCTACAAGATGGGGTATGTTTTAGAGGCTAGCAACTGGGCTGCAACACTCAACAGGGAAGATTTATTGAAATAAAAAGTGAGACAACAAGGACCAAGCCCTGTCACACGACTAACCACAACATATGGCAGAAACACTGGTTTACTGATAAACAGTGTACAGAG
The DNA here is from genome assembly GCF_019279795.1 of Protopterus annectens. NCBI lineage: Eukaryota > Metazoa > Chordata > Ceratodontiformes > Protopteridae > Protopterus > Protopterus annectens. The sequence goes on from NC_056733.1 coordinate 223,816,547, forward strand.
GCATTGGAATATTTTGTTAGCCGATAGTAATCTATCACAATTTCTCCAGGACAAATGTCTATTTTCGTTCCACAAAGGAAAAAATCTGGGTTCTTATTTAAATCACTACAAATGGGGATCAGGTACAGTTTCGACTGGACCAACACAAACTACATTTTTGAGGGATAAATTGATTGGTTGTATGCCTTGCAGTCACTGCAGCCTTAAGAATTATGAAGTCTAAACAATTCACAAGCAGGAACTGTGGTGCTGTTTTTGATATTGGCTTCTTTGCAAATTGCAGTTGTGACTGGGTTATTTATTTGGCCTAATGTAGCTGCTCTGCATTTTAGCATTTTATGTGGGCCATACCTCTAGACCACTTAGATTACGGATTTCTGAGCATCTTAGTGATATGAAACACAAGAAGACTAGTAGTGCACTTTATAAACATTAACTAAATCACCCTACAGCCTCTTTTAGATTTATGATTATTGACAAAATTATTGGGAATAAATCCAATAAAGCAGGATGGCATTCTATTCTCAATATCAAGGAGAAAAAATGGATTATTAAGTTAGGTGGTCTTTTTCCACCAGGATTAAATGAATATTTATGAGGTATCCAATTACAACTTGCATTACACTTGATGTACTGTATAAAAGGAAGAAATGATGGAACTTGTCTTTTAACACTGATGAAGACTATGTAATTACTCTGGTCGAAACAGGTCTTTTTTTTCTTCTTTTGATACTATGTGAGATTTATTAAATATACTTTGTTATGTATCTACAGCATGCGGTTTGCTGGCTCATTTCTTCTTGATTGCCTAAAAAAAGACACAATTGTGGGGGACAATGTTTTAGCCAATATTTGAAAGCCAAGACGAGACAATTGCAGACCATCATTGGTAGAGCAATGTGGTTTGTCAGCCATATCCTCCCATGCTGACAAATACTGTAACCCTTGAAGTGACACCAAAAACTAAATCAATTATTAAAGTCAATCATCTTCTCTTCATATCGTGGCATCACCCTTGGAGAAGGTAAATGCTGCTCAATGCTAGGCTTGTAACAACCTGAAACACACAATCTAAGAGCTCCACTATGTCTATCTGTCATCATACAGTCCAGGGAGATACGCGTTAGGTCATGTATACCCCGACAGACTATGACAGGGTCATACTAGTATTTGCAATACAATGAACTGAGTGCATGCATGATTTGGGGGATCCCGGCCCCTGATAGAAAGCTGTTACACTCTCCTTATTGTAGCCTCATGAGTGGAATGTGTGCATCTCACAATGGAGTCTCCTATGACCAAAATGCTGGGGTGTGTGATGGTATGTCTTATGGGCTTAAACTTTGGAACACTGTGGGATGTGACAGTATGAGTGTTGTTTTGGTGCTGTTTTTCTGAGTGCTGTAGAGGTTGCTGAGGACACTTTTTAGTATGCAGTATATAGGAGGTCTTTGTGGTTTTGGAAGATTACATTTAAGATCCTCAGCATATGTGGGTCTGTGTGCCTGATCCTTACTACATGACTTGGGTTTAGTGTATGTGTGTATATTACTGGCAATCTGTTTGGTATTCTAGGTATTTGTATGTGATAGCCTTGCCCCCAGTTACATTGTATTACTATCTCTCACATACCTTATCCATTTGTTGGAGAATTAGGTGTTGTCAGTATACAAAGCATTTGCTGAATTGCCTTAGGACGACCAAATCCACAAGGCTAGTTCCAGAAATAGCAGGGAAATGCATCTCCATGGCTATGTATCCTTGTTACATGTTATACATAGGGATCACGTATGAAAGGTTTACAGATGGCTAACTTGGTTGCTCTAGGAGTGTAGATTCCTATCAAGAATGCTTAAGACCAAGTAGAAGGATGAGTACTTCTCAGTGTTACATGACAATCTTATACAGGTGCAAAAAGTCTTAAAACAAACAGCCTAGCCCTCAGACAATCACAACACTACTTCTTTAGGGTTTCAAACAGTGAATCCCAGCTCAGAAGGGATGTTGTTATCCTCTCCTCCCACAAGAGAGGAGACCAAAGACTTCTTATTGTAAAAATACTACTGCCTGGGTCCCCAAAAACCTGAAACTTTCCTAGTTACAACTAATAAACCAAGCAGAAGTGCAGTAACAAAACAGCAATGTCTAAAGCACTGGAGCTGAACAAGATCAAATAATTATTGATATTAGAGCAGCACAAGTTATAAACAACTTAAAGTGCAATTAAGTTCTATAGTTTTAGATAGTGAGGTCTGGATTCAGCACAATGATCAAATTCAATGGTAACAGCAAATAAACTTTAAAATTCAGAATTCAAGTGCAAAACTCTATAAAATACATGAATACTACAGCAACTGTGGTATAAATCTAGACAGAAAAAATAACTTTGATAAGCTATGTTATGCCTTTACAATCTTCAAACCCCGATAAGATGGTCCAATGACCATCTGTGGGCCGTTTTTTGTTAGTAACTGAAACCCCTACTCCAGTGTCAGTCAGAACCTTGTCCCATTTTTGCTTCTCTACCCAGATTATTATTAATGGTCCACCAACACCTCCCAAGCTTAAAGAGGTCAGGTAGCTGAACTGGGAAGGGGTGTCATGCCCGCCAGTCAAGTAGTTGAATATTTTACAGGTATTCTTCAGCTGTTTGCTCAAAGCTGACAAGACTGATATTTGTCTGTATGTCTGGTACCTGCTGTACTAATGGTTCTGCCAAAGTTGTGGGGTATCAAACCTGCAGTACCTATTCATCTTTCAGTGCTGCACAAACTTGGATTTATATTATCTATTGCTGAATGCAAAGACTGCAAATCAGGGTATAAACTACCCCCTGTGAGTTAACTGTTGACTTTCTGTAGTTACCTTGGCCCTCAAAATAGGGTACCTCTGTAATGTTCATCTGATCCTTATCCAGAAGTGAATGTTTTCCCTCTTCTCTTTGTTCTTCCATGCAAATAGGTTGGACACTATTTTTACTATGTCCTTGCTGTTGGCAGAAATAACAGGTCATATCCAAAAGAGATAACAGCTAGTGTCTCCGATTTTCATTTTTTTCTGACTGTTGCTACTTCTGGGCTGTCTGCATATTGATTGCAAAAATATTAACACACATTTTCACCTGTATTCAGTAGCTGTTTTTGCTTAATAATCATTTGTGCAGGACTTCGAGATAGCTGCATACTGATCAACAGCTTAATTTCAGCTCTCCTAGTGTGAAAAAAGAAACCGAGAGTTATGGACCAGTAACTGATAGATTTAGTAAATTCAGTTACTGGCTAATAAATATACTGCTTGGATGCTAGCAAACAGGAAACGTACCCTGAAAGAAAATCATCTTGAAAAGGTGAAGAGAAAACATTGACTGGAAGAATCTTGCAGCTGTTCAGCAAAAAGCAGTTCAAGCTCCAGCTTTGGTGCAAGACATGACTTCCAGTAATCTACAGGAAAAATAAATCAAATGTGCTCAGAGCTGATTAAAATAAATGAAAAATTGAAGGAGTATCAGCTCAAATAACAAAAGGCTGGAAAAAAAACGAAAGAAGCTTTAAACAGTTATTCAGATGAACTGATAAAACCACAAACATTAGCGGTCAAAATGAAGAAAAGGCTCGCGGAGTATGAGACTGCTCAGAAAGAGCTGTTTCAAAAAATGGTACAGTTAGAGGGCAGAGCACATAGGGAAAAGATAATATTTTCTGATGTATCACAGAAAATGGAAGGAACAGACTGTATTAATTTTATGAAAGCACAAATAAGCAACTAGACTTGTATTCCACAGCAGGATTTGTTAATTGAAATGGCACATCATGTGTATGCTCCAAGCCTGGCCATGTGAAAGCAGCCAACACCTGTATTAGTAGAGATGTAATTATATAGCAGAAAGAGTTGATCCTGACAAAATTGTGGCAGAAAGGCAAAGTAATAAAAATTGGAGACAGTAGAATGTTTGTGGAAAATTACTATTCACTGTACACCAGGCAGAAGAGAAACAAATTCATCCCAGCAATCAGAGAACATTGAGTGCCAGGTGTGTGTGAGATTCAAGCTGCTGTATCTATCTTCAGAAGCATTTTTTCTGGAGGATCAAGCTCAGTTTTTGATGCAGAACATGCTAAGAAGGAATCACAAAAGTTTGCCCAACAATAAAGTGAGCCAATAAACAGAAGGGGGCTCTGTTTCTCGTTCTTCCAATAATAAAACTCATATAGAGACTTTTGCCAGTGAAACCTTGTTCAGTGTTCCAAAGGTAAATGCTAACTGACAGAAAAATGATAGGAGCTGACTTGAAGAATTGGGACATCCCTGAAATTGAACCAGAGTATAGGTTGGGAGATGGAGATGAACAGGAAGATGGCCAGCAACACTAAATTAGTGAATAAATATAAGGTTACAAAGCATTAATCACATTTGTGAAATATGGCTTTGCAAGAAAAAGTGGAAAGATTGGACTTCTGTTGTTTTTGTTAAACTTGTGTGGGCCTGAAAAGTGTATACTCCACTTCATGTCAATGTTTGGAAAGACAATAAGAGGAAAAAGAAACTGCAAGAAAACCAATTTTTGTTCTTAATAATATTTGTGCAAAACATTTCATGACATAAATTGTATGTTATATAGCAAAGCATTTTCACTTATTGCTGTATATGATAAATACACCGAAGTAAGCAAGTGCATTGTTTCCTCCTTTTTTTAGTTTTTAAGGAATGTAAGCATTACAATGTAAAAATAGAAGAAAGGCAGGCCAAAAAGAATGTTTAAGTTAATATGCTGTAATACTGAATTGTTGAGGTGGGGATGGGATGTAAACATGTGCAGATTATAATATATTTAGAGTTGATACATTTTTCTCTTACTTTTGCAGAGTTGAATGTCTGGATTAGGGCCTTTGGCTTGATCTAATAACAAGTTTTTGGGTAAGCAAGTAAATAAGAGAATATTGAATACAATTAAACATTTCCTTTAGCAAATAATGTTCAGTTTGAGAAGTCTGCTGCTGAGGGCAGATGTACTTTTTATTCTTAAGTTTCCATGCAGACAAGCTGACTGGTATGCAATAAAAACTAGAGCACTTTTTAAGGCTAAATGTTAATGTTTTCTGAAAACATACAAGTTGTTTTTCACATCTCGGAGGGAAATAAAGATAGGACAAGAACAAACAGCAATTAGTATAAGTAGAAGCACTGCTGTAACATGGTCTTTACATGGATAACCTTAACTTAAGGTTAGGTTATGCCTGTGTGTGTCCAGCTGTTGATATGGGACAACTGTTCCTATCAGGAAGGTTAAACTTGATTATTTGAAGTAGTACATAGTTTGTTTTCATTTACTAGGTTCCGGGGTGTGTTTGTTTTTTGTTTGAGAATTTTCATTAAAAAACAAAACGTCACAACATAGGTTAAAATGGAGATAAGAAACAACTGTATAAAAGATCAACCTGCCAAGCATTAGTGGGTGCCTGTAACACAAAAGATGGAAACAGACATTTGAAAAAAAAAACCTGTCATATAGAATATGGGAATAATAACTTATCATAATGACTACACCATATTATTATAAAATGCTAATGGCTTCACAGGTATAGATGGAAGGGAAAAATTACTGAATAATATTAAGACATGTAGAGTGCAAATAACAATGCTACATGAGACATACATGGGTACAATTAGCATGTGAATTTGAAAAATAAAGGATTTCAAGAGGGATATTCATCAGAGTGTCAGTAACCAAGGAAAAGGGGAGCATTTATAATGGATTTGTGGTAGTAAGGGCCTACTGGCAAGGGAGGAGGATTACACTGACATATTTATATTCCACTTAAAAATGCTATTTTGGATCTTAAGAAATTTTTGGGAATATTACTTATAGCAGCAGGGAATATTACTTATTGGTGGGGAATAGAATTTAATTTGCAACAGTGAGGATGTATCTGGGGGACCTCGAAGGGAAAATATAACAAAAGAAGGTAGAGTTCTGAAGAAATTTATGAAAATATTTGGTATGGAAGACATGAATTTAGTACAGTAGAGAGCCATTTATCCGAACGTCAATTATCCAACACATCAGTTATCAGAAACAGTCTTCCAAACTGGAAAAATCATAAAGTCTGAATAGTTAAACATTATACATATTCACTTGAGCATGTTTTTGAGCACGTAGCCAGCTTGTGTGTGAAAAATATTCTTTATTGTCCGCTGGAATCACTGAATGGTTGAAGAGAGTATTCTTGTGCAGAAAAAAACAAGATTTTAGAAGTTTTTTATTTGGCTCAATTATATGTTTGATTATCTGAACTACCCTAGGTCCCAATTAGTTCAGATAATCGACTCTCTACTGTAGTAGGAACTCCAATATAATTGGCATATCATTTCCCAAGGCACAATAACTCCACCAGACTAAACAGAAATTATATTTCACAGGAACATGCACATTTAATTGAAAGCTTTGATACACCTGTCAAAGCTTTCAATTACACATAACGCATGCACTTAGGTCCCTCAACAACAGGTACAAATATGACTCTATCATTGTACATGTGGGTGTGAATGACCCGAGACGTACCTCCCTGGACTGCATGAAAAGAGACACGGAGGAGCTCTTGGATTATGTAGCCCAGGTGGGTATGACCCTAGCCCTGCAGCATCCTACCATCACCCAGAATGATACCACAGTACAAGCAGAAAAATTATTGATTTCAACAACTGTTTAAGTTTCTGGTGTCATTCTAAGGGGTTCCAGTATCTGTCTGCTGGGATGACATGACTGACAGACCTTGATGCTTTGCCAGAGATGGCCTGCATTTGTCACCCCTGGGCTTCCGGATACTGGCCAAGGCTCTTGCCACCCCTATAGTGCCTTTTTTAGGCAGTGTTCCAAAGACCAAATTACCACCGTAATAGCTACAAACAAATGCAATATGAGGGTCATGCTGCTCAATGCTAGAAGTCTAAATCTCAAAATGCACTCACTCGAAGTACTCCTTAAAATGGAGAACATCGGCATTTGTGCTGCAACAGAGACCTGGTTCAAGGCAGCAGAAAGCATCCCTGCACTACCAGGTTATAACTCATTCCACACCTTTCACCCCAGAACTTGGACCAAAGATCCAAAGGTGGTGGTGTTTCCATATTCATAAAGGATGCACATACCTCTAGACTGGTAGCACAACATAAAGCATCGGAGATACTTCAGGTGCAGCTAACATTGGGTAAGACAGCGATTCAAGTCATAGCCTGCTAGAGGTCCCCAACCATGTCCCAAGATTCACACTCCACATTCCTAAGCACATTGGAGAATATTAGGGTCCAACCTAACACTCTCATACTGGGCAACTTCAACTACCCCTCCATTAACTGGGAAAACTACTCATGTACCAATACACTTGCCCAACGTTTCCTGGAATTCATTAATTCCAATGCCCTGGACCAGCTTGTTCTTGCTCCCACTAGAGGTAGAAACATCACTGACCTGGTCATTACTAACATGGGCAAACATTGCTCTACACCAGTAGTCAACTCCTCCCTGGTTAGATCTGACCATAAACTAATGACCTTGGAAATCCCCATACACCCCCCCCCAAAAGGAACCACCATGAAAAACATCTCCAAAGTGAATTTTGGGCTCCTAAAAACAGAGGTGGCTAATGTCACGGCACCCATGCAAATGGAGAATAGTTGCATGACCGCCAAATTATACACCAATGCACTGTACGAACACGTACAGAAATGCATGGATCTCGTCATACACAATAGAACCAAGACGATCTCCTCCAAAAAAAGGAAGCCAATTTGGTAGTCCCCTGCCATAAACAAACTCTACAACAGGAGGAGGAAAACGATGCGGAATAAGGTAAAGTCCCAAGACTGGAACAACTTTCTTATCAGCCTCAAGAAAAAATTGAGATCCCTCATCAAATCCTCTAAAGCTAACTATGAAAACAGAATTGCAGCAGATAGTAAAGACAACCAAAAGGCCTTCTATAGTTATGTAAAGAATCTCCACGGCAATACTCAGATTTGCTCTGAGCTACTGCATAATGGTACCTCCTATACTGAGCCAACAGAAATTGCCAATATACTGGCTGACAGATTCAATGCCAACTTTACCCTCCCAAAAGGACCAATCACAATACCAGTAGATTGCCAGGCACCCAGTGATGTTGACATCCTACAGAAAGGCCTCACTGAGACCAACGACTGGTGTCAGAACCATGGCCTTAAGCTCAGTGCCAAAAAATGTCTCATCATCCCCCTTGGGAAAAAAACAATTCCCTTGAATTACCACATCGATGGTAGTCCACTGAACACAGAAGGCATTATAAGAGATCTGAGAACACAGGTTGACAGCAACCTCTCTTTTGACCACCACATTGCCACTGTGGTCAGAAAGTCCTTCTATGTGTCTTCTCATTACTAAGGGTTTTGCATCCAGGAAGAAAGATATCACTGTCTCCCTCTACTCTTCCCTCATTAGGCCAATCATCAAGTACAATCCCCCATTTGGCATGTACCTCACTAGACACCTGCAACAACTGGAGAGGCTGCAAAAGTACCTCACAAAGAGGATCCTAGGCCTTAAACCCTTGTCCTATATGGACAGACTCAAAAAAACTCCAGCTATTCTCTGTCTCATATTGCCTACTTAGAGGCGATCTCTGCTTGACTTGCAAAGCCATGTCTGACCCAGCTTTGTTAGAAATGCTACATCTAAGGAAATCCCAATCCCTCCACACCACATGGTCCAGAGACCTCAACCTCATTACCACAATCAACAGAACATGCTGGAGGGACAGGTTCATAACACAGAGACTGCCCATGCTATGGAATAGACTTCCCATACATGTCAATCAGAGCACCTCACTGCCCCTCTTCAAGAGAAATCTTGATGAGTGGATGGGAATTAGAAAATTCACCCTGCAGATCACTCCAGTAACTGCACTTGACAGAGGCACTGGGAACTAAGGTCAGGTGGCATGATGCCAGGGTAATCCTATGGGCTAGGCTTGTAAAGGCTCCAGGGCCATTAGCCTAGTACACACCTATGAACCTATGAACATCCAATAACTATTTCAGATCATACACCAACTAACATAATGCAGGCTAATGAAGTAAAAAATGAGACACAAGTTCATAGGTAGGTACTACGCTATTGGCCCAAGGGCCTAAGTAAGCCTAGCCAACAAGGTTCCCTGGCTTACACCACCCAAGAAAGTTAATTTCCTGTGCACCTGTCGAGCAGAGCCACAGAAGTGATCCTCATGTTGCATTTCCTATTTCCCATCCACTCATCAAGATTTTTCTTGAAGAGTGCTAATTAGGAACTTTGCTTGACAAAGATGGGTAGCTTGTTCCAGAGTATAGAAAGTCTCTGGGACAGCAATCTATCCCTCCAGCATGTAGTGTTTATTGTGGTAACAAGGTTTAGGTCCCAAGAGCGTGTAGCTCGGAAGGATTGGGATTTCTTAAGGTGTAGCATGTCCGACAGCTATGGGTTTAACATAGCTTTATATGTTAGGTAGAGATCTTCTCGGAGTAGGCGATATGCTACAGAGTAAAGCTGGAGTTTTTTGAGACTGTCAGTGTAGGGCATCTGTTTGAGGCCAGTAATCATCTTTGTGAGGTACTTCTGTGGCCTTTCCAGCTGCTGTAGATGTCTTGTGAGGTACATTCTAAATGGGCATTGTACTCTATAATGGGTCTAATGAGTGCCGAGTAGAGGGGAACAATGACCTCTTTTTTCCTGGATGAGAACCTTTTTGTGATGAGGTGTGCAACATAGAAGGATTTCCAGACTACTGTGGCGATGTGATTACCAAAGGAGAGACTACTGTCCACCTGGGTCCCAAGGTCTCTTATCACACATTCGGCTTTAAGTAGACTGCCATTTATGTGGTAGTTCATGGGTACAGAGTTTTTTACCAAAGGGGATGACAATGCATTTTTTGGCACTGAGCTTGAGGACATGCCTCTGACACCAGGCATCTGTCTCAGTGAGGCCCTTCTGTAGGATGTCCACATCATTTGGGGACTCGACTATGGCTCCTAGTTTGCAGTCATCTGCGAACTTGATTAGCCAGAGGCCTTCTGTGTTAGCCTGTACTTCAGAGAAGTAGATACCAAACAGGAGAGGTCCCAGGACTGAACCCTACGGTACTCCACTTGTCACTGGTTTGAAGCCAGATTTGGAGTCTGCAACTTTTACAGTGTGGGTTCTGTCAGTGAGCCAGTTGGCAACCCATCTTGTGACATAGGGATTTATACCTAGTTTAGTGAGTTTAGCTATAATTCCAGAATGGAGGATGGTGTTGAAAGCCTTGGCGAGGTCAGGATAGGCTGTGTGAACCACCTTACCCTCGTCTACGGCTTTGGTGACTGCCTCAAAGAGGTCTATCAGGTTCAGAAGGCATGATCTGCCTTTCACAAACCCGAACTGGGTGGGGTCCAGAGTTTGGAGGTTACCAATGTCTTTGTTTATGAGTTCCATGGCCTTGCAGACCAGGCTCATCAAGTTAGGTTAGTTCCCAGGATCAGTGGTGGCTCCCCCTTTGTGGAGTGGGATAACTGTTGCTGTGCACCATTCAATGGGCACAAAGCCCGATATGAGACTATGATTGAACATGGTGCTTAGGCGGGGAGCCAGTTCGTTCTGAAGTTCATGCAAAATGCAGCCTGGGAAGTTGTCTGGTGCCACATTTGCTGTGTTTTTGGTTTTAGAGAGTGCAGCTTTTACCTGCATGGATGTCATTACAGGGACTCTGCATTCTTCCTGTATAGATATTGGCCCTTTAGGGAGTGAGAGGGGGTAAAGTTAGCACTGAACCTATCTGCCAGGATGTTGGCAATATCAGTTGGTTCTGTAATTTACATAGCTATAGAATGCCTTGTGGTTGCCCTTAGAATCAGTGGCAATTTTGTTTTCTATTTTCTTTTATAAGGGATCTCAGCTTCTTACTGAGGTTGACCAGGGAGCTCCTCCACTCATGGGATTTTACTCTCTTTTGCAACAGTTTCTTCCTTCTGTTGTAGAGTTTGTTTATGGCAGGGGACCCACCAGATTGGCTTCCTTTTTTTGGAGGATAGTGTCTTGGTTCTGTTTGGGCTAGCACGATCCATGCACTCATGTAAGTGCTTATAGAGTGCATTTGTGTAGAATTCAGCAATTGTAACTGTATTGCCCATCTGCATGGGTGTCATGAAGTTAACCACTTCTGTCTTAAGAAGCATGAAGTTGGCTTTGGAGAAATTTTTTACCATGGTTTCCTTAATGGTGGGTTTGGGGCGGGATGCGGAAATCTAGGGAGATTAGCTTAAAGTCAGATCTGACCAATGACGACTTGATTTCAGGTGTGGAACACCGGTCACTCATGTTAGTAATGAATAGGTCTCGGATACTGTTGCCCCTGGTGGGGGTGTGGATAAGCTGATTCAGGGCATTGCAATTTATAAATTCCAGAAAGTGTTAAGCGAAGGAGTTGATACAGGAGTAGTTTTTCCAGTTAATGGTGGGGTAGTTGAAATCACCCATTATTAGGGTGTTTGGTTGAACCCTAATATTTTCTAATATATCAAGAAAAGAGGAGTGGGAATCCTGGGGCATGGTGGGGGATATGTAGCAAGCTACAATTTGGATTCCAGATTTGCCCAGAGTTAGTTGCACTTGGATTACCAAGGATGCATTATGTTGTGCAACTATCCTGGAGGTGTGGCTATCCTTAATGAATATGGACACACCTCTGCCTTTGGTGTTCTGGTCCAGGTTAGATGGCCGAAAAGTGTGGTATGAGTTATAGCCTGGTAATGCAGGGGTGCTCTCTACAGCCTTGAACCAGGTCTCAGTCACTGCACAGATATCAATGTTCTCCATTTTAAGGAGTGCCTTGAGTGAGTGTATTTTAAGATTTAGACTTCTAGCATTGAGTAGCATTAACCTCAGTTTTTGCTTGCCTGTTTTTGTTATGGTGGTGAATTTGTCATTTGACCCTTACCTAAAAAAGCCACTATAGGGGCGGCAAGAGCCTTAGCCAATATCCGGAATCCCAGGGGCGACAGGTGCAGGCCATCTCTGGCAAAGCATCGTGGTCTGTCGACCATGTCATCCCAAGCAGGCAGATAGTGGATCCCCTTAGAATGACACCAGAAGCTTAGCCAATTGTTGAAGTCAATCATTTTGTCCTTGTACTGCAGTATCATTCTGGGTGATGGCAGGATGCTACTCAGGACTAGGGTCATACATGCATGGGCTACAAGATTGGAGAGCTCTTCCATGTCTCTTTTCATGTAGTCCAGGGAGGTACATCTCAGGTCATTCACACCAACATGGACAATGACAGAGTCATATTTGTACTTGTTATGGAGTGACCTGAGTGCATGGGTTATGCGGCGGATCCTGGCACCCGACAGGCAACTGACAGTAACTTTCTCCTTGTTTAACCTGGTGAATGGGACATCAGTGTGCCTGACTATAGAGTCACCTATGACTAGTGTGTTGGGTACGTTGGTTTGCCCTATGGGCTGTGGGATATTGGCACACTGAGCCTGTGGGCTATGTGTCATTCGGGTTGTATTGGGGGGGGGTGGAGGCTGCTTGGTTTCTGCTTTGGAGGCCTCTATTGCTTGAGCAGATTATTATTGATAGCCTCTGTGAATGTTTTTGCGTTTCTGTGTGTGGATTTTGGTGGTGTAGGTTTAGTAGGACTATGTGATGAGTGTGGTGTGGTGCAAGTGTTTCCCTTCTCCTCTTAACTGTCAAGTTCAGTCTTGGTTGGAGAGACCTTTACCTCCAGTTTGTCTAGATAAGTGCATCTCTCACAGGTTGTGGTGTTCGGTGGTAGGAGGAGAGGGTTGTCTTTGTACATGAGACAATGGCTACATTGCCTCAGGATGCCCAGATTCATCAGATAGACAGGAGAGAACACTGGCAGCTGACCCTTGGACATGCCTGAATAAAAAACTATTTTCCTCTAGACAAGTGAGGAAAGTGAGTATAAGAGCTATTTTTCTCTAAGCAAGTGAGGAAAGTAAGTACAAAAACTGTTTTCCTCTAGGTAAAGAGGAAGGTTGAGTGCTGTTGTAATTTGTAGCTTATTTAGTGCTAACAACAAGTTCTGAACAAGTGCTGAGCACGAATAAGCAAATTCAAGTGCTAAAACTAAGAATCTGTACCTGGATCTTGTATATTTGAACTCTTAGATTATAACTACTCTGCTCAGAAGGGACATACACAGTGTTCTGTAACTAGGTATGAGTGCGCACCTCAGACTATCTCCAAGTCAGCAGTCTGAAGACTACTGAGAGAGGGAGGCTGTTCAGCTAAGAAGGGTGTTATTTGAACGGGTAATCATTAAACTCCCCCATTTCCATGCAGCAGAGAAGAGGTTAAAGTAGAGGGAGAGAAGAAAAATGTAAGCCAGAGAAGACGGGAAGGAGGGTGGGAAGGAAGACTGCAACAGTGATCAGTAGGACATCTACTATTATAGTAAGTTCATACACAACTATACTATGTCCTGAATGCTGCAGTATTCCTGACATGTGGACAATTCCCAAAGATGATGGAGGTAGAGAGAAGGGTGGTTCGCTAATGAGCAGAATAGCTATCTAGCAGTCGAGATATGACTGACCTAGAAAAGGCAGACCACCTGCTGCGCTCATCTGCCTGTAAGGTGCTATTTATGAATAAAGAGATATCTTCAGACGAGAAGCAGTTTTGAGAGTTCTACTTTCATTTTTAACCACCTTTCTGTTGTGTGATACTGCAAAGGATCTTTTCACTGCTATATTCTTTTAGAGAACATGGTACTTCAACAGGGACACTGCTGTTTTTTTTTTTTTCTGTAAGCCATGAGTCTTTAGACTAGTGAGGTTTTTCACAAAGGAGATGGCCTTTCAGATCCAAGTTGCAATAGTTTGTTTGGGGACTGGCTGGCCCATCTTAGGGCTCCATAAAAGATAAAACAGCTGGTTAGTCTCCCTGAAGGACTTAGTTTTGTCCAGATAAAATCTCAGTTGTCTATGAATCTCTAGAGAATATAGGATTCTTCTCCACCTATTATGGGGATTGAGAAAGAAAGTGGATAGGTGAATAGCCTGACTGAGGGAGAGCTCATTCACTACCTTAGGCATGAGGGATGGGTTAGCCTTTAGAGTCACTCTGTCCATATGGAAAACAGGAAAAGGAGGAATGTCCATGAGTGCTTGTAACTCAGAAACTCTCCCAGCAGAGGTGAGAACAAAGAGAAGAATAGTTTTCCAAGTGCAGAATTTTGAAATGGCAGAATATGTTGGTTCAAAGGGATGTAATGAAAGCTTTTCTAGCACAAAATTGAAATCCCAAGGAGATGAGATGGGGTCCTTGGTGGGTTAAGATGCATTGCTTCCTTCAGGAAAAGCTTGCCCTTCACTCTGGCCATATGCGAGGGGTTGAGAAGCAGGCAGGCATTGATGGCCGACAGGTGAGCTTTGATATAAGAGGAAGTCAAGCCTGAATTAAGTAAGTCACAAGATACTGCAGAACAGCAGGTACCTGTGATAAGAGTGGGTCCTGGCTGTGTTTGCAGTACCAATAAGAAAACCTCTTCCATTAAGCTGAGTAAGATTTTTGAGTAGTGGGTCTCCTGACTTCCTGTAGTACTTGAACCTCCTCCTCAGAGAACAGGTGCCTTTGAGGGATTAGAATTCTATCATCCACAGAGTAAGGCTGAGTGTGGAAAGATTTGGGTGGAAAAGCAATCCTTTTTGTTGAGTGATCAGGCATGGTTTCAGAGGTATTTTCTCTTTGCCAGGTGAAATAGCAGGGGAAACAATTTTTTTTAACAAGAAACATCTTTATTGAATTATCACTTATGACATAGGTAATCCTAAATGTATATAAATAAAAACAAACCATATTGACATATTTTGAGTTGCAAACATTGCACATCACATGTAATCTTCGATGCACTCATTGTCACTTGAACATTACATAGATAATTCAGTTCCTGCCTTCCCTTAAACTTCATTCCTCCTCCAAAACTTTCTGCATGCATTAATCCCACAATTCCCATTTTTTTTCTATATAATTTGCTCCTACCATTTTCTAAAGATCCCCCTTCTAGTTCTTTTACTATATTCACTACTTTTAGCATGGTTGATTTGGACTATGAATTCCATTTTTTAGTAGTTGCTTTTTGGCGGTCAACAGAATTAAACTCTGTAAGGCCTTGCTATGTCTAGGCAACTGGCTCTGTATGACAGCTCAGAAAAAAAAATGTCCTTAGTTGCACCCATTTGCTCACCCAGTATTTCTTACAGAGTAGTTTGCAGGGAATTTTTAACGTCTGCTAACTCATTACACTCTCCAACAACATGTTCCCAATTACGTCTTTCTTCCCCATTAGTCCTCTAATATTTGAAATCTACCTGTGGAAAAATTCTTTGTAGTCTGCTTTGGGTATAAAAAGGCTTATGCAAACACTTCCAAGCAAAAAATCCTAAATCTTCTAGACTTTGATGAATATCTGGGAGCCATACATATATTCTCCCATTGTTTATTTGTGAATTGCTTATCCAATCTCTTCCCATTTTGCCTAGCCTCCTCTGATTGATAACTATAGTTAATATGCAATATTTTATATGTCCTACTATTTATCCATTTTTAATACCAGTGTCTGTTCTGTATCATAGCAAACACTCTACCAGTGCTGGTCTTTCACTTAGGATTCCCATATTCCTTTCTCTTTGCCTATACGCTGATATCAATCCTTGATATGGAAGGGAAGACAATCTCTAGCTTGCAGTCCAAATGTATTCTTGGCCTTTTTCCATTCTATTACCTTTCCCTCTTTAATTATTTACTCCCGGTACCTTGGTTCCTTTGACCGTTTCCTCTAGTAAATTCCAGCCCCTTCTTGTCTAATCTCTGTAGCCATAATTCCAGTCATCCTTATCAGAATCTCCTTCTCCCATCATCCATGTGTTGGCTAAGTTCTTAGAATACCGTTCTGCTACTTTATGAATATAATATTCTGTATGGTTGTTATTCTCTAAGGATCTGCATCCAAAATCACAGTCTCTCCTTATTACTTGAGCATCACCCGTTTTATCATCATCCCTTTCCACTTTGAATTATAGCTTTCTGTTTGTGCTATGTGTAGGACCCTTAACTGTGTAGCTGCAAAATATTCCTTCAAATCAGGTAATGCCAAAGCACCTTGTTCTACTGGAAGGATCAACTTATCCTGCTTCATTCTTCCCCTTCCAGATAAAATGCTTCAATTCTTTATTAATTGCCAACATACCTCTCAACCTAAAAACATCAAAAATCTGGACAAAGGTCCATGAAAAATAGGTACAAACTTATATGCTGATTAACATAAAATCTGCATACATAATTATGTAACCCCACCAACTCCCATGGAATTGTGGGAGACCAACTTTCAAACACAAACTGAAAAAAAGACAACCAAAATATAGCCCTCCCACACACACGCATACATACTAGCCATTAAGTAAAAGGAATCAAAACAGTAATGCCTGCTGAGCTAATCTAATACTACTGCCATTAGACACACTAACCATTAAGTAAAAAAAATCAAAACAGTAATGCCTGCTGAGCTAAGCATGCCTTTGCAGCTGTTAAGAAGCACACACAGTAAAAGGAATCAAAACAGCAGTTGCCGTTCAAAAGTAATGCCTGTAAGCTAAGCACAGTTTCAGTTTACACACAAAAAGGAATCAAAAGTAATACCACAGTTTCTCCTGCCCAACAGAATGCCTCTGCTACAGCCGTTAGACATTAGCCATTAATTGAAAGGAATCAAACAGTAATGCCTGCTGAGCTAAGCATGCCTCTGCAGCCGTTAAGTAAGCTACTGTTTCTATCGCATGCACTTATCTCTTACAGGCTGCAACTGTTAAGAACAAGTTAAGCACAAAAGTTTCTTTTGCCATTTCTCTCTAACACAAACACAATGCCTGTGTAAAGAAAGAAGCTGCTGTTTCTATCGCACACACATATCTCTTGCAGGCTGCAGCTGTTAAGTACAAGTTAAAACACAAAAGTTTCTCCTGCTGTTTCTCTCTAATGTAAATACAATGCCTGAGTAAAGAAAGAAGCTGCCGTGCCATTTCTCTTGCATGCACATATCTCTGTTAAGATATCTCTAAGTACAACAGCAAGTTAAGCACAGAAGTTTATCCTGCTGTTTCTCTCTAATGTCAGAAACAATGCCTGAACGAGTTAAGCACAAAAGTTTCTCCTGCCGTTTCTCTCTAATGTAAATACAATGCCTGAGGCCCTGAGTAAAGACAAAAGCTGCCATTTCTCTCGCATTCACATATCTCTGTTATGCCTGATATGTGCCATTACACATACATGATCTGTACCCTGGTGCCCTATAGCTATTGAATCAATGTGTGCCTTTGTTTCTTGTGCTGCATTTAGGTGTTGCACAGACTGTATCAGCCATTTTCTGCATAACTGATTTGTACTCTTCTGTAAAATGCTTATCACTGAAGCATCTTTACAAAGAAAAATAGGAATATTTTTCTAGAAAGAAGTTTCTGTGTATAGGATTACATAGGGAAGACCAGATTCAAGCAGTTCAACATTCAACAATGCAGAAGGGAATTCTGTATTTGTATTTTGATGTCAGAAATGGTAGAGTCTACAGAGGTTCTTACTATATTATCAGTATAATGGATAAGCTTAGAGGGGCCACAGTGACAGATCATACTACTAAAAGAATTGAAGAAGAGCAGAAACTTATGACCAGAGCCTTGAGGTGCTTCCAGTGGAGCATTAAGTGCATGCAGCAGGATACCGTCCTACATCAGGGACTGATTACAGTCTTGGTTACACTAAACTGAAGTTGGCCATATCGTTTGCTCAGAAATTACAGAGCAAAGCTTATGAATAACAAGATGGAGACCATTCTGAAGGATATATTGGTGGAGATAAGGTAGGAAATGGCAATGCCTAGACTTTTAAATATCCTTCTCACTTTTCTTATGAACTTACCCTTTTATACTATAGTAGAATAAAACCTAAAATCTCAAACCCCACTTTAAGAAATTTGTGCGCTTTGGGCCCACCTGAAGTCCAGGTACGTCATACTGCCTTACGATTTACTTACTATATACTTGCATAAAACTGATATCTGATATTTCTTTAAGCTTTGTCACACACACACAAGCCAGTGTTCAGATACTGCAAACTGCGAGCATCTTCCAATAACTTCATTGATACCTCAAAATATGAGTACAGAAATAACTCCGTTCAAAATACGAGCATCCTGGGCCAAAATGAAATACAAGTGCAAAATCCATTCAAAATACAAACATCCTGGGCCAAATCTCCAATCCATCATGCTGTTAAAATACTTTAAGCTAGTTTCCTTCTTGCGCTTGCAGATCCATTCAAATCAAAAGCCGGAAATGCGTGCCGCTAGTTTCCTTCTCGCACTTGCAGATCAAAGGTCAGAAATACATGCCCCTGAGCTCAATTCCGACAGGCTGATGGAGCTGACGTCATCACATGTGATGACGTCAGCTCAAAAACGATAGCAAAAAATTTAAAAAATACTGGGAAAAAATGGGAAAAAAATCAGAAATGAAGGGGTGCCACTCGAGAATCATGGCACCCCATTATTTGGACCCCAAGACTTGGTAAAAAGCGTGTAATTCGGGACGGTTGGGAGGTATGATTGCCACCCACAACTTCTCATCTGGTTGATAAACACATACCTGACCTGTATAAGACTAAAAACATTTTTATTGCTTGTACCATGCTATCCATATCCATAAAACAAGAGCTTCCAGTTTCTCAGTTTTTGTATTAGCTTTTGTTTACTCTCTTCCCACATATATTTAGCTGCTATAACAGAATCATTTAATACACACTCCTAAGTACTTCATTTTATCATGTCTCCATAAATATGGGTATTGCTGAACCAGTTTGTGTGTAGGTACATAGTTTAATTGCCTTTGTTTTATCTTTATTAATTTTGTACACTGAAAAGATTTGAAACTGGCTCAGAATGTTCCACAACACTGAAATGTCCTTTTCTGGTTTCATCAGGTCAAAATAATATAATCTGCAAATAAAGCTAACTTTTCAAGATTACTATACCATTTATATCCTTGAATTTCTGAGTCCCCTGGTTTCTTTGCCAATGATAATAAATGCATACAAATAAAGGGGAAGAAAGACCAACTAGAACTCATTAGAGAGGAACCCTCCCACTTTAATTTTCATGTCTAATCCCTCATATATCCTCCTAATTAATCTTATTATTGTTGTGATGCCCATGCACTGGCCCAGCAATCAAGGAGCCTCAATCCTCACCATTAACACCAGTGAGGGGCGTCCATATAGGGAAAGGATAATAAATACACACACACAGTAAAGTACAATTTTACTAAAGAGCACACAGAGATCACAGTCAGTCTGGGGCTGGTTTCTCCCTTTCTCTCCAGGTCCCCAATAAGACTCCCCACTGGCACAGCTATAGGGGTCCAGATCTCAGCCTAGTGTTAACCTAAAACCTCCAGTGTCCTCTCTGTCCAACCAGTGATTTGTGTCCCTGCTCAAGTAGCTGACATGCACACACTGAGATAAGAGTTTATACAACTGCACAGACACTCCTGGGGAAGGCTGGCACAGGTTCTCCAGCTGAGCCCCTTTTACCCAGACTATACAGTAGAAATCACTGCCACCACCCAGCTAATATTTATCAGCTACTCAAAAGCCCTTATGAAAGGGTGTCCAATTATACTGTGCAATATTTTTATCCAAATGGTAAGTGCGACTGAACAGTCAAGACTTATTTGGAGTGGCTTGATACAGTATCACTATATACATGCAATGTACTCTTAGAGCTTAAATTATCTCTACACAAAACAGCCACAGTTGAAAGATTTAAAAATATTTAGTAATAAACAATAAAAACACAAGACAATACTTCTTACTGCACAGTGCTAGTCAAGAGTTCAGAGATCACATAGAAATACTTATAATAATACAGCAGGAAAGTTCTGACATCACAGAAAAACAAACTAGTCTAATCTTCATATTTCCTCGCTATATCTTAAGAGAAAACACAGTTCTAAAATCCTACTTACATATAGACACGGACAGAGTGGTGAGTTGGATGTTCTCAAGACAAATGCTCAAATGCTCTCATTCTTTCTGTCCTTAAATTGATAACACAGTAACACTGATTCATTTCAGGTTACATCATTTCTTTCTGGTTCCCAGGATAACAGACTCTCAGAGGTTAACAGCTCTTTTGATCTTGCAGCTGGTCAGGAACTAGAGCAATAAAAGAAATTATACATGCAAATTCTAGCCATTAACTCAGGCCTCAAAACAATAGGCAGACTGCCTTTATCTAGATGTCTTGCCTCCAAGTTTTGACATCAAATAATTGACTTATCAGCTTTGTTACAGCAGAGTACACTATTACATTTTTGCAGTTCGCATTTAACACCATTTTCCCATTTAAGAGAACAAGCCTGTAGCTTATATTAATACTTACAAACAACAGTATTATCTACAAAATTCTATCTGGCTAGGCTGGCAGCCTTCACCTATCTTCACAATTGTGTCAGGGAATGTAAATGCTTCCATTGCCCTACTCATAATATCCCAGTTTACTCTGTTGAATGCTTTCTCTGTTTCAAGATCCACCAGCAGCAGTGGTATTTTCTTACATTCTGCTTCCCTCTGGACCATCATTCTTCTATTAATGTTATCAAATGTTTGCCTCCACACCACAAAACTACATTAATTTATATCTATCAATTCTGGCATCACCTTTGCCATTCTTTTAGCCATTATAGATATAAACACTATAATTGTGGTTTAGAATTGAAATGTGCCTATATGAAGCTGGATCGGATGGTTCTTTTCCATCTTTAGAAATTACAGCCACCACAGATTTCTTCCAGGATGTTGGTGCTTCTCCTCCTTTTAAAATACTGTTAAACAAAACCTTCAAGATCTTTATCCCTTTATTCCCTCCTAGCTTCCAAGGTTCCATAGAAATACCATCCATTCCTGGAGACTTTCCTGTAGATTGGTTATACATCACTATTTTTATCTCATCTCCTCTTATCCTAGCTATTAATAATTCAGCCTCATCTACCTCAAAGTTTGGCATATTTAATTCTTCCATAAACATTTCCATTTGTATTTTTTTATTTCCACATTTCTCTGTTTTATACAGTTTTCATAACATTTCAGAAATATTTCTAATACCTCTACAGGACCTATGTTTATTTTACTTGTTATAGGCTCCCCAAGCTTGGCAACAACCCTTTCTACTTTCCGTTACCTGGGCTGTTGTGCTAAAAGTTTTTGTGCTCTGGAGTTATCAAAAAACAGTTGCTTAACAGTCTTTCTAAACTCATGCATATTGTCCAAGTAGTCCCTTATTTTTCTCTTTAGCGCTCTGCAGTTGCACCTCTTCTTCTTGTGTAAAATTCCCCGTTCTGCAGTAATTTAACCTTTTTCATTCCCAATACACAATTCTTATTGTTCTTAACCACATCTCTTTTCTTTTATGTCTACCCTATTTTTAAACTCCACTTTCATTTTACCCCACTCCGAGGTTATAACTTTTGGAAAAAATTTCCATCTTCCCTAAACTCCTGAATAATTTCCACTACCCATTCCTTAAATTCCTCTCAGCTTAACAGATAGGCAGGGAAACATTAGTATCTCATTTTTTATTTCATTACCCTGCATTTTAGTTATTAACTAGCATGTGATCATTAAGAGTTACTGGATGCATATCAAAATTTTGAATTAAATGTACATGTTCCTGTGAAATATAATTTTTGTTTAGACTAGCCTTGTTTTTGCACCTTGGTAATAATATGAAAATTCTCTCTGAGCTCCTTCTATTGCATTCACATCTTCTATACCAAATATTTTCATAAATTTCTTCAAAAATCTACCCAATTTTGTTACATTTTCCCTTCTAGGCCCTCCAGCTACACCCTCATTGTTGCAAACAAATATTCCATTCCCCACCTATAAGTAAATCCCCTTCTGAAAGCTTATTATTTCTGTCAGAATTTGTTTAAGCTCCATTGTAGCAGTTTTAAGTAGAATGTAATACATGCCAGTGTAATCCTCATCCTTTGCCAGTAGTACCTTAGTACTACAAATCAAAAACCCTTTCTTTACCAAAGTCACATGCTCAGTTGTCTCAGAATGTGTCTCCTGTAGAATAGCTACTTGCACTCAGCATTTCTTAATACAGTTTTACTACTCTTTCTGTTTTATACATACTGTGAGACCATTGACATTCAAAGATAGCATGATGATTAAAGTGTTTACCTTATAGACATAAGGTATAGGATTGGGCTCTCACCTTTGAGGGTAATTGGCTAGGCTTAAAATGTCTCACAAGGGCAGCTAGCCTAGTCCTTAGCTATGAACCTTTGAACACCCCCATAACCTATTAACTTAATGCAAACACAAAAAAATATGTACATCTTCAAATAATGAAGTGTAATCCTCCTGAAAGGAACTGTCCCAGATTGACAGCTAAACTCACAAGCTTTAATTGATCTATGATGAAGGTTATCCATGCTAAAATGCATGGTACAGCCTGTGCTTGTACTTACACTACATGTTCTCTATTTTTCTCTTATATTTATTCCTCTCCCAAATGTAGAAAACAACTTGAATGCTTTCAGAAAACATTGTCTTTTAGACATTATTGCCTTCATAGACAAATGAGAACCATACAGTTGCCTTCAGCTATAAGCTTATCATATTGCACCGTGAACATTCATTTGCTAAAGGAAAACTTTTCATTACATTCAGTGTTCTTTTTTTACTTGATTCTATTTAAAACTTGTTATATCGGGCCAGGGCCTTACTTATATTATGTTCTGTATACCTTTACATCCATCTCTCACCTCAAGAACCTAAACCTGCAGCCCATTATCTTAAACATGCTTTTGTCTAGGTTTTCTTTTTTTTTTTTTTACATTGTAGTCCTTACATTTCTTAAAACTAAACAAGAAAGAAAGATGGAAAGAAATGGTATTTGTTTACTTTAGCATCCATATAACACAGAAAAATAAGTGAAAATGCTTTGCTATATATATATATATATACATATATATATATATATATACATTGCATTTTCCTGCTGTTTGTTGCAAAAAAGAAAAAAAAAAAAAATTATCCTTGTTTCCCGTCTTTCCTGACCTAGAGGAGTCCATATACAGGCTTTGCTGTATTCTGGACATTTGGAAAGTTCCTGTGTTGCCCATTTCCTTTCTTGGATAAAGGGAGGCTTCTTTGTTCACCAGTGGCAGTGGGGAGCTTAGAGCAGCCTATCTATCCCTGGAGGAGTGTTCCCAGCACAAGAATCTGGTAGTCTATTGGCCGTTTTGGGCCAATTTCTAGCTCTTTCAAGTCCCCCTGTATAAAACCCGCTTTGGCGGGTTTTTTTGCACTGGTTACTACTCAGCCAAGCTCCTCGTGGTCCTGCAGAGTGGTGCTAGCAGCAGAGAGGCTAAAAGAGCTACTGCTAACCTGATAAAAGTGTTTTTTCCTGCTACTACCTGGGTGACTGTCCGATCTAGCTAAACTGCAAGTATTTCTGCTTCTTGAACTGTTTTAAACTGTTTAAAAGTGCAGGTGCAAAAACAACTTTAAAGTTTGTCCTGTTTGTTGCATATACCTGTTGAGGCTACACACTCAAGTGCGCTAGCCTGTGTTACATATTTATTGCATTTTCCTGCTGTTTGTTGCAAAGAAGAAAAAAAACAAAAAAATGATCCTTGTTTCCCGTCTTTCCTGACCTACAGTAGTCCAAATACAGGCTTTGCTGTATTCTGGACTTTTGGAAAGTTCCTATGTTACCCATTTCCTTTCCTGGATAAAGGGAGGGTTCTTTGTTCACCAGTGGCAGTGGGGAGCTTAGAGCAGCCCATCTATCCCTGGAGGAGTGTTCCCAGCACAAGAATCTGGTAGTCTATTGGCCGTTTTGGGCCAATTTCTAGCTCTTTCAATTCCCCCTGTATAAAACCCACTTTGGCGCGGTTTTTGTGCTTGTTACTACTCAGCCAAGCTCCTCGTGGTCCTGCAGAGTGGTGCTAGCAGCAGAGAGGCTAAAAGAGCGACTGCTAACCTGATAAAAGTGTTTTTTTTTTCCTGCTACTACCTGGGCGACTGTCTGATCTAGCTAAACTGCAAGTATTTCTGCTTCTTCAACTGTTTTAAACTGTTTAAAGTTGTTTTCGCACCTGCACTTTTAAAGTTTGTCCTGTTTGTTACATTTAACTGTTGAGGCTACACACTCAAGTGCACTAGCCTTTGTTATATATTTATTGCATTTTCCTGCTGTTTGTTGCAAAAAAACAAAAAAAAATCATTGTTTCCCGTCTTTCCTGACCTAGAGTAGTCAAAATACAGGCATGCTGTATTATGGACTTGTGGAAAGTTCCTGTGTTGCCCATTTCCTTTCTTGGATAAAGGGAGGCTTCTTTGTTCACCAGTGGCAGTGGGGAGCTTAGAGCAGACTATCTATCCCTGGAGGAGTGCTCCCAGCACAAGAATCTGTTAGTCTATTGGCCGTTTTGGGCCAATTTTGAGCTCAAGTCCCCCTGTATAAAACCCGTTTTGGCGCGGCTTTGCGTGATTTTGCGCATAGCGCAGCATCGGGCAGCTCTGCTTAATTGGGTTTAAACCATTCTCAGCTCCACAAAGTCTGCTCTTCACTTTTTCCCTTAGAACTGATCTAGTTCTCATAATAAACACCCTATTCCAACTCTAAAGCCTGGCACTTGCTCACTAAAGCAATTATATAAGTCAGCACTAAAAAATTAAAAGCACTACACCCTCACAAACTCCCCATGAGTACCTTGTTCCCCACTGGCCCTTTTTTTCAATTATAAAGGAATTCCCAATACTATTCTAGCATGTCCAAAGGTCAGTTGTCAATCTTCTCTCCGGTCCAACTGGTGAATCTGGGAATCTTGAGGCAATGTTACAACTGCCTCATGTACACAGACAACCCTCTCCTCCTCCCAACAAATTCCAACACGTGAGAGATGCAACCATATAGCCAAACTGGAGGCTAAGCTCTCTCAACTCAGTACTGGCATAACCAGTCAGGAGGAGAAGGAAACCAGACTCACTACAATTCCAGTCTCACATAGACCTACCATGACAGCAAACCAAACACAAACACACAAAAACATACTCGGAGGCTCTAAATAAAAATCTGCCTAAGCAGCAGAGACCTCCAAAGCAGACACCCAAGCAACCGCTATCCCAAAACAAAACACGTGCAACACATAGCTCACAAAGCCAGTGTGCCAAACAGTCACAGCCCTTAAGGCTAAACAACACACCTGATACACTTGTAATAGGTGACTCTATCGTCAGGCACACTGACGTCCCGCTCACCAGGCTGAACAAGGAGAAGGTCACAGTGAGCTGCCTGTCGGGCGCTAGGATCCGCCACATAACACAAGCACTCAGGTCACTCCAAGGCAAGTACAAATATGACTCAGTCACTGCCCATGCTGGTGTGAATGACCTATGATGTACCTCCCTGGACTACATGAAAAGAGACATAGAGGAGCTCTCTGAGCATGTAACCCAGGCCGGTATGACCCTGACCTTGAGTAGCATCTTACCCTCACCAAGAATGATGCCACAATATGAAGACAAGATGATCAATTTCAACAACTGACTTAAGTATTGGTGTCATTCAAAAGGGATCCAATGCCTGTCAGCCTGGGATGACATGCTCGACAAGCCACGATGCTTCGCTAGGGATGGCTTGCACCTGTCACCCCTGGACTTTCAGATATTGGCAAAGGCTCTAGCCACCCCCATAGTGCCTTTTTTAGGCAAGGCTCAAAAGATAAACCCACCTTCATAGGTATCACAAGGGATAAGAAACTAAGAGTAATGCTACTCAATGCCAGAAGTCTAAACCTCAAGATGCATGCACTCAAAACTCTCCTTAGCATAGAGAACATAGATATCTGTGCAGTAACAGAAACCTGGTTCAAGGCTCCCGAGAGCACCCCATCACTACCAGGTTATACCTCATACCATGCTTTTCGGCCCCAAAACTTGAACCGAACCACAAAAGGAGGGGGAGTATCAATATTCGTCAAAGATACCCACACCTCCAGGTTGGTGGCACAGCATGAAGCATCAGAGACTATCCATGTGCAACTAACAGTGGGTAAAACTGCTTCCAGTTTATAGCCTGCTACAGATCACCCTCCCAAACCCAGGAACCCCACTCGGCCTTCCTGAGAACACTGGAAAATATGAAGTTCTCTCCAAACACCATTATATTGGGCAATTTCAACTATCCAAACACAGACTGGGAGCATTACTCTAGCTCCAACACCCTAGCCCAAAGGTTCCTAGAATTTATAAACGCAAATGCTATGGAACAACTTGTTATCACTCCCACAAGAGGGGAAAACATACTCGACCTGATCATCACCAACATGGGGGCTCTATGCTCCAGACCAGTAAGTGTATCCCTCACTGGTAAGATCAGACCATAAACTAATCTCACTGGATATTCACATCTCGACCCCACCCCCTGCCCAGAAAACCACAGTGAAAAACTTCTCTAAAGCAAATTTTACACTCCTCAAACCGAGGTGGAATCCTTCAAAGCCCCCGGGCCTGTGGAAAATATGGCCCAGACAGCAGAATCCTTTATAAACGCATTCTATGAACACCTTCAGGAATGCATGGATCATGCAATCCCAAATAAAACCAAGACCCAATCCTCCAAAGGCAGGCATCCTGTCTGGTGGACCCCAGCCATAAACAAACTATACAATAGAAGGAGGAAGCTACTACATGATAGAGCAAAATCCCAAAAAGGGAAGGCATCTCTGATCAGTATTAGCAAAAAATTATAGGCACTCATAAAATCGTCTAAGGCCAGCTTCGAGAGAAAAATTGCACAGGACATTAAGGATAATCACAAGGCTTTCTTTAGTTATGTTAAGAACCTGGGTGGAAATTCCCAGATATGCTCAGAATTAGTCCAAAATGACAAAAAATACACCAAACCCACAGACATTGCCAACATCCTAGCTGACAGGTTCAGTGCAAACTCCCCCCCTCCCCACCAAAAGGGAAAATATCTATCCCAGCAGAGTGCTGCCCCCCTGACATCTCAGATGCTCAGGTAAGAGCCGCCCTCTGCAAAGCAAAAAACACAGCATCAATGGGACCAGATGGTGTCCCGGGCTGCGTCCTACATGAACTCCAAGAAGAGCTAAACCCAAACATAAAACTACTGTTCAATCTCAGCCTTACTACAGGATATGTACCCAAAGAGTGGCATACAGCAACAGTGGTCCCTCTCCACAAAGGTGGTGCCTCAACGGATCCTGGAAACTATCGCCCCATAAGCCTGACTAGCTTGGTCTGCAAAGCTATGGAAAGGATCATCATGGACCTCATAAATAAAGATATTGGGGACCTACTTACACTGGAGCCTACCCAGTTCAGCTTTAAGGGCAGATCCTGCCTCTTAAACCTGGTTGATTTCTTTGAAACAGTCACCAAGGCCATTGATGAGGGGAAGGTGGTCCACACAGCCTACCTGGACCTCGCAAAAGCCTTCAATACAATACCCCACTTGGGCATTATAGATAAGCTCACCAGCTTAAATATAAACCCCTATGTCACTAGATGGGTTGCAAACTGGCTCAAGGACAGAACCACATGGTTAGAATTGCTGGAGCCATGTCAGACTCCAAACCAGTTACAAGTGGCACCCCGCAAGGCTCAGTCCTGGGACCTCTCTTGTTCGGTATATATTTCTCGGAGGTACAGGCCAACATGGAAGGACTGTGGCTGACCAAGTTCGCAGATGACTGCAAACTAGGTGCCATAATCGACTCTCCAGCCAACGCAAGCATCCTACAAAAGGGCCTCATAGAAACAGACAACTGGTGCCAGAGCCATGGTCTCAAGC
The DNA here is from genome assembly GCF_019279795.1 of Protopterus annectens. NCBI lineage: Eukaryota > Metazoa > Chordata > Ceratodontiformes > Protopteridae > Protopterus > Protopterus annectens. The sequence goes on from NC_056733.1 coordinate 223,844,512, forward strand.
TAAACGCCAAAAAGTGTACAGTCATCCCCTTTGGCAAAAACAAAGTGCCCACAAATTACCACATAGGTGGTAATCCATTAAGTACGGAAGAAGTAATTAGGGACCTGGGGACCCAAGTTGATAGCAATCTCACATTTGAAAACCACATGGCCAAAGTGGTTAGAAAAACATTTTATATAGCCCACCTAATCATGAAGGGATTCACATCTAGATCAGGGGAGGTCACTGTGCCTCTTTACTCATCCCTCATCAGGCCCATAATTGAGTACAATGCCCCTTTTGGGATGTACCTTACCAGACACAGCAGCAACTGGAAAGACCCCAAAAGTACCTCACCAAGAGGATCAAAGGGCTCAAACAGGTGCCATATGCTGCCCGGTTAAAGAAACTCCAGCTGTACTCAGTGGCATACCACCTGCTCAGAGGCACTCTGTGCCTGACGTATAAAGCCATGTCCAACCTGGAATTAATGGACATGCTGCACCTCAGAAAATCCAAATCCCATCGAGCTAAGCGCTTGAGAGACTTGAACCTCAGCACTGAAATAAATAGGACATGCTGGAGGGACAGATTCATAACTCAGAGGCTCCCTTCACTCTGGAATAAAATCCCAGTCCAGGTTAGGCAGAGTCCCTCATTGACTCTCTTCAAGAGGAATCTTGATGAGTGGATGGGAGATTGTAGGTTTACCCCAGGTATCACTTCTGTGTCACTGTTAGACAGAGGCACAGTATACTAACCTCGAAAAAGGGCATAGCAAAATTAATTTAAAATGGGTGGCGAAAGCCAAACACACTCTGGCTAGGCTTATAAATGCCCTAGGGCAGATAGCCTAGTATGAACCTATATATCATGCAGTACAAATCATGTTTTATAAAAATACTGTTAAGAACAAAAACTGTTTTTCTTACAGTTACCTCTTTCCTTTCTCCTCCCCTCTCATGAATGTTCTTCCAAACATTAATGACATGAAGTAGGGCATATGCTTTGGAGTCCCCTACCAGTCAGTCAAACACGTTCAATATTTCCAGGTTTTCTTGTTCTCCCATATTTCAAAAATGCCATGAATGCTTTGTAATCCCACTTTTATTAATTATTTTTAATTTAATAATTTTAAAGCTTCTTCAATTTTTCCAGCCTTTTGTTATTCTAGTTGATATAGTCTTTCCATTTATTTGAATAAGCTCTGAGCACATTTGCCTTATTTTTCCTCTAGATTACTGGAAGTGATGTCTTGCACCAAAGCTGTAGCTTGAACTGCTTTTTGCTGAATTGCTGCAGGATTCTTTCCTGACAGTGTTTTCTTCTCACCTTTTCTGGTTGATTTTCTTTCAGGTTCTCTAAATTTCTTCTTTGATGGTATCCCAGGCAGTGGACATACTAACCAATAACTGAAATTTAACCAAAAAGACAAATTCACTGTCTCTCTTTTCTAAGTTTCTTTTTTCATACTGGGAGAACTGAAATTAGGCAGTTAGTCGGTGTGCAGCCATGGACATCTGGGGAAACCAATATTGTCTTTGCCAATAAAAGGAGTTTGTGTGCTTCCTTTTGTACTTTTAGAAGACATTTTTGAAGTAGAGATAGTGGAGGGAAGGAATAGAGGAACTCCCCCATCCACTAGAAGGACAAGGCATCTGATGGTTGGTTGGAGATGCAAAGAGGTCTGTCTGATGTGTGCCCCACTAAAGAGCGATTGACTGGAAAATCTGTCTGTTTAGGGTCCAATCGTGGAGGCCTTCCAAGGGTTGGAGGCTGGCATAATGGTTAAGGTGTTTACCTTACAGCCACAAAGTGCAGGGTTTGATTCTCACATGGAGTAATTAGCTAGGCCTAAAATGGCATACAAGGGCAGTTAGCCTAGTAGTAATCTATGAATCTCTGAACCTAGGAACCTAAGAGCAGCTTACACCTTGTTCTGGGAAGAAATATATGTGGCTGTGTGGGTGATGTGCATCTGGGTGGCTATTATTAAAGACACTGATTCCAGTTGTGACATTCTATATAATAAAAAATGTAATAAGATTACAAGAGACATAAAAGATATATAGATAAAATCTATCCAAAATCAAAAAACAAACATCGTTGACCACGGCAGCGAGAAAGATATAGTACGAATGAGACGAGAGACAGGGAAGTATATCACTTCACTTAATGATCCGCAATCATAACAATATGGCCCTATGAACAACACATATAATAAGAAGAAAGGAGTCAGGCGTTGGGGAAAGGCTCATAAATCGTGAAAGTAAGCAGTGGCGATGAATATATAGAAGGGGCGGGGGCCAGGCCAAAAGATCTTTTTACAATCGGCAAACAAAGGAAGAGGAAGAAAAAAATGATCCATCCGTCCATTCCATCCGGTGAGTCGTGTACAATATCAACATACATGGACAATTTGACCCGATGTGTACACACCTTGGAAACCTTGGAAATATATCAACACAATCACACACAAGGTAGTATTAACAATAACAATGAATCTTAGGAACAATACATATAAATATTATTGATGCATTTCACCCCAATGTACAACAAATACCATACCACTTTAATTACATAATGGACTGGGAATATGGTTCACAAAATGACAATACAACAAGATGATACAACATATTATAGATAGTGTGTGATATGATATTTGTGTCACACACACACATCTACAGGTATTTAACTGGTACACAATGTAATGAAATAGATGGTGATGGTGGTATAGAAATGGATGTTAAACAATGTACCAACAAAACTGTATATGAGCAAAACCATATGAGCATGTGGATGAACATACATATAAGAATGTAATTGAAGTATTATAAGATGAAAATATTTTAGTGGGTGACACACAAAGGGTGACACACAACTGGATTTAAGTCAGATCACATTTTATTGGACTTTACAAAACTTGATTGACACATGATTAATAATACAATATGACATATATGAATGAATGTGATGAATGATCAAACAAAAAACACAACAATAACTATGATAATGGTGGGGTGGGAATAAATATATTATATAATGAAATTAATGGTAATTATGAAATTAATATTCAATTAATTAATTTTCACATTGATTTAAACATTGAATATTTGATAATTAATTAATAATTAATTTTCAATTTGTCAATTAATATTTTTGAACCAATTGATAGAGAAAATTAATATAATACTATAAATAATCATATATAATAATTATAATATTATTCTAAATAATAATTTAATTGTAAGCAATACAATTGTTTTTATAGGGTATTTTTTAATTTTTTAATATGGGAGATTAGTTTTGTCAAATCATTTATTTTATTTAAATTAATTTATTTAAAATTTATTATTTTTGATGGTAACTTTAAAATGGTTTTGAACAATAACACAGATTTAATTTTACAGGAACTGATTAACAAGTAATTTTTGAAAATTAAACCCAGTATATTTTGAAAAAAATAGAATGATTTAATAGTATGATTTTAAAATTTTTAGAAATAGAATAAACAGTAATATTAAAAACAGCATAACAGAAATATACATAGAATTAGACATTAAAATATTAAAAATAATAGAGTATAAAAATATATGGGAGATAAAGGGTGAGGAATAAAGGCAACTGTGTTATGTTTTTATAATGAGACTTATGAGATAATGGATGACTGTATCTGTATTTTAATTGAATAAAACATAGAAATAAATTAAATAAATTGATAAATGCATGGTATAATAATAAAATGAAGATAAATAATGATAACATGTTAAATAATTAACAAATGACTGGAGCCAATAATAATAACAATGAATGATACTTAAATCAGAGCAAAAATTATTAACTAATTAACAAATACCAATCATTTGGAAAAAGAAACATCAGAAAAATATAGTCATGAGTCAAATCAACAATATTCAGAAAGTATGTCCAAATTTCCATTATTAACAACAGAGTATGTCCATTTTTCCATATATATCAAGTTAAAATTGAATTATTATTATTATATAAAACAAATGAATATATGGATATATTACATCAATACCATCAAGTATTATATTAATATTGGTAAGAAGAACAGCTTTTGATAGGTGCAAATCTGGCTAGAAGAATTAATATTGAGACTAATTTGACTTAACAAGAATTGTACTAAACAATTGTTATTGGAATGGAATTAGCATTATAATTATTTGACATATGAGTGTACAAATATTTATAAATTTGTATTAATGCAATAATATATATATTCCCAATGAATATTATTAATTTAATAATATATTATTATAATATTATAAATATATTCAAGTATTTATTTGATATCTATATAGTATTCATAAAATATAAAACACATGACAAAAAAATAATATAATTACATATGGAATAATCCATTTAATAAATTTATTAATTATATTCCAGGAAATAATTTGAAAATTGAATGATATTGATTAATATGAAACAATATAATAAAATGAGCATAAATTATAATATAAATAAAACAGAAAAAATTAAAATCACCTTATCTGCTGAAATAGTTACCACCAAATAACATATAGCACTAGGGTTTCACCTTCAGTAAGATGGGGGGGTTGTAGAGGGAAAGGATGGTCATGGCGGCCAGGATGATTAGTGAAGAAGAAAGGATTTAATAAGGGGTTACAGGAAAATAAATTTGTTTTTAGGAACAATCAAAAAAGAATTTAAAAGAACAAGTAAACAAGAATATAAAAAGCCATACTATAAAGGAATATATCAAAAGACTATAAAAATATAGAATAAAAAAATAATAATACACATAATGAAAATATATCATCAAACACCACTAACTTTATGTTCAATAAGATATATCAAAGAAATTCTCAGATTGATCAAAATGGATTAATATATTTATTTACAAATCATTAGGGGATATTAAAAAATCATCAATAAGCCTATTTTTGATGTATATATTGAGATTCAGATTAATAGGAATAAGAAGAGACAAATATTTAAGAGACCTATTTTTTAATTGTGAGATAAATAGGCAAACAATTTGGAAGTATAAAACACAGCAATGTAAATAAGATAAGATAATATAATATTAATTAAAAATTATTTTTTTAATAAATTAGATGTAATTTTATATCAATTAAAATTAAGTCAAATATATATAAAGATAAATAACAAGACAATTTAAATTCTTTTATAGCAAAATGAAAAGTTGATAAATTGATAATACATAAAAAAAAATCTTTTATACATAAAAGACTCATATTTGAAGATATGAGCATCACAAATTCAAATTTTTGGGCCATTGATCATTCAAAACTACATGCAAGATGATAGACTACAAAATTAGCCTGAATTGAATTCATTCAAATGATAATATTGAATATGCCCATAAGGCAGATTGTTGGATTAATGTATAATATGATGCAAAAATTTATGAAAATCAAAAATAGGTTTATGAAAATGATTAAAATAAGTAAGCACTAAAATACATTTTTACAAATATGTACAAGGGTAACAAAAATTTGATTAACAATCTATATACACAATTATAATATTGAACACATAATAATACACATAAACAAATAAAAAAAAATATAAAGGAGCAATGTATACAAATACATAAATAATTGTTACCAAACAAATGTATATTAAATATAATATATGTACATATAAGAGATTATATACATAGTATGTATTACATGTACATTATTCCATACAAGATATATATATATATATATATATATTAATTTATAATACATACACATACATATATATATATATATATATATATATTACATACATTTATAATAATTTATTATTACATATTTATTTTTTTAAATTATTTTATATATATATATATATATTTATTATTTCTTATTATTTTTTATTTTTATTTTATTTTTATATATTTATTATATTATGTGATTATTATATTTTTTATAATATATATATATATATTTTATATTATTTATATATATTTATCTAAAGTTTGTGCTCTAACTTTGGCATCTGGGTGGCTATGTTCCATGCCTCCTGTGCTAACCTGCACAACTGGTAAGACCTGGTGCCTCCCTGTTTGTGTTTGTACCATATGACTGGTGTTCTCAACATGAATTAGGAGTGGTTAGGGTCTCCATAGGTGGGAGGAGGTCTGCAGTGCTTAGTGAGGCAGCCTCATTTTCTTCATATTGACATGTTCCTTCAGGAACTGTGGTTGCCATCTGCCATGTACCTGGTGTAATCCTGTACACGTCCCTCATGCTTCATCTGAGGTGTCTGTGTGAATGCCTTGAAGAGGAGGAGGGTTGGTGAAGGGAAGTCCCGGGTTGAGATTGACCTATTTCTTCCACCAAAAAAGCTGCATTTTTAAACAAAGGTGGAGGGGGGGGGGTCAGGATGTCCAAGGGGCAGAAGTGTTGGGACCACAGAGATTTCAGATACCAAAGGATTTTCCTCACATTAAGTCTGGCTAGGAGAAGCATAGGAATGGTGGCTGCCATGAAACCCAAAGTTCTTAACATTTCCCTTGTTATATAGTGTGTTGCAGAAGAGAGATCTAGGAAATATTTGGGGAGATTGTGAAATTTCTCCTGGGGGGAAGGCATGCATTTTCTTTGTCTCCAGTCTGGAACCCAGGAAAACCAGGTCCTGTGTAGGAACAATGTGGCTTTTTCTGTAGCTGATTATGAAACCAGACTTGATAAGAGTTACAGAGTGAAATCTAGATTTTGAAGCAGGACTCTTGAGGAGACAGCTTGGAGCAATAGATCATCTAGGCAGGGAAAATATGAATTCCCTGGGTGTGGCAGAATGCAACCACTGGAGCTAGACTCTACATCGTTAACACCCTTGGACCTGTGGAAAGACCAAAAGGCAGAACAGTAAATTGAAAGTGCGAGGAGCCAGAGAAAAACCTGAGAAGTTTCCTGCAAAAAGGGACGAACAGGAATGCACAAGTAGGCATATTTCAGATCTAGGGATGCTAGAGTGGCCCATGGGAGAATGAAAGTTAAGAGAGTGGGAAGAGAAAGCATTCTGAAAGTTTGCACTTTTAAGAATGTGTTTAGAAGAGAAAGGTCTAGGATTGGTCTCCACTGCCCTTTTCTTGGCACCAGAACGATTCTGGAGTAGAATCATTTCCCTGTAAAGTATTTTGGGACTTGTTTGATAGTGCCCAGACATAGGAGGACCTGAACAATGAGATAGAGCAGAGAGAGGTAGATTATGAGGATGATGATGTGGCATACTTTCAGAGGAGGAACATTTTCTCAGGACATGGCATAACCATCCCTTAAGATGGATAGGACCCATCTGTCTGTGGTAATAATATCCCACCAGGCCAGGGACAGTGATAATCTTTTGGAAAGAGGGTTAGGGGGTGAGACAAGGGAGGGGGTTCTGTGAAAGTAGTGATAGATTTTTATTTCCAAAGGGAGACTTTCTACATGGAGGTTCCCTATAAAGCTTGCCAGAGTACATTTTCCTAAGGGGTTTTCTCAACTTTTGAGTTGCTCTAGGATCCCTTCTGAGGAAGGGTGTATATTTAGATTGGTAGTTCCTACAGTATCTAGGAAATGAGGAGAGTAGAATCTGCCTGCAGTCTTTCATAGTCTTACCTTGGCCCTGGAGAGTTTTAAACAGACTAGCAGCCTGAGGACCAAATGACAGATCTTTGTACAAGGGGGGGTCCAAGAGTTCTGACTTGAAATCCTTAGGAATAGGCTGGCTACAAAGTCATGTGTATCTGAAAATAACAGACCCAGTAGCTGCTGCCCTAGAAGGAGCATCCACAGTATTGTAACTGCACTTACTGCTGTGTCTGGCTATTTGAGTGGCCTGAGAAAGTATATTCTGCATTTGCTGCTTTGATTCTGCAGTTGGAAAGTCCTCAACTTTGTATAATGACCAAAGTACAGAAATCAGATATTTACTCATATGAGCAAGGGTAGAAAAGCTGTATACCTTCTTTCCCCACCTATCCATAGCCCTACTATCCTTGCCTGTAAGTAGAACATTAGCACTGGGTAGGTGCTTAGAGGGTTTATCTGAAGCAAGAGACACGACAGAAGAGTCTGTCACAGGATTCTTGTTCAATTATTTTAGATCATCAAGCACCTTATAAAACTTGCCTGGTCTTTCATGAGCTGGTGGTTGAGAGTCAAGCACTGAAGAGGTAGACTGGAACACATCCTGGAAAGCTTCATGCACAAGATGGACTGGAGAAGGAGCAAGGAATGCCCATCTCCAAGAAACTGTAGCACCTTTTCCGTATGTCACAAATCAGATTGGATTTCCATTCAAAATGTTTTATCATGTTCTGGATAGTTTTCTCAAAGGAAGCTTCCTCAATAGGGGAATCTGGAGACGGAATGCGCTTCATCTGAAGACATTTGTCCAAAAGAGTGCAACTAGGAGGAATAGTCAAAACAGTGGTCTGAATAAAAATCCTTTTGTTCTTCTTCATCCTTAGAAGAAGAAGAAAAGAAAAAGATGTCATACATAGCAGTTTTTGAGGTGTAGCCTGCAGTTGGGGAAGCCCAAAGGAGGGAAGTTTCAGAGGCATAATAGCTTTGAACAAGTCCTAGGAGAAACCTAGTCACTCCATTTACCATAGCTGCTGAGGGAGAGGCTACATTTTTTTTTCTTTTTTGGCGTGACGTCCCCCTGAATGAGATGCAGAGGTTCAGAAAGAATAGTTGTGTAAAATCTTACTATAACCATAGATGTCCTTCTCTTCCATGTTGCAGTATTCTGTACATATGGGTTTTCTCCTCTTGCTACCGGAATGTCTGGCCAGTTTACAAAAGATTTCAGTCACTGCATGGTGTGTGGGTTGTCTGATATGGCTAGCAGAACATGGGCCATAAAATTAACATCTACATGTACAAGACCTCAGAACTGAGTGCACCAGTCAGCACCAGTCCTTATAAGGGCAATGCCAGTCCTGTGCCATCCAAAAAGGGAACTGCCATATAACAGTAAGGGTAGGTGGGTGGGAAGGAATACTGCAACATGGAAGAGAAGGACATCTATGGTTATAGTAAGGTTGTACACAACTATTCTATGTCCTATTCACATGTTGCAGTATTCTGTACATATGGGTGAATGCCAAAGCTCACTGTGAGGAAGGGGGAGGTGGCCTAGTAAAGTTCTCCGGGAATCCATGGAGGATAGCCCTGGCAAATCCAGCTCTGACTCTAGAAATGTAGTCTAACTTGTAATGTTTGGTGAAAGTATGCACAGATCATCAAGTGGCTGCTTCAAGTATAGTGGAAGTGTCCAAACCCCTGAAGAAAGGCCCAGAAGAGGCCATTGACCTTGGTGGAGTTTGCTTTGACAGTACCTTGCAGGAATTTCCCATGGTGTTTGTAGCAAAAGGTAATGGCTTTGAAAATCTATGTTGAAATTGTTTGTTCAGCTGCTGCTTTTCCTAGGGCCCTAGGGTGGAAGGAGATAAACAGTTGGTCAGCCTGTCTGATGGACCTGGTTTTGTGCAGATAGAATCTGAATTGTCTGTGCACATCCAGGGAATGAAGTACTCTCTCACTGTCTCCCTATGGATTGGGGAAGAAGGTGGGGTAGGTGGACGGCTTGGTTTAAAGAAAGGTCATTAACCACCTTGGGCATGAAGGAAGGGTTACTTCTAAGAGTTACCCTGTCTGTGTGGAATACGAGGAAGGGTGGAATAGTCATGAGGGCTTGCAACTCTGACACTCTTCTAGCTGAGGTCAAGGCCACGAGGAGGACAGTCTTCCAAGTGTAATGTTATAGGGAATTGGCAGCTGGCTTGAATGGGGGTAGTGTAAGCTTCTCTAAAACATAGTTCAGGTCCCATTGAGGGGGAGAGGGAATTCTTGGTGGCTTGAGATGAAGTACCCCCTTAAGGAACAACTTTGTAGGTAGTCTGGAAGCTAAGGGGGGGATCCAAAGGAAGACATGCAGAAATGGCAAATGGGTCTTAATGGATGAGAATGCTAACCCTGTCTGCAACAGTTCACACAGGTAAGACAGAACTAGAGGAGTCTAGCTTTGCAGTGGGTCCAACTGCCTTTTGAAATACCATATAGAGAATCTTTTCCACTTGGATAGGTAAGATTTCCTGGTATTTGGTTTCCTGGCCTCCTGCAGGACAGTGAGCATATCCTCATTGTAAAGGTGTCTGAAAGGGATCAGAATCCTATCACCCACAGAGTGAGGCAAAGAAATTGCCACTGTGGGTTGATATGGGTTCCCTTGTGCTGTGTCAGAAGGTGCACTCTGACAATTAGTTGCTCTGAAGGCAGAGAAAGCAGAAGTATATATTTTTTACCCAAGGGCTCCATGGTTTTGCTGTCCTTGTCAGCATGGAGGAGGGTAGTTGAAGGCAGTAGTTGTGAAGCCTTGTCAGTAGAAATGGAAACTGCGGCTGGGTCTGCAGTTGGACATTTTTTTAGGAATTTTGCATTCTAAGGAACTTCATAAAACCTATCAAGTCTCCATGGGGCAGGGGGCTGGGAGTCCAGGTTCAAGGATGCTGCTGAGAAGGCATCCAGAAAAGCAAGAAGAATGGGAGGAACAGCAGTAGGGGTTGGGGAATCCATCTGGATGAGGTCATAATACTATTTTTGTACCTCTGTCATTTCTGAGAATTCCCACTTGAAATGTTCCTTCATTTTAGCTACAGTTTGCCCAAAGGTTAGAGCTTCTGCAGGGGAGTCTGGATCAATAGATTCTTCCTCTGGGTAACCATACCCCAGGGGAGAAAGGAGCTGGGAGGCATAGGAGAGGGATTCTTTAAGAGAAGAATCAGAGTATTCTTCCTCTTCCATCTGAGAGGGATCTGAGGTCTGAGGCCTGGGGCTCAGGATTGGAGGAGGAATTGTGGAAGTCCCAGGTGTAGTAGACTGTAAGGCCATAAAGGCATTAAATAGGCTTTGTCTGAAAGACTGCCAATCTGGAGTACTTTCTGTAGCAGGGAACACATGCCTCCTCTTCTCCTTCTTTTGGAGTGATGGTCTACTGGGCGTCTGAATAGAGAAAGACCTAGTGTCGGATGACTGCAAAGGGATGGAGGGATATGATGGTCATACTGAAAGTGCAGTTTCCCCCTCAGCGTCGGAAACTGACATCCGAAAAGCCAGCATGGGCGTGCCCTCTATGCAGGATTGTGCTGCTTCCGTAGAGATGCTCACTGCATAGCCCGAGCATTCAAACAGGCCCGCCGTCAGCCACAGGCTGAGTCAGATGGAGGAGGAGCAGTGGCAATAGCAGGCCTGACGGTCTTGGGCATCTTTTTTGGTGGTTTGATAGGCAAGTCGGCGGACTCCTCCATACCTAACGCTAACTGTTTCAGATGCTGGTTTTCTAAATATAAGTTAAGCATGTGACGTCGGCTACAGAGAGTTTTGGGAAAAAAAGGCTGGCAGATGGGGCAGGCCTTGTAGTCAAATGACCTACCTAAACAAAACAGGCACTGATCATGGGCATAATTGTGAGGTATTTGACAGCTGCACTTACACTTGCCCTCTCTGGATGACATCAGCAAGCATTAGAAAACAAGGACTGAAAAAAAGGTTCCCCAATGGGGCACTTACCTGATTTCTCTAGAATACAACAGCCGGGAAGGCAGGAACACCTGACATTTGACTGGCGGCTGAGAAGTTCTGAGGTCTAGTGCATGCAGATGTCACTTTTATGGCCCATGCTCTGCTAGCCATGTCAGACATCCCACACACCATACAGTGACTGAAATCTTTTATATACTGGCCAGATGTTTGGGTAGCAAGAAGAGAAAACCTATACGTACAGAATACTGCAACATGTAAATAGAAAGACATCCCTGCCTTACCTTTATTAATGTACCTGGGGTCTGTTCCCTTACTAATACTTGAGGGATGCTGTGAGGGCCCTTTGAAATGCCAAGTTGTGGTTCATCAGATGTACCTGCAGTCTCTAAGGCCTCAGAAGCTGTACCAGCCTCCTGGGCATTGATGGGGTCTTGTGTCAGACAACAGAGGTAACCTGATGTGCCATGGGTTCTGCAACCTCAGTGGGTGCATCAAAGTCGAACATTTTAGACTGGTTATCTGTTCTGAGCCTCTTAAGCTTCTTCTTAGGCAGAAGAGGAATGTCTGGGGATGCAGATTCCACCATCTTGGACTGGGCCAGGTATTTAAGATGTCGAGTTTCAAGAAAGGTGCTGAGAGAGGAAAGCCTCAATGTAAGTTTTTGGGGAATTATTGATTGACAAATGGAGCAGGATTTGTGATCATGTTCCAGGCCTAGACAAAAAAGGCACTTAGTGTGCAAGTCCTTGTACGAGATCTGCCTACTACACTTGTACTAGCCCCTCCTAGCTGACATTAACATATTTGAACAAAAATATCATAGGCAAAGAAAGGCTGCCAAATGGGGCATTTATCTGAGAAAAAGATTTAGTGAAGCAACGGTACTAGTGACCAAAAGGCAATAAGTCTGATGGATGCACAAGCTGTGTTTGGCTATCATTGAGATAATCTGAGGTACATGCTCATACTTCCATCTTTACACCCCTATGCTTACCAGCTGAAGTCATTCATTGGAGGTACAACTCAGGACGGTAAAGCTTTGGTACCCTGGCCTTATGTCAGTAAATACTGCAACAGTGATTTCAGTCAGGACATCTTCAACTATCCATCAGTAAACTGGCTGACCTACACTGCCAAGTCAGCATGCCCAGAGCTTCAAAATTATAGATGCTAGCCCTCTTTTACAAGTAATTAACCATCCCCATAAGGGCCCTGATATCCTTTCTATTCCTTACAAATACAGACACTTCCTGCACAACTCCATATGTATTATACTGTCTTGTTAAATCAGACCATAAATTAGTGACCTTTTCCTTTAAAAGTGGTACTACTTCCTGTGTAAGTACTCCTGTGTTTAGGGACTTCTTAAAATGAACACATTCTCCAGTTATTTGATGATCTAAATAAAATTCTCCTCTGTTGAATCTCACTGTTAAAACTGCTGTCTACACCTCCCACTTAAATAACTGTATTGCTAAGGCAGTCCATATAAACATTAAATATAATGAAAAATTTAACAATAAACTCCTATGGTGTAATACCATACAAATAAATTATATAACAAGAGAAAGAAATTGCATAGCTTATGAGGTCTCATTCTACCTATCTCAAGAATGGACTTAAGCAAACCAGTAAAGAGCACGATGTAACCACTAGGAAGCTCAAAGCTGTGTATGAACTTAAAATAGCTACTACCAAATCTTTCTCTAACTATGGTAAGAGAGTAAAAACTCAAAGTTTTTTCCCACTTTCTGAAAGTTAAGAAAGTTCAGTTACAGATTTGCTGTTCTGAACTGTTTGGAAGTTTCTAGAAGGCCAGTGCTTGCTTGGGCTAAAGGGAAGTCTCTAGGTTCACCAGTGGGAGTGGTTAACACTGAACAGTCTGCCTGTCCCTGGAGGAGTGGTTACTACCTAGAAGCTGCAGTTTTATTGGCCATTTTGGGTCAATTCTAAACTCCTTGATCTCTCTCTCTCTGTTAAAACCCTACAACTCTCTTTTTGCACGTTTTTGTGCACTGAGCAGCGTCGGGCAGCGCCGCCTAAACAGGTTTAAACTATTCCATGCTCCACAAAGTCTGCTTTTCACTTTTTCCCTTAGAACTGTTCAAACTCTCAAAGTAATCACTCTATTCTCTTTCTAAAGCCCTGCACTTGCTCAGCTCTTATAAGGAAACACTAACTAACTAAAGCACTACACCCTCCTTGACTTCTCATAAGTATTAGTCTCCCGATTGGTCCCTCCTGATGAAGTGAAAAATCAGTTCCCTTCCCTAATCTGATCAGTAAAAAAACAGTTCCCTATACTAATCTGGTATGTCCAAGGGTCAGTTTCAAGGTTACTCTCCAGTCCAGCTGGTGAATCTGGGAATTTTGAGGCAATGTTACAATTGCCTTATGTACACAGACAACCCTCTCCTCCTTCCAACAAACTCTAATACATGTGAGAGATGCAGTTACACAACAAAATTGGAGGCAGAGCTCTCTCAACCCAAGACTGGCACAGTCAGTCAGGAGGAAAAGGTAACCACCCACACCACAAATACAGTCTCACACAGACCTATTGCATCTGCATACCCAACCGATAAACACACAAAAACATACTCGGAGGCTCTAAATAAAAATCTGCCTAAACAGCAAAGACCTCCTAAGCAGATATCCAAGCAACAGCCACCCCTCAACAATACCCACGAATCAGATATCTCACAAAATCAGTGTGCCTCAGTCACAGCTCTTAAGGCCAAACAACACACCAAATACACTTGTTATAGGGGACTCTATTGTCCGGCACACTGACATCCCGCTCACCAGACTGAACAAGGAGAAGGTCACTGTAAGCTGCCTGTCAGGTGCCAGGATCCGCCACATAACGCAAGCACTCAGGTCACTCCAAAGCAAGTACAAGTACGACTCCGTCATTGTCCATGCTGGTGTGAATGACCTGAGATGTACCTCCCTGAACTACATGAAAAGAGACATAGAGGAGCTCTCTGACCATGTAGCCCAGGCTGGTATGACCCTGACCTTGAGTAGCATCTTGCCCTCACCAAGAATGATGCCACAGTATAAAGACAAAATGATCAGTTTCAACAATTGGCTAAAGTAGTGGTGTCATTCAAAGGGGATCCAGTGTCTGTCAGCCTGGGATGACATGCTCGACAAGCCACATTGCTTCACTAGGGACGGCTTGCACCTGTCACCCTTAGGCTTTCGTATACTGGCCAAGGCTCTTGCCACCCCCATAGTGCCTTTTTTAGGCAACGCTCAAAGGACAAACCCACCTCCATAGACAACCCAAGGATAAAAAACTAAAGGTATTGCTACTCAATGCCAGAAGTCTAAACCTCAAGATGCACGCACTCGAGGCTCTCCTCAGTATGGAGAAAATCGATGTCTGTGCAGTAACAGAAACCTGGTTCAAGGCTCCTGAGAGTACCCCAGCACTACCAGGTTATAACTCATACCATGCGTTTCGGACCAAAGCACAAAAGGAGGGGGAGTATCTATATTCATCAAAGATACCTACACCTCTAGGTTAGTGGCACTGCACAAAGCATTGGAAACCATCCATGTGCAACTAACAGCGGGCAAAACTGCCTTTCAGTTTGTAGCCTGCTACAGAACACCCTCCCTATTACAGGAACCTCACTTGGCATTCCTGAGAACACTGGAGAATATGAAGGTCTCTCCAAACACTATGTTATTGGGTAACTTCAACTACCCAAACATTGACTGGGAAAACTACTCAAGCCCAAACACCCTCACCCAACGGTTCCTTGAATGTATAAACTCTAACGCAATGGAACAACTGGTCACCACTCCCACAAGAGGGAACAACATATTGGACCTGGTCATCACCAACATGGGGACTCTATGTTCCACACCAGAGGTAAACCCCTCATTGGTAAGATCAGACCATAAACAAATTTCCCTGGGCATCCATATCCCGTCCCCACCCCAGCCAAGGAAATCACTGTAAAGAATTTCTCAAAAGCCAACTTTGCACTTCTGAAGACTGAGGTGAAATCCTTCAAAGCCCCTGGGCTAGAGGATAATACAGCCCAATCCGCAGAATCCTTTACAAATGTATTCTATGAGCACCTGCAGAAATGCATGGATCGTGCTATCCCAAAATAAAACCAGGAGACCGGTCTGGTGGACCCTGGCCATAAATAAGCTATACAACAGAAGGAGGAAGCTACTACATGACAGAACAAAATCCCAAAAAGGGAAGGCATCTCTGATCAGTATTAGCAAGAAACTTCGATCCCTCATAAAATCATCAAAGGGCAGTTTCGAAAGAAAAATGTCCCTAGACACTAAAGATAATCACAAAGCCTTCTTTAGTTATGTCAGAAAAATGGGCGGAAACTCCCAGATATGCTCTGAATTGTTGCATAATGGTACAAAATATACCGAGCCTACAGACATAGCCAACATCCTGGCAGACAGATTCAGCACAAACTTCTCCCCCCCTTCCCCCCCCAAAGGAGCAACTGAATGTAACCTCCCTGATATCACAGATGCACAGGTGAAAGCTGCCCTCTCCAAAGCAAAAAAACACAGCATCTATGGGACCAGACGGTGTCCCAGGCTGGGTCTTACACGAGCTCCAAGAAGAAATGAACCCTCACATTAAGTCATTGTTCAAACTTAGCCTTACTACAGGATATGTACCCAAAGAATGGCGTACATAGTGGTCCCACTCCACAAAGGTGGTGCCACAACGGACCCCGGAAACTATCACCCCATAAGCCTGACTAGTCTGGTCTGTAAAGCTATGGAGCGTATTATCATGGAACTCATAAACAAAGACATTGGGAGCCTCCAGACACTGGACCCTACCCAATTCGGCTTTGTTAAGGGCAGATCTTGCCTCTTAAACCTAGTTGATTTCTTTGAAACAGTTACCAAAGCCATAGATGAGGGCAAGGTAGTCCACACAGCCTACCTGGACCTTGCAAAAGCCTTTGACACAATACCCCACTCGGGCATCATAAATAAGCTTACCAGCTTAAATATCAACCCCTATATCACAAGATGGGTTGCAAACTGGCTCAGAGATAGAACCCACATGGTCAGAATTGCAGGTGCCATGTCCGAATCCAAACCAGTTACAAGTGGCATCCCACAGGGCTCAGTTCTGGGACCTCTCTTGTTCGGTATATACCTCTCTGAGGTTCAGGCTAACACGGTGGGATTATGGCTGACAAAGTTCGCAGATGACTGCAAACTGGGGGCCATAATCAAATCTCCAGCTGACACAAGCATCCTCCAAAAGGGTCTCACAGAGATGGATGCTTGGTGCCAGAGCCACGGCCTCAAGCTAAATGCTAAAAAGTGCATAGTCATCCCCTGTTTGGGAAAAACAAGGTGCCCACAAATTACCACATAGGTGGTAATCCATTAAGTACGGAAGAAGTAATTAGAGATTTGGGGACCAACGTAGATGGTAAGCTCTCCTTTGATAATCACGTTGCCAAAATGGTTAGAAAGACCTTCTATATAGCCCACCTTATCACGAAAGGGTTCGCATCTAGATCAAGAGAGGTCATTGTGCCCCTCTACTCGTCACTCATCAGGCCCATAATTGAATACAATGCCCCTTTTGGGATGTACCTTACCAGACACCTGCAACAACTGGAGAGACCCCAAAAGTAACTCACCAAGAGGATCATGGGCTACAAACAGATGTCCTATACAGCTCGACTAAAGAAACTCCAGCTCTACTCAGTTGCTTACCGCCTACTCAGAGGCGATCTATGCCTGACGTACAAAGCCATGTCAAACCCAGAATTAATGGACATGCTCCACCTCAAAAAAATCCAAGTCCCTTAGAGCTACACGCTCCAGGGACCTAAATCTTAGCACAAAAATAAATAGGACATGCTGGAGGGACAGATTCATTTCGAAGAGGCTCCCCTCACTCTGGAATAGAATCCCAGTTCATGTTAGACATAGCCCCTCACTGACCCTCTTCAAGCGAAATCTGGACGTGTGGATGGGAAATCGCAAATTCACCCCTGGGATCTCTTCTGTGTCCCTGTTAGACAGAGGCACAGTAAAGTAATCTTAAAAGGGTACCTTCTGTGACCTACTTTACAGAGGCACAGTAGGCTAATCTAATAGGGAAGGCGGAAGCCAAATACACTCTGGCTAGGCTTATAAATGCCCTAGGGCAGATAGCCTAGTATCTACCTATGAACCTAACAAAAAGTTAAGAACTAACAACCAACAATATTCAGAGCTTGTCCACAATAGTACTGTACACTCTGACCCCAAGGAAATAGCCAATATCTTACCTGACAAACACTGTAAATTTACGCCACCCACATTTACAGCTATTCCACAGATTCTACAATCTCAACCCTCCAACCCTTTAATTACCATGGAACAAGTTTTCTCTGCTATCTCAAAAGCTAACACCCCCTCATTAATGTGGCATGCTCATACTTCTCAACTATACCAAATTCCTCAGTATTTACTGGTTTTGAGGGCAAAATAATAAAATAATGTGGTGCCACGAATTCCCGAGGGGTCCCTTTAATTCCAGAGTTTTTATTTTTTTGTATTGCAATTTTAAATTTGTGGTTGACGTCACCACACATCACCAGCCTACTGGGGTGTGCATGATGACATCTACTGTCTGTCGGACTCTGTATCTGTGAATATTTATTTTAAACTGTTTTGGAGGGAAATAGGGAATGGCAGCTGTGTACAAAAGTTTTGCAAAGTCTGCCCAGCACCCACTCACATGTCTGCCTCAGCCTCCAGGTAAGAAACAAGAATTGTAATTGCATTTTTATCAGATACGCACGCTAACCAGCAATTTTGTTAATGTAAGTGCACTCCATTATTGCTTACTCTTGAGGGAGTTACTTCTGGCCATTAATTCACTAGTTTAGTTGCATGTAAGTCTGACCGTTAAGGTGCATTTATCGCAGTTGTTTTTGGTGTGTGTAGGGAGTTCCGGCCATTCTATTCAGAAGGTGCATTTATATTGCAGTAGGAAGATGTTCAATTCACTATATCACCATTTTGGTGTGTATTAAAAGACATTCAATTCACTAGTTTAGCTGTATTAAAGTCTGACCATTAAGGTGCATTTATCAGCTGTGTGTGTGGCCATTAATTCACTAGTTTAGTTGTAAGGCTGACTCTAAAGGTGCATATATCACCATTGTTTTTGGTGTGTGCAGGGAGTTCCAGCTATTCTATTCAGAAGGTGCATTTATATTGCAGTAGAAAGACATTCAATCCAGTGTGTTTGTGTGTAATGCCCCAGTTAACTCAATACATTTGAGTGACGTTTCCAGGTATATCTGCAGTTACCTCCTAGTGACGCCTCTAGGCATCAAATATTGCTTGTTAATATTTGCATTAATAATTCCAAAACCATGCTATATACAAGGTTTTAAAAGATTTCATCTTAAAGCTTACATAATGGCAAACTCAACTGCATTAATATTTGACCTCGGTCTAGTGCAGGTAAACAGATATTGACTGTTTTTATTATATTAATTTGTATAGATACAATTTTCACATTTTTCTAAATATCTCAACAACCATGTGACACAGACAGGCCTCCTTAACCTCATATGAAAGCTCTCAGCTAGATGAATAAAATGCTGACAGTGTGTGTGTAACTTGAGTGGTTGCTGAGATATTGTAAGTTATTCACAAAATATTACAGACATAATAGTTACTGTGTTTACTGTGACTTATACAATTTGATTTAAGACCAAACACCTAAAGAATGCTACCACTATAAAAATAATTTGTGCTGAAGGGTTTGACATTTATACTTATTTTGTAACCCCTATGGTTCCACAGACATGAACATTTGTTTGAAATGTGAGGGCATAATTTGATTCTGTCAAAAGGCTTAGGCTCCACCCATTGGAATTTAGACTGCGAACTTCCTGAGCTTCACTGGAGTGAATGAGTTAAATATACCTGGTGGCTAGAGTTACTCAGGGTCAAACCCTGTACCTTGGGTACAGGTATCAATGCCTAAATTCCCTACCCACCACCACTTGCGAAAACTGTCCAGAGTTTTGCCTCATATTTTTGTTCTGTCCCTCATAAAATCTGTGGTTTTCTGGATTTTTGTGGCAAATCAGTGAGAATTGAATTCACTAAATAAATGACAGGCATTTGAATTTCAGACTTCATATTCTTCAGAAAATACATGGCAACACAAAACATTTTATTCTAGCATTTTTTCTAAGTTTGTAAGATAAATATTTGAAATTTGTCCCTATTTTTGGGGCTGTATTCCTCCACTATTGGTTTTCTCCAGGTTTTTTTTGTGCTAAGAGATTGAGAGCTATGGTGAGAACTGAACTCACTGAATATTTTTGGGGTTGTATTCCCCCATTATTGGCTTTGACCAGGCTTTTTGTGCTAAGAGGTTGAGAGCTATGGTGAGAACTGAATTCACTAAATGATAGCCATTTAAGTTTGTCTTCCTATCTTCCAGGAAATGCATGGTGGTAACACATTTTATTCTAGCAACTTTTCAAGATTATGCAAGCAATGTTTAAAATGTGTCCCTGGTTTTTGGGCTTTTTGCCCCCCCCCCCAATACATTTTGGCTTCTTCCAAATTTCTTGTGCTGAAAAGTTGAGATACAGTTGAGTGCCAAGTGGATTTTACACAGAGCTGAGAGCTTCAGGGAAAGAGAGGTTTAGTGCTGCTGATGCCAAGTCTGCTTGCAATGTTAGTAGCACAACAGGTAGACTACTTGTTTTTGATGCAGAAGGCTGTGGGTTCTACTCCTACAGTACATGCAGATGTATTGCTGATAATGTACTGTGTTGTACCTTTAAAGGGGGGTGGACGCTGCAGTCCTGAGAATGTCCTCTCTGGTGGTGATAAGTAGTAACTTTGAACCTGTTATCAGTTTGCCATCCATTTCCTATTGCAATATTACTAGCTTGTCATTTTTTAATGTAACACAGGCAATTTATTCCTCAAGGGCAACAGGCACGTTGTAGATGAAACAATGAAATATAAAGTTGTTTGCTACAGCAACCTCTTCATTAGTCACAGATCTCTTTAATGTGGAATTATTTAGATGACTTTTACTTCAGCAGAAATTGTGCATATTTACTGATACTGGTGGATTGTAGAAGTTTGTGTAGACTTTTATGATGAAAATGTTCTGAATTGGGCAGTGTTGTCATTATTGGTTCATGCATTTATTTCATTGCTTACTGGAAAAATGTTCAAAACAATACATTTAAAACACGCTCTAACAACTGTACTCTATTATACAAGGAATATAATTTAATACAATCAGGCAGGTGTATCAAAGAACATATGTATGCTTCATGTGCAAGGGGCCTATGATTAGTAAACAGCCCAAAGGTAATCTTTATCCGCCACTGGCCAGATACATTTTCTTTGAACGTGGGCTTCAATGCTGTTTCAATGAATGTGAGTTTCAAGGCAGAGAAGTTTTAATGCTAAGTCTATTTTCATTGTGAGACTGCATTGCTTTGTTTAGCAAATGTCTATTAGTGTTTGTGCTGTAAAATGTATAATAAAAGTTTTAAATGAACTACAAATCATTGTAGAAGTAAAGCAGTATGCACATTACAATGTTTATGGTAAACAGGGCGAAATAGCCAAGTAATAGGACATTGAAATGGCTGCAGGGGGGAGGGCTATGTATGGGGGGACCCCATTTGACCATGATTTTGTGAGGGAAGGGCAGCAAACTCAAAGACAGCCCCGGGCGGCACAAACTGTACTTACGCCACTGATCAGTAGGCTATGGAGAATGACTTTTAGAGGTCCTACCAAACTACAATATGCTTTTGCTAAGACTAGACTATTGCCTACCATTAAATGCCCTACTGTTACTATAAAACTCACATACTGCAAGTCACCAAAAACAAAATAGTACAGTTGTGTTCACTTACCATAAATGTAGATGTTTGAATGTATTCACTGTTGCAGTCATTACATTTGGGTAATCTGCTGGGAGGTTGCCCTCATTTGGCCTGAATAACAAAGTCTTAGGTCCTGCTTCGGTTGCTGTCTCCTCTTCCATGACGTCAGGTCGTCAGGGGTATAAAACATACAGCCGATGCCATTTTAATCAGTTTTTCTTGCCCCAGATGTCAGGTGCCCCCCAAATGGGGAGCAAATATATATATATAAACTGTAAATCTATAAATGCACCTTAGAAACATAAAATTTACCTTCAACTAAAAGCAAATACACCACAAATGCTTTTGAGTATAGTGAAGGAAAGGAAAGTTATAGAAAGGGGGATTGGCGGGTGGGTAACCTGGACTGCAACAGTGAATACACTCGAACATCTACATTTATGGTAAGTGTACACAACTGTACTATGTTCTTCGTGTTTCACTGTTGCAGTCATTACATTTGGGTAGAATCTCAAAGCTATGGATGGGTAGATGGAACTAAACAGCATTAGGAGAAGCTATAAGGCCCTGCAAGACTGCAGTGGCAAAGCCTGCCCTGGATTTAAAGAGAAGAGAAGTAAATAATGCTTTGTGAACATATGAACTGAGCTCCAAGTAGCAGCTTCTAGAATGTCTCTGGTAGGGACCCCTCTGAGAAAAGCTGCTGAAGTAGAGGCAGCCCCTGTGGAATGGGATATGATCCCCTTGGGCACAGGTTTACCATGGTGCAAGTAGCAGAAACAAATGCAATGGCTTATCCACTTAGAAATAGTCTGCTTTGATATAGCCTTCCCCTCTGATCCTGCAGCAAATGCTACCAGTAGTTGCTCAGACTTTCTTAGAGATTTTGTCCTGTTTAAGTACAATCTTAGTTGTCCGTGTACATCCAATGAATGCAGTATCTGATCCCCCTTGTTCTGCGGATTTGGGAAAAAAGTTGGGAGGTGAATGGTCTGGTTAAGAGCCACACTGGATACCACCTTAGGCATGAAAGAAGGATTGGTCCTGAGGGCCACCCTGTCAGGGTAAAAAATAATAAAAGACTCCACTGCCATGAGAGCCTGTAGTTCTGAAACCCTTCTAGCTGAAGTGACTGCCAAAAGAAAAGCAGTCTTCCAACAAAGAAATTTTATATCCACAGTAGCTGCTAGTTCAAAAGGAGGCAAGGTGAGTTTTTCCAGCACAAAATTGAGGTCTCATGCAGGAGTTGGTGCTCTCCTGGGAGGCCTTAAATTCTTGGCCCCTCTGAGATACTGTTTTGGCAGTGGATGAGAAAAGAGGGGAGGCTCTGTATTGTAATGAGCCGAGATGGTAGAGGCATGGATTTTTCTTGATGAAAAAGATAGGCCCTTGTCAAGCATCTTAGTTAAGTATTGTAAAATCTGAGGAATATTGGGCTTTGCTGTGTATCTTCCCTGTGCTTGGTTCCAAGCACAGAATCTCTTCCATTTATCAGCATAAGATTTTCTAGTAATAGGCCTTCTGGCTTCCAAAATGACATCCATCACAGGTTTACTGAGAGATGTGGTTTGAATAATTAGTTGATTAGCCATGCTGCAAGACTGAGAGTTTGGAGCTGAGTGTAGAATTTGATAGTTCTGCTGAGACAATAGAGGAGGTGTTTGAGGCAAGTATCATGGAGGAAGGTGTGACATATTCCTTAGAAGCGGGTACCAGTGTTGGAGAGGCCAGTCCAGAGCAATTAGAATCATTTTTGGTCTTTCCTGTCTGACTTTTAGTAAGACCTTGGAGAGTAGGGGAAGAGGGTGAAAGGCATAGACTGATTTCCAGCTGAAGGATAGAGCATCCACTTTCCATGCTTTTTTGTGATGAGTTCTTGTGCAGAATTTGTCCAACTGATAGTTTTTGGGAGAGGCAAATAGATCTATGTCTGGGCTCCCCCATTTCTGTGTTAACATGCTGAAGATTTCTGGATCCATTTTCCATTCGTGTGGGTCCATAAGATTTCTGCTTAGGTCGTCTGCCAGAGTATTTTGCTTTCCTGGCAGGAATTGAGCTTGAAGATGTATTTGGTAAGTCAAGGCTGTGTTCCACAAGGCCATGGCTAGTCTGCAAAGGGGGTAGGAATGGGTACCCCTCCCCGCTTGTTTATGTACCACATAACTATGGTGTTGCCCGTCTTTATCAGTAGTTGTCCTGGATGAAGTAAGTCCTTGAAGGCTGTCAGAGCATTCTGAACAGCTAGCATTTCTTTCTTGTTGATATGTAGATGCATTTGGTTTGGGCTTCATTTGCCCTGAATGCATCTCTCTGCCAGGTGGACCCCCCCCCCCCCAAGCATAATCTGATGCGTCTGTAGTTAGGGTTTAGGTGGCAGGGAGTAGAGTAAACGATAGTCCCTTGTTTTGGTGACATGTCTCTGCCCACCAAAGAAACTCCTGTTGTAGGCAGGGAATGAGAGGAATCATTGTTTCCAGGCTGTGACAATGTTGACTCCATAAGCTTTTTAGGTACCATTGAAGTTTCCTCATATGCAGTCTTGCATATGGAATTAGTAGAATGCAGGACGCCATGAACCCCAAAGCCTTCAGAATTCGTCTTGCAGATAACTGGGTTTTTGTTGCCATTTGTTTGAAGTATGGTGTCAATTGCATTTGTTTGTCTGTCGTGAGATAAACCATCTGGGCAGTTGTATTCAAGCTTGCACCCAGGAATGTAATTATTTGAGAGGGTACCAGTTGTGATTTCTTTTCATTTATGGTGCACCCTAGGCATGCTAGAAGCTTTTTTACAAATGCCAGATGTTGAAGAAGAGTGTCCTTGTCCTCTGCCTGAATGAGACAATCGTCCAGATAAGGATAAATTTGAATGTTTCTTTGTCTGCAGAATGCAATTACTGGTGCCAGGCACTTTGTAAAGACCCTGGGCGCAGTAGATAAGCCAAAGGGCAGTGCAGAGAATTGGTAATGCAAAAAACCTGCTATGAAATGGAGGTATCTTCTGCAAGATTCCCTTATTGGGATATGCAGGTATGCCTCTTTTAAGTCTAGAGTTACCAACCAGGCATTCTTGCCTAGCATAGGCAACAGCTGTTGTAAAGTCAGCATTTTGAATTTTGGAATATCCAGGAACATGTTCAGAATCGATAAGTCCAGTATTGGATGCCATGAGTTGTCTTTTCTGGGTACCAGGAAAAGTCTTGAATAAAATCCTTGTCCTTTTTCCTTTTCTGGTACCGGTTGAATAGCCCCCATATCCGTGAGGGACATGACTTGTTTCTGGGCCTCTGCCCACTGGTTTTGTGGCAGATCTGGCCATCCATTTGGAATTGGCAAAGTATGGAAATTAAATCTGTACCCCTGGGATACTATGTTTAATATCCACTTGCCCTGGGTTATTAACTGCCAATTTTGAGCATGAAGTGCTAGTTTTCCCCCCAAGGGGGCTGCCAAAAGATAAGTGACTGGAAATGGCAGAAGAAAGTCATTGAAACTGCTTACGGTAGGGTTGTGCTTTGTTACCTCGAGATTTGGAGGTAAAGGCACCCCATTGCTTTGACCTGTAGGATCCCTGTGATTGATATCTGGAGCCTTTGGAGGCCTGGGTTTTCCCTGAGTGGCTCTGTTGGACATGGGAAAGGACCAATTCTTAATAGGCCAGTGCCTACTGAACCTGGGTGGCTGCACTTGCAAGAAACTTTTACAGTTTGCATAGATTTAGCTTTGTCTTCCATTTTCTTTAAAACCTCTTCTGCCTTATTACCAAACAGACTATTGTGCTTTAAAGGGGCATCCAACAATTTAGCTTTAACATGATCAGGTAGATTTTGCTCCTTGAGCCAGGCATGCCTTCTAATCACAGATCCAGTTACGGCGGCCCTGCAAGAGGCCTCCAAGGAATCAAAACCACATTGCAAAGTATACTTTCCAACCTGTTCTGCTGAATGCAATAAATCCTGTATCGCTATTTTCCACACAATCAGAAATCAACATTATTTTTTGTTTCAGTAAGCCCATAACATGCTGCTGATATTTAAGCATATGAAACTGGCAGTTTAAAGCCCTGATTGCCAAGGTTGCAGACATATAAATCTTCTTACCCCATCTATCCAGCGCCCCGGAACCTCTATCAGAAGGGGCAGGATTTTTGGCTGTAGAAGCCTTAACATCCTTGGGACCCTGAGAAATAATCTCAGGATCAGCAGCAGGATTTTTGAAAAGAAATTTGTGGGAGTCAGGAACCCTGTGATATCTGCCTGGCTTACTAAGAACCGGAGGCAGGGAATCAGGAGCCATGCTTGATTCCGAGAACACATCATCAACAATGTTTAATACAGGAAGTATTGCCAAAGGCCTATGCTGAGGAAGGAGGAAATCCCTAAGCCTATTTTTTGATTGAGAAGTCCTGACTCTCCCAGTGAAAATGTTTCCTTAAAGTACGCAAAGTCTCTCCAAATGAGTAATCCTCAGGAGGAGATGCAGATGGGATTGGATTTATCTGCATCAGAATCCTCATAAGGTGGAACAGAAAATTCCTGATCAGAAGAGGAATCAGAAGAAGTGGAAACCTGATCTGAAGATTCATAGTCAGGGCCTTGCCTAGGCCTCTTAGCGGGGGGGGGGGGTTGGGTACCCCTGGTCAAGGTAATTAAATCCTTAGCCATTTTGATCATTGTTTTTTTAGGCATAAGGGCCTGAGCATGTGGCTCATGCGTCAGTTTTTTAGACATAGAAGTCGTTTTTGACCTTGTTTTTGTTGATGGCGTTGGTTTAATATAAAAATGTTAAGGCCTGAAAACACCCTCAGAAGCCGGTGCCTGTTCAGCAGCTTCGGACCCATCCAAGTAAGAGACATCCTCCGGTTCAATACTTTGTGAATCTCGCGGCATACCAGACTCCGAATGGGTCTCGGTAGAGGCCTGCAACTCAAAAGTAGTGGGTAACAGGGGCTGTGAAAGCGCCTCACTGAGTACCGGCGACTGGCTTAGGAGAAGCTTCATCGTCAGCTTTGGACCTCGATGGTCTGTTTTTTCCTTGCCATTTTTGTGAACTCCGGTAGTTGGATTGCTAACAGATGACATTTCAGGGTAGTTAAATCTTGAACTAAAATATATAGAAGCAAAAATATACTGACAATTAATAGTGCGTTGGTTAAATTTAGCACAAAACCGACAGCAAGGCAACGTGGTGATCAGGGCCTAGGCAAGGAATACAGAACAAATGAAAATCCTTATGAGGTATT
The DNA here is from genome assembly GCF_019279795.1 of Protopterus annectens. NCBI lineage: Eukaryota > Metazoa > Chordata > Ceratodontiformes > Protopteridae > Protopterus > Protopterus annectens. The sequence goes on from NC_056733.1 coordinate 223,871,159, forward strand.
TGTTTGCCACAAGTAATGCAATTATTAACTTCTACTGACAGTGGTAAGGAGCAAGAAAAAGTTTCCCCAACAGAGTACTTGGCTTTAGTTTGAAGACTTCGGTTCTGAAACTAAAATGAAAATTTCAGGAGTCAGCCGACTAGCACTTGCAAACTGCTTCTGCTTCGGGCACCGCGCAGCAAGAAAGACAGATTAAAATGGCGTTGGCTGCATGTTTTATACCCCTGACAACCTGACGTCATGGAAGAGAAGACCGCAACCAACACATGATCCAAGACTTTGTTATTCAGGCTGAGGGCAACCTGCCAGCAGATTACCCAAATGTAATGACTGCAACAGTGAAACACGAAGAACATCCTAAGGTTCATCACCTTCTCCTTCCCAGTGAACATCATTGCTACACATTAAAAAAATATGGTTGCCATTTAGTACAGGGTCTGGTGCCTTATTTTGTTTGTCTGTTCTTCAGTTTGCATTTGAAATTATATCCCACAATTCCACTGGAGTGGGTGGGGTTAAATAATTATAAAGGCAAATTTTATGTTAATTAGCATACAGATTTGCACCTATTTTTCATGGGCCTTTGTCCAGAATTTTGATGTTTCCAGGTTTAGAGGTATGGGCACGATAATATATCAGGCTGCCTTATCAGTGCTAAATATGGCCTATCTGAACCCTTACTTAACCTCTTTAATCTAAGCCTCTCCATTGGATACATTCATGAAGACAAAACAGCCACTATAATGCCAGTACACAAGGATTGCCCAACCACAGACCCTGATAACTATAGACCTGTCAGTTTCCCTTGACTCATATGTAAAACTATGGAGTGTATTATCACAGGCCTCATTAAATCTGGACATTGAAGATCACTTTTAAGACTGGACCTTCATCAATTCAGCTTGTCAAAGGAAGGTCCTACCTTTTTAACCTCCTCAATCTCTCTGAACAAATAAAGGAAGCAGTGGATAATGGTTATGCAGTGCATACAGTACATCTTAATTTGGCCAAGGCCTTGTACACTACTTCCCATGCAGATGTTACTGAGAGACTTGTAAATCTAAATGCAAATCTTTAGGTTGTTAAGTGGATAGCTAACTGGTTGTCTGACAGAACCCATGTGGCTACAGCAGCAGATGCTACTTCTGAAAGCACAGAAAAAACCAGTGGTGCACTACAGGGCTCACTGTTAAGCCTTCTCTTACTTGGTATCTACTTCTCAGATCTCCGGGACAAAATTCCCAGCTTATGGTGATCTAAGTTTGCAGATGACGAAAATGGGTTCTGTTTGATCTTCCAGTAACTCACAATTGCTCCAACATGGGTTAGTCAATGTTAACAACTGGTGTAAGAACAATGGTCTCAAATTAAAATGTTAATAAACGTGGCACAGTTCATTTTGGTAAAAAACATTTTCAACATACCACATAGGTGACACACACCTCCAATCAGACACTGTCATAGGGGGATCTAAGAACTTTTGTGATAATTCCTTATTTGACCGTGTCTCTGCAGTACTTCAGAAAGTCTCTTAAATGACTCATTTAATTAACAAAAACATCTCACTCTATCCCAAAAAAGTCTTAATTCCTATTTATTTATATCTCAGCAGATCCATTAATGAGTATAATGCATATTTTGGCATATATTTGTCTATATATTTTTTTTGTCAGGTGGAGCTGAATGAAAAGCCTGGCAGAGCCACAGCTATGACTTTCTGTTTAATATCCTGGGCTGGAAGTACTGTTTGGGACTGAACCTAAGCGGTAGAATATTGGTATGGACCACAAAACCTTTCATAGGGTACTGTACATATTGTACATAGATTTGTAAATATTCTGCCAAACTGAGTGGGCTGTCCTGGGTACCTTTTTTTTTCTGTTTGAAGCAATAAGCCTTTTTTATGAATTTGTGCATCTATTGTGTTTTTTGAACACAAAAACAGAAAATATGATTTCACTCTTACATGTACAGCTCTTTTAGGGAAAAAAACGTTGCTCCACTCAAATGTTCTGTCAAGAAAAAAAGACTGCTGCTTCCCTCAAATGCATGTCAAGAAGAAAAAATAAATAAAAACATACCATCTTTCAACTACAATAACCTTTTGTACTTATCTACTTCTCATTACAATTTCTCCTCAGAAAGCAAAAGGATTACTCAGAGAAATTACTGCCACAGTGCTGCTAGTGTTTTGCTGTTGTGATATAGCAGAATTAAGGTGCTAAACAGTGATTCAGAGAAATGCAAGAGTGGCATTGAACAAAAGCTCATTAGCAACACGTATGCATTTCTTTGAAATGAACACAGAGCAGAACTACAACTACTGTTCCTCCTACCAACTGATGAAACACTGTTGCTGGTACAAATACACACACACACACACACTCCAATGCATACACACAATCACAGACACCCAAACAATCTCTCTAACACACACACCTTGCAGTACCTACCTGCTGTGGTGATGGACCTGGTGCTAACACAGGTAGAAATGGGCATTCACTGTTAAACTACTGCATTCACTCTTCACTGTTCTACTCAGAAATGCCACGGTACAGCTTGTCTTTGAATTCTGTACCAGAAAAATTCAATCCCACTGTATGGCCCTGGGGCAAGGGACATGGATAATTTACATTAGCTTTGTTACCGGACTCCTGCATTTGTATGTGGCATTAGCCAACAATGCTGTTGTAGTGCCACTTGCCAGACTCTTCATATAGCTGTAGCACTACATCAGTCTTGTGTTGTTCCTAATGCACTATGCAACCACACTAGAAACAGGGCTGCACAGTTTTTTGTGTTTCTGAATATCCTCCATAGCCTAAAAGGACTTATATCAAGAATCATGTTTTCTTTGAGCAGTCAACAATACGACTGTCCATTCCTTGGACTGGGCTACCTGAAACACTCTGCCTGGCAGTGAGTTGAAGCCAGATCAACAAATGAGGAGATAAACTTTATTGCTTAACTAAATATTTCCCCTAGAATCAGTAATCAAAAAGATAAAGACATACACTGGAGGCATAAATGGCTGAAATTATATCAGTAAAATGTTAATTGCTTATTTAAGCAGACCAAACTACTAAGAAAAGTTTGTGATTTCAACTAGTGGACCCAATACTTGAAGTGCTGTCTGAAAGGAGCAGTGTTTCTCCTCTAGCACACTATTCCTGAATGGAGAAATGGGATTATATCAAAGGCTACAGCCCACAATGGAGGCAGCAGACACCGACTCTGCTGCAAGAAGTGGGGATGTGGAAAAAAGTTATGTACTTACCATAACATTCCATGTGAGTTGTTCATCTCTCCTTTATTCTTACACTGGGTTTGGAGACGAGCCATCGGCTCCAAGTCGGTTGCTTTACTAGCTAAAGATCTCAGAAGGATAATCACAAGGCTTTCTTTAGTTATGTTAGGAACCTGGGTGGGAATTCCCAGATATGCTCAGAATTAGTCCAAAATGACAAAAAATACACCGAACCCACAGACATTGCCAACATCCTAGCTGACAGGTTCAGCGCAAACTCCCCCCCCCCCCACAAAAGGGCAAATATCTATCCCAGCAGAGTGTTGCCCCGCTGACATCTCAGGTGCTCAGGTAAGAGCTGCCCTCTCCAAAGCAAAAAACACAGCATCAATGGGACCAGACGGTGTCCGGGGCTGCATCCTACATGAACTCCAAGAAGAGCTAAACCCAAACATAAAACTACTGTTCAATCTCAGCCTTACTACAGGATATGTACCCAAAGAGTGGCGTACAGCAACAGTGGTCCTTCTCCACAAATGTGGTGCCTCAATGGATCCTGGAAACTATCGCCCCATAAGCCTGACTAGCTTGGTCTGCAAAGCAATGGAAAGGATCATCATGGACCTCATAAATAAAGATACTGGGGACCTACAGACACTGGAGCCTACCCAGTTCAGCTTTGTTAAGGGCAGATCCTGCCTCTTAAACCTGGTTGATTTCTTTGAAACAGTCACCAAGGCCATTGACGAGGGGAAGGTGGTCCACAGCCTACCTGGACCTCGAAAAGCCTTTGATACAATACCCCACTGGCATTATAGATAAGCTCACCAGCTTAAATATAAACCCCTATGTCACTAGATGGGTTGCAAACTGGCTCAAGGACAGAACCCACATGGTTAGAATTGCTGGAGTCATGTCAGACTCCAAACCAGTTACAAGTGGCGTCCCACAAGGCTCAGTCCTGGGACCTCTCTTGTTCGGTATATATTTCTCGGAGGTACAGGCCAACACGGAAGGACTGTGGCTGACCAAGTTCGCAGATGACTGCAAACTGGGCACCATAATCGACTCTCCAGCCAACACAAGCAGCCTCCAAAAGGACCTCATAGAAACAGACAATTGGTGCCAGAGCCATGGCCTCAAGCTAAACGCCAAAAAGTGTATAGTCATCCCCTTTGGCAAAAACAGTGCCCACAAATTACCACATAGGTGGTAATCCATTGAGTACAGAAGAAGTAATTAGGGACCTGGGGACCCAAGTTGATAGCAATCTCTCATTTGACAACCACGTGGTCAAAGTGGTTAGAAAAACATTTTATATAGCCCACCTAATCATGAAGGGATTCACATCTAGATCAGGGGAGGTCATCGTGCCTCTTTACTCATCCCTCATCAGGCCCATAATTGAGTACAATGCCCCTTTTGGGATGTACCTCACCAGACACCTGCAGCAACTGGAAAGACCCCAAAAGTACCTCACCAAGAGGATCAAAGGGCTCAAACAGATGCCATATGCTGCCTGGTTAAAGAAACTCCTGCTCTACTCAGTGGCATACCGCCTGCTCAGAGGCGATCTGTGCCTGACGTATAAAGCCATGTCCAACCCGGAATTAATGGACATGCTGCACCTCAGAAAATCCAAATCCCATCGAGCTATGCCGAGAGACTTGAACCTCAGCACTGAAATAAATAGGACATGCTGGAGGGACAGATTCATAACCCTGAGGCTCCCTTCACTCTGGAATAAAATCCCAGTCCAGGTTAGGCAGAGTCCCTCATTGACTCTCTTCAAGAGGAATCTTGATGAGTGGATGGGAGATCGTAGGTTTACCCCGGGTATCACTTCTGTGTCACTGTTAGACAGAGGCACAGTATACTAACCTCGAAAAAGGGCATAGCAAAATTAATTTAAAATGGGTGGCGAAAGCCAAACACACTCTGGCTAGGCTTATAAATGCCCTAGGGCAGATAGCCTAGTATGAACCTATGAACCTAATAGCTCGAAGCCAGGCCCCTATCCTATGATGCTCTCTGTCCTAACCCAGATCTAGTTTGCTGAACTCAGCAATAGTAAAAAAAATAACTCAGTAATACTCCAGCCGGAGTAAGAATCCCAGAAAAGACTACCAGACCCCAAGTCTACTCGCTCTTCGAGACCCTGGAGGGGGATGGTGGGTAGGAATGTAAGAATAAAGGCGAGATGAACAACTCACATGGAACGTTATGGTAAGTACACAACTTCTTTATGTGAAGTTGTTCAATCTTGCCATTTATTCTTACACATGGATAGCGTCCCAAGCACCCTAAACCTGGGTGGCTCACGGGAGTATATTCCGGAGGATAGTAGAACCAAAGGAGGCCCTGTCCACTTTGTAATGAGTGATAAAAGTATGAGGCCTAGACCAAGTGGCAGCTGCACATGCAGTGTCCAAAGGTAAAAGAGCCATAAAAGCCGAAGACGTAGAGATGGCTCTGGTTGAATGGGCCCTCACTCCATATTCCAATGTTTGATTCGTTGAAGAATAGGGTAACTTTAGAAACTGGTAATCCTTTCTTGGCATCAGCATAAGACACAAAGTTGGTCGGAACTTCTAAATTCTTTTGTCGTGTCCAAATAGTATCTCAATTGTTTATGGACATCAAGTTTATGCAACATGTATTCCAACTGATTAGAATGATTACGGAAAAAGGTTGGAAGTTCAATAGTTTGGTTCAGATTGGTCTCAACACACTTTTGGCAAGAATGAAGGATTAGTCCTCAGTGAAACCCTGTCCGGATGAAACACCAAATACGGTGGTTTGACTGAAAGAGCTTGGAACTCAGATACCCTGCGTGCTGAGGTGATGGCCACCAAGAAAATAGTCTTCCAAGAGAGGAACTTCAATTGACAGGATGATGCAGGTTCAAAGGGGGAAGAATAATCTGGGACAGTGCAGAATTTAGATTCCAGGGAGTAAAGGGCGGCCTAACAGGAGGCCTGAGATGAACGGTGCCCTTGAGGAAGGCCCGACAATCTGCGAGACATTAAGTTAGAACCCTCAGCTCCAAGATGAAAATTCGAGATTGCAGCCAACTGGACTCCAATAGTGGCAGCCGCAGCACCTTCTTGAAAAAGTTGAGAGAAATTCCAGGATACTAGCAATAGGGGCCACATAGGGATCAACATTGTTTTGCGAAGCCCAAAAGGCAAATCGCTTCCATTTACTAGCACATGACTTTCTGGTAGAAGCTTTATGGGAAGAGACAAGAATGTGCTGCACCTCCAAAGAAAAATCATGTGACCTGGCTAGGAAGGGAATTGGAGCAGCCAAGCTGTCAGTCTGAGGGAACTAAGAGAGGGGTGGAGGGTCCCTGATGAATGTATCAGTAGGTCTAGAACTGGGTCCAGAATCCAAGGTTCCTCCAGTTGATAGAGTCAGAGGAAGGAGAACCAAATCTGAAGAAGCCAAAGAGGGGCTATTAAGATTACTGTCCTTCCGAGGGCTTTGGCTTTCTGCAAGAACTTGGAAATCAGGGGAATACGAGGAAAAGCATACAGGAGTCCCGGGGGCCAATTGTATACGAGCGAGTCCCTTGGGCTGTCCCCAGTGGGGGATTCAGGGCAAAGTAGCTTCTGCATTTGGCATTCATAGGGGATGCAAACAGGTCACAGCAAGGCTGGCCCCATCTGTGGAAAATCTTCTCCGCAACTTCGTTTTTGAGGGACCACTCATGTGGAAGCAGAATGGCTCTGCTCAATTTGTCCGCTATTATGTTGGATTTCCCCGGGATATGCACCGCTATCAGAAAGTGCACGGTGGGCACAGCCCACTGCCAAATTCTCAAGGCCTCGCGACAAAGGGGATAAGACCTGGTTCCTCCTTGCTTGTTGATGTACCAGACTACCGACATGTCCGTCTGTATGGCAATTGTCCCTAGAGGCAGAGAGTCATGAAAGTGCTGCAACGGCAAAAGCTCCGCGCTCAGCTCCAGAACATTTATGTGCAACTGTGACTCTGTCCCCGACCAGGTGCCTTGGGCAGTTCTTCCCTGAAATAGCCCCCCCACCCTATCAGAGAAGCATCCGTGGTCACAGTGGATGATAGCGGGTGGAGAACAAATGGGCGACCCACTGTAAGTTGTTGATTGGTCAACCACCAGGCAAAGATCCTTCTTGCAAGAGTCCATAATCATGAAGTTGTTGGTATGACCACTGGGTGAATAGTAACCATTGAAGAATCATGTGCATTTGTCCCACAGGAACTGCTATGAGCATAGCTGCCATGGTGCCTAGGAGTTTCAGTACTTGATGGGCCGGTACCTTTTTTCTCTGCAGAATGTCTGAGACCTGGTTCCAGAGAGAGGCTATTCTGTCCAGGGGTAATCTTATTGTGGCAGTGGTAGTGTCTAGTTCTGCTCCGATAAAGGAGATGTGCTGTTATGGTGAAAATGCAGATTTTTCGTAATTGATAGTGATGTCTTAAAGCAGAGATTGAGAGTGTGATCCCTGGACAGAATTAGTTGATGCCTGGAGGCAGCGGTAAGGAGCCAGTCATACAGATACAGAAACACTCTGAATCCTAGGCGCCTCAAGTGAGCCGTAACGACTGCCATGCACTTGGTAAACACTCTGGGGGCTGTTGCAAGTCCAAAGGGCAGTGCTCGGAATTGGTAGTGACTGGCTCCCTGCCAGAAACGCAGATGATCTCTGGATGGCTTGGCCATTTTGATGTGGTAGTATGCATCCTTGAGATCTATAGAGTCCATCCAACTGCCCACTCTGAAGAATGGGAGAATAGACTGAAGCATGACCATTCGGAACTTCTTCTTTACAAATGTGTTGAGTCTGCTGAGATCCAAGATGGGCCTTCAGTCCCCTGTCTTCTTTGGAACTAAAGAAACTGGAGTAAGTCCCGGATCCTATCTGGTCTGCTGGGACTGGCTGGATGACTTTTCCTACAGCCTCTGAATTTATATGGCTGTTTGATCCCTGAGACTGGGTGGAACGTCTGGGATTTTTGTGCTGACAGGCAGACTTTGTAAGAATGGAATGATATAGCCTCTGGTAACTATGCTTTGTACCCAAGAATCTGTTGTAATTCCTAGCCAGGCATCTGGATACAAAGCCAAGCGACCCCCGACTGCCTTCAGAGCAGGTCAGTTGGGCCTCCTCACAGGACCACTGATAGGGCTTGCCAAGGAACTCATCCCTGTTGCCCTGGTTCACCAGACCCCCCTCTTCCACCAGGGTGGGGTCTTCTGTTATTGCCCCCTCCTCTGCCCCTGGAGGGGGGGGGTTCACTACGTGTGTTCTGGAAAGCTCCTTGGGACTTTCGGAGCCACATTTTCCACCTTTCTGCCCTTTGGGGTATGGTCTGGTAGGGGTGGAAATACAGACTCGTACTGCAGATAGTCTTTCCCTCCTGCACACACCTAGTGAGAGTCTCCTTGACTTTGGGCCCAAACAGGGAAGAGCCATCAAATGGGGTGTTGACAAAGGAAAACTTGAAGGCTTCTGCAAAGGAGCATAAGCGCATCCAAGACCATCTCCAAAGAGCTATCGCTGAACCCGCTGCCCAACTCGATCCATCTGATGCATTGGAAATGAGCCACACGGATGAGTTCACAATAGAATTAAGGGTATTAAAAAAAGGGATAGGGTAGCAAAAAGAAACAGTCCCAAGTTGATAGATCCCTGTACAACTAGGCTATAATAGTAATTTAATGGCAACACACTGTTTATAAAGAAAAAACGGCCAAAGGCCTAAGAGCAACTGCTCCGTATATAATGTTAATTTATCTAATAAACTAAACCAAAGGCTAATCGCCCAAAAGTCCTAACAAAGGAAGGTACACGATCTTAGATCAATTTTTTTTTTAAAGAGAAAAACACTTTGAATTTGTCAAAAAGATAAAGTAATAAAGTTGTACTGGCCCAAGCTCTCCGTAGACCTTGCGATCAGTTGCAGTGGCAAACTAGATCTGGGGTAGGACAGAGAGCATCATGGGATAGGGGCCTGGCCTCGAGCTATTCTGAGATCTATAGCTAGTAAAGTGGCCGACTAGGAGCCGATGGCTCGGGTTCGAACCCACATGTAAGAATAAACGGAGAGATTGAACAACTTCACATCTGAGCTTGCCCACACTGATGTCGCTGTCCTTTGGGAGTGGTCACAGGAACTGTGAAAAGGGCACTGCAAAAAATTCAAGTTGATAATAGATGATGGCTTATGTAGAACAGAGCGTGTGTTGTAACTTTAGGAAGCATTTCCAAATGTAGGCACATATAAATAGTGAGCACGTGCGGGCAGCAGTGCCATTTTGAGAGAACAGCCAGACTGTTAACATGTATGAGTGTAGTAGTCAGTTTATAAGTTTGGTACTAAGCCTCAATCCTGATGTGTGTATAATAAAGCTGCTTGAACCGAACCCACTACTCTTCATTTGTTTTATCCTGCCAGTGACATGGTGTCAGAACCGGGATGAAAAGTACAACTTCAAGTCATGTGGTGCAGAGCTGACGGTGAAGGTATATTGAGCAGATTGGGTGATACAGTGTTCAAACAATTAAAAAGGGCCAGAAACAAACTTCAGGTAACCAAAACTTGCACAGATGATTTACTTTGCAAATGAAATGACACGGAGCATTTGTAAGGCACAAAATGCATAAAAGTAGCACAAAATGTATTACTAATCAAATGAAAGACACAAAATGCATTATTAACTAAAGTGTTCGAAACCACGATTTTTAATAAAACTATCAGAAATACTTATATGGGGTTCAGAAAGTATAGCTGTGTACACCTACCATAAATGCAGATGTTCGAGTGTATTCACTGTTGCAGTCCTTACAAAATAGGGTTATCTGGCTCCCGGTAGCCCACAGTCGGCCAGAATACCAAAGTCCTTGGTATATGATGTCAGCTTCCTTTGGTTTAGGCCTGACTTCAGGACGTCAGGTACAAAAGAAGGCAGCCGACGCCATTTCCTCAGTTTTTCTTGCCTTAACTGTCAGGAGCCCCCAAAAAAGGGTTAGACCAGGAAAAGAAAATCCAGCCTGTGCCCCACGAAAAAAGGGGGAATGGAAGGGGGGGACCAGGACGGCAACAGTGAATACACTTGAACATCTACATTTATGGCAAGTGTACACAACTGTGCTATGTTCATCGTATTTCACTGTTGCAGTTATTACAAAATGGGTTGATTCCCAAAGCCCAGGAAAAAAGCAAAAGGGAGGAGGAACACCCACTGTTTAAGGGTTGGTAAGGATGCCCTGCAACACTGCAGTGGCAAATCCAGCCCTGGACTTGGAAAACAAGGGTAAATTGTAAGGTTTAGTGAAAGTGTGGGCTGAAGTCCATGTAGCTGCTTCCAGTATATCCCTAGTAAGTACACCTCTTAAAAAAACTGCTAATGTAGAGGCTGCCCTAGTATAATGGGTCCCAATACTCTGAGGAGGAACCTTGCCATGCTGTAACAAATGTGAAAACAATGAGCAATCCACTTAGAAATGGTCCATTTAGAAATAGCTTTGCCCTGTGCTCCATGAATGAGCAAAACTGACCAACAATTGATCAGACTTTCGAAAAGATTTAGTCCTGTCCAGGTTAAATCTAAGCTGTCTATGCACATCCAGGGAATGCAGTAACCTTTCCCCTTTATTCTGAGGATTAGGAAAGAAGGTAGACAGGTGGATAGACTGGTTAAGAGTTAGGCTAGAAACCACCTTAGGCATAAAGGAGCAATTAGTTCGAAGAGAAAACCGATCCACATGAAAGATGATAAAAGGCTCTACTGCCATTAGGCCTGCAGCTCAAAAACTCTTCTAGTTGAAGTAATAGCCAAAAGAAAGGCAGTTTTCCGAGAAACTTTAGGTCTGCTGAAGCAGCTGGTTCAAAAGGAGGCAGAGTAGGTTTCTCAAGTACAAAATTGAGATCCCAAGCAGGAGTATATGTCCTTCTGGGAGGCTTTAAATTGCTAGCTCCCCTGAGGAACTGTTTCATCAATGGATGAGAGAAAAGGGGATGCTCAAATGAACAATGAGCAGAAATAGCTGAAGCACCATTAAGCCAGACTGCCAGTCAAGAATAAGAGGAACAGTAGGTTGAGGAGGGTCTTCTCCTCTATTATGCATCCAAACTGAGAATCTTTTCCACTTATCTGTGTAAGATTTCCTAGTGCTAGGCTTCCTGGCCTCACGAAAGACCTCAACCACTTGTTGGGAAGGGTTTAAATTATGAGCCAAGCTGCCAAATGCAGAGTATGAAGATGAGGATGCAGAACCCCCCCCCCCCGAACCAAGAGATCTGGTATCAGGGGAAGATGCCAAGGCTGAGACTGGGAGACTGCAAAGTTGTGGATACCAATGTTGTCTGGGCCAGTCTGGAGCTATGATGATGACCCTTGGTTTTTCATCCCTTATCTTTAACAGCACTCTGGGAAGAAGAGGCAGAGGAGGGAATGCATAGATTGAGAGCTGTGTCCAGGAGAAGGACAGAGCATCCACCTTCCAAGCATTGCTGTGATGATCCCTGGTGCAAAAGGTTGGAAGAAGGTGGTTGGTTGGAGATGAGAAGAGATCCACCTGGGGAGTGCCCCAATGCTGAATGATGCGATAGAAGATGGTCTTGTTTAGTTGCCACTCTCGTGAGGATCCAGGACCTGCCTGCTCAACCGGTCTGTCAAGGTGTTGAGCCTTCCTGGAAGAAACTGAGCGGTCAGATGATGCTTGTTGATATACCACATGATTGTGGTGTTGTCTGTCCTGAACAGAAGAGTACTAGGAGAGAGAAGATGTTTGAAAGCCATTAAGGACTGCTAGACTGCCATCAATTCCTTCAGATTTATGTGCAAATGAACCTGTTGAGAGATCCAAGTCCCCTGAATGCATCTGTCCTCTAGATGTGCTCCCCAAGCGTAGTCCGAGGCATCTGTGGTGAGAGTCTAGCTGGCAGGAGGTGGACAGAAAGGCAGGCCTTTGTTCTGTGCACACACCGTCGCCCATCAAAGGAACTCCGTCTGCAGGCAGGGAATCAGAGGAAGTATCAAGTCTAAATCCTGTGTGTGACGACACCAAAGGTTTTTGAGGTACCATTGTATTTTCCTTATATGCAGTCTGGCATATGGAATCATCAGAATACATGAAGCCATGAATCCCAGGGGCTTGCAGGAATTGCTTTGCAGAGAGAGCTGGGTCATGCTTGCCAAACTGAAGTAATTCGAAAGATCCGGTTGTTTCTCTTGAGGGAGGAATACCATCTGGGCGGCTGTGTTCAGGCTCGCTCCCAGGAATACAATCACCCTGGTGGGTACCAATTTTGACTTCTTTTCATTGATGGTGTAGCTCAGAGAGGAGAGAAGGTTCTTTACAAAGTCCAAATCCTTTAGAAGTTGCTCTGGAGAGTTTGCCTGAATAAGACAATTGTCCAACTAAGGGTAAATTTGAATGTTTCTTTGCCTGCAAAAAGCAATGACCAGAGCCAGGCATTTGGTAAAAACTCTGGGAGCAGTAGATAAGCCAAAAGGCAGTGCAGAGAATTGGAAGTGCCTGTTTCCTGCCCTGAAGCGAAGGAACTGCCTGCAGCATTCCCTTACTGGGATGTGCAGATAAGCTTCTTTGAGATCCAAAGTCACCAGCCAGGAATCCTTGGCCAGCATTGGCAGCAACTACTGAAGAGTGAGCATTTTGAATTTGGGAATAACCAGAAAAGTGTTTAGAATGGACAAATCCAGAACAGGGTGCCAGGTGCCCCCTTTGATGGGAACCAGGAAAAGCCTCGAGTAGAAACCCTGGCCTATCTGTAGGCAGGAACTGGCTCTATTGCTCCCAGGTTTAGTAAAGAAGAAACTTGTTTTCCTGCTTCTGCCCTTTGATTTGGGTGGATATCTGAGGGTATCCTTGGTGGACAGGGAAGGTGTGAAAGGAGTACTTGTAGCCTTGGTATATTATTTTGAACACCCATCTGTCTGTGATGGTGAACCCGACATTTGTAAACATGGCTAACCTTCCCCCCAAAGGAAACCCTAGGCCTGCAGAGGCAGGTAGGGGAAGGCCAGAGTCATTGGAAATGCTTGCTTTGTGAAGTTTGCTTAGAACTCCCCGATTTAGAAGAGGAAGCCTGCCAGTGCTTAACCTTTTGAGGGGTGGACGTCTGTCCCCTAGAAGACCTGTAACCCCTAGACCTAGTACGACTCTGTTTACTAGGGTCAGGAAAAGTCCAATTCTTAGAAGGTAATGTCTACTAAAACGAGGAGGCTGAACTTGTAGAAAGTCCTTAACAGTTTGCATAGATTTGGCCTTATCCTCCAACTTTTTCAACACCTCTTCTGCTTTGCTACCGAAAAGACTGCCCTTGTGCAAAGGCACATCCAATAATTTAGACTTGACAGGTTCAGATAGGGGCTGTTCCCTGAGCCAAACATGTCTTCTAATGACATAACCAGTGGCTGCTGCCCTGCAAGAAGCCTCCAAAGTGTTGAAACCACAATGTAGACTATGTTTAGTGACAAGAGTGGCAGAATTCAATAAATCATGCATGTCCTTGCTCTCCATCAGGGAAGGAACACCAGCAATTTTAGCCTTAATAGCCTCCAAAGTATGCTGCTGATACTTAAGCATATGAAAAAGACAATTAACAGACCTAACAGCCAGGGTGGAAGTAGTATAAACCTTTTTACCCCATCTATCCAAGGCCCTAGATTCCCTGTCAGAAGGAACAGGATTTGGCAAGAAAGACTGAATAAAATGGTGTCGGCTGCATGTTTTATACCCCTGATGACCTGACGTCATGGAAGAGGAGACAGCAACCGACGCAGGACCCAAGACTTTGTTATTCAGGCCGACTGAGGGCAACCTGCCAGCAGATTACCCAAATGTAATGACTGCAACAGTGAAACACGAAGAACATCAGGATTTTTACACCCTTGGGGCCCTGAGAACTAATGCCTGGATCAGCAGTAGGATTCTTGAAAAGGAACAGATGATAATCAGGAACCCTATAACACCTGTCAGGCCTTCTGGGAGCAGGAGGAACAGAATTAGTAGTCAAAGAATTCTCCTTGAAAACATCATCAACTTCCAAAACTGGAGGGATAGCCAAAGGCTTATGCTGTGGCAAATCCAAGAATTCCCTAATCCATTTCTTAGACTGAGGAAAGTCCTGACTTTCCCATTTGAAATGCTCCCTAAGAGCATTCCGAGAGCATCTCCAAAAGAAAAATCTTCTGGAGGGGAGGCAGAAGGGATGGAGTCTTCTGCATCAGAATCCTCAAAACCAGTGGAGAGTTTCCCTCTTCATCAGCAAAATTGCTGGAATCCTCAGAGTCTGAGGCAGAGAAAGCTTCTGGGGACAATTCCCTAATCCTTTTAGGAGGTGGTGGCTGAGGGCCCTTGATGGGTCAAGAGATCACTAGCCATTTTAACCATCTGAGCCTGAGGCATTTGAGGAGCGGCCGATGTCTGCTTAAGAGAAGATTTTCAGCAGGATGGCCTGCTAGAAAGCTGGAGGGACTTGAGAGGCCTAGCCACCGCAGAAGTCTGAATCAAGGTAGTTGGTCTGGTTCTGGTCTCAGGGCGGAGAAAAGAGGCCTCAGAAGCTGGCGCCTGCTTAGCGGACTGGCAGAGGGTCAGAAGATGAAGTGAAAGCCTGCGGTATGGAGGACTCGGAAAAGGTCCCCGCAGATGCCTGCTGCTGAACATCCGCGGACTGCATGGGGCAAAGAAAGCACCTCACTGACTACCACTGGGCCAACAACCAACTTAAAAGGGACGTCGCTGGCTAATGTGACCCAAAGCCTGTCGTGGTCCTTATCCTTGCGTTTCTTAGGAACATTTGAAGTCGGGAGACCAGAAGATGCCAGACCGATGAACTTAGGCCAAACTCCGAAATGCTTGAACAAGATCCTAGCTCTACGGCAGGTTGAAAGAAGCAGAGAGAACACAATTAGGGATGTCGTGCTCAAGGCCCAAACAAGTAATAAATTAGAAGTGAAAATCACGGTACGGAATCTGTTTTTCACAGGCAAGACAGTTATTAACTTTCTCTGACATTCGTTACAGCAAGAAAAGAGGGTCCCCAATGGGGTACTTATTGGAGGATGTCTTCAACTAAGCAGTCGGAATACAAAAAGAAGGAACTTGGGCAACCGGTACTCGTGCTAAATGAGTCTGCTTTGGGCTCTGCAGCAATAAAGACTGGGGAAATGGCATTGGCTGTCTTCTTTTGTACCAGACGTCCAGATGTCAGGCCTAAACCGAAGGCAGCCGACGTCATATACCAAGGACTTTGGTATTCTGGCCGACTGTGGGCTACCGGGAGCCGGATAACCCTATTTTGTAAGGACTGCAACAGTGAAACACGATCAACATTTACCTCTGGTTTCCACAGCGAGTAAAACGAGCACAAAAGTGCAACGACCATAAGAAGTTAAATGGGCATAACGAGTACAATAAAAGGGCAAAATATGCTTAGAAAAACAAGAGTTGTTCGACATATCTCAGAGTATGCAAAGTTTGCAAACGCGTGTGCTTTATTATTTCAGAGAGTTTGCTGTGTGCAAAGTAGTTATCTTGCAAAGTGCAGTCAAAGTACAGCCATTTTGAAAAGTTTCTTGTGCTGTGTACATTTACATACATGCATACATGTACATACAAATATTTCAAGCACGGGCAGTAATGCCCTTCTAACTTGCCAATATACCAAAACTCTTGTTCTCATAAGTGCCCAGGCTATTCTTAAAAATATCTAAATTAGTACTTGCTTTAATGTAATTTGGTAGTCTGTTCCATGCATCAGCTACTATGTCAGAGAACCAATTAGTACATTTATCATTCCTACAGAATCTTCTACATAGGTTGTCTGATTATTCTCTAGTACTTTTGATCACTCCAAACATTCCCAGGGGTAGTTCTCTAAAAGCCCTATATACCCGAATAAGATGATCTGTTAGATATCTGTAAGACAGTCTGTACAGGTTCAGATATTTTAGTCTTTCATAATAACAAATTTTCACATCCATGCATGCCCTTGGTATATTTCCACTGTACTCTTTCCAGTTTACTCATGCTTGTTTTCTTATAGTGTTTCCATATTGCTATTCTATACTCAAGTTTGGGTCTAATGTAACAAACAATGACTATTATTTTTGATTTGTTAGATTTTATAAATCTTTTTATACAACCTATAGTTCTATAACTATCATTAACCAATTGGTTGATATTAGAAAAATTCATAGCTGAATCTACCAATATACCCAGGTCCTTAAATGAGTCTACAGTTTCAATCAGTGTGTGCTGTATTAAATATTCACCTTTCAGTTTATGTCTCCCAAATCTCATATGCTTAGTTTTTGATGTATTTATCAGCATATTATTCTCCTGTGCCCAAAATGGTCAATTTAGTCAAGTTATTTTGCAGACATGCCTTATCTGCAGCACATTTAATCAGTTTAACCAATTTCAAGTCATCGACATATAGACTGTAGAACACCTCAGATGAAAACGTTAGGTCTGAAACATACAATCTAAACAAGTAAGGGACTAGGACAGAACCCTGTGGGACACCCAGACTGTAATTAAGGATTTCACCTGTCCAGTTGCTGTATGATGCTTGCCATGTCCTATTTGTAAGCCATGCAGCTATCCATCTTATCAAGAGTACATCAATACCTAGTTGTACTAATTTATTGATAAGTGCTTTTTGTATGATCCTGTTAAATGCTGAAGTTAAATCTATATAAATTACATCACAACACAATTTTTAATTCATAGCTGCTGTTATATTGTTAGAAAACATCATGTTACAGGTGGTAATAGATCTGTTTTCAACATATGCATGCTGATATATGGTTTCAAATTGCAATCTACCCAGTTCTGATAACTTATCCAATATAACTATCCATTATTTTTCCACAACATGAAAGTAGACTTAAGAGGCTGTATGACTCTGGGTTTGTCCTACTCCCCTTTCCCATAAAGACAGGTCTAATAAGTGCACATCTTGAATCTTGAGGAATCTCCCCATATTTATATGATCTGGTGAATAATAGATATAATGGTATTGCAAGTTCTTGCTGAACTGCACTCAGGTCATTGTTACCAACTGTCTCCTCCCTGAGCTTTGTTTGGATCCAGTTTTCTCAGTTCTTTTTCAAGATAATCTAATGTAATTCCAGTATTTGGGATTACCTGGATGTCACTTGGACAACTTATCACCCCCTTTTGTGCAGCCAAACTGTTTTGCATAAAATTTTGTAAATATATCTATAATCTGCTGTGTCTGAGAATAAATTTTAGAATCTGCACACAGTTTATTGATTTGTGTATCTTTACTCCTTCCACATCTTATATAACTATAAAAAGGTTTCCCATTATGCTCAATATCTTTATAGAATTTTTCTTCAAAATTTTCTTGATCTCTCAGCGCTATGCTTAATCTGTTTGTCCAGCTAGTTTATTTGTTTTCAAAGTTGTAGTTTGACCTTCTCTTCCATTTCTTATATTTCTCTCACCTTAATCAGTTATCTTGTTCTTATGGAAATATATCCCCCTGATGTTGTATGCCTATAGTCTGATGTTAAACATTTTTTTGACTTTTTGCACTCAAATAATTTCTCTCAAAACTTTCCACATTCCAGCTGCAGGTTTTCCACTGAACACCGCATTCCAGTTAGTTTTACATAGTGACTGTTTTGCTTCCATATAATCTGTAATTAACCTTCTGTGCATTGGCTTAGATTTCAGTTTGGCAGAATTATCTAGCAACACATTAACCTTTATAACCCCATGATCACAGCACATCAATGGTGGTAAAACTTGACTTGAAGTTACAGTAACTTCTTTGGGAACACAAACAATGTATAGTATATTCTGTCCCCTGGTACTTTTTTTTTTTTTTTTACAATGTGAAACAATTGTTGTTCCTGAATATACTCTGTGAACAATTTCCTTACTAACACTGTTGAATCAATATTATTCCAGTCTGTTTCTGGTAAATTTAAGTCCCCAGCTAATATTATTCTTCTCTCCTGTGTTTCATGTAAGAAATGTATGAATTCCTCTAGGTCATCTGCATTTGACTATGGTGGTCTATACACTCCAACAACTGCTATATGATCCAGGGTTGTCTTTATTGTCACAGTTACACAGTCTATAGTACTGGTGTTATCACTTAACATGTAATAATCAGAGGTCTCATAGCTATCTTTAATCCCTATCATAACACCTCCACCTGATTTTTTTTGTTAGAATGTCTGTTACAGTAAAAACAATTATACCCTGACAGAACTGGTTTCCAAATCATTGTTCTTTAACCATGTTTCACAAACAATAACATCATCAATCTTGTGGGAATGTAGCAAATTTTTCAATACAAAAAAAACTTTATTATTAATGCTCATAGTATTAATAAACATCAGAGATGCATCAAATGTTGCTGTGAACTGTTAAATTTTCGACCAGGTAAAAATCCTGTCTAGTGTTTGTCAAATATTGCAAAATATCTGCTGCAAAAATTCTCTTTCCTGATCTTGACAAATGCACACCATCCTGTCTGAACATGTGTGCCCAAAACAAGGCTTGGATGCTCTACACATCTCCATTTTCTTAAAACAGGACATTTTTTCCATGTAGGTATTTATCCAAAAATCTTTTCATTGACAGTGACCTGACTATCCTTTCTATAGGTGATTTGTGAAAAATACACCTTAACACCAGTACACACTATACTGTCTAAGAGGGCTGCCAGTTCCTACTAACAGTCAGAGAATCCTTGCGGGTGACATCATTTGTACCAACATGAATAAAAACAGATTCATACTTCCTTACATTCAGGCATTCCAAGGCTCGTTTTCACATCTATTTTTGCTCCTGGCAAGCATAACACTATTCAATGTTCGTTATGTCTGCAAATACAAGTATCAGTTCCTCAAATAATTGAATTTCCAATTAGAAGAATCTTCAGCTTCTAATACAGTAATATCTGCTCTGTCAATTGTTACGAAGGATAGATCTTCAACACTATTAGTCTTATAAATCCCACTGTTTTCATTGCTTATTAGATTCTCATCCAGCTATTGTAAATCCACAGCTTAAGCTATGTAGTCAGATAACATCTGTCTTTCTCTCCTTTTTTCTTACAGTAATGTTCTTCAGTCCTTCCACGTTCAATTTTGATTTCTACTTTTTCACCTGCCCGTTGTCACTTTTTTTTTTTACCTTCTCCATTGGAAAGATGATGCCTTTTTCTGTAGACTAAAGGTTTTCTGATCGAAAAATATCATCATTCCTTGTCACCTGTGTGTTACATAAAGCAGTGTCCTTTTTACTACGTATTCTCTTTCCTTTACAGTCATTAATCAGTTTCTTTTTCTTCCTTGTTACTTGTTCTTTTTTTTTTTTTACTTTCTTTCTTTTTGTTTCCTTCTAAAACAAACTGGATACTCAGATTGCTGAATACGTGCATCCAGAATTCTAAAGTTCTCAGGGGCATTAGCTTGTTTCATAGGGGTCGAAAGGTCTTTGCAGAAAATAGAGGCATCATTTCTTCGCAGAATGTCGCCATTTCAAAGTGTTTCTTACACTGTACAGAATTATTTTGCAAAGTACAGCCATTTTGGAAAGTTTTTGTGCTGTATAAAGTTAATTTGCAAAGTGCATTCATTTCACAGTGTTTCTTACTCTGAGCTTCTTGTGCTGTGTACAGTTCATTCACAGAGCACAGACATTTAGAAGTATTTCTTACACTGATGAAGCGTGATTTCACAAAGTACAGTGATTTTAAAGTGTTCTTGTGCTAGAGACTTATTTTGCAAAGTGCAGTTATTTCAAAGGGTCTCGTGCTACTGGGCATAATTATATGTTCTGGCATAAACTTCTGGCTTATATATATGTGTGGGTGTGTATGTTCGTACATAATTTCAAGCACCTTCACTAATGTGTGTTGATATGACAGAGGCATTTCGCAGACCAGTCCACTTGTGTTTGATCATACTTTTGTAGAGAATTGGAGAGTATTTGAGCAGGAATACGATATTTTCATACAAGCATCTTTTTCTGATGAAGATGCACGTACAAGGGCATTTATTTTGCTTAATTTAGCAGGGTCAGAAGTCATTGAAAGAGAGTGTTCATTTGTGTATCCACTAGCAGTATATGCAGGAGAAGGGGAAAACTGCCATAATGCTATACCGGCTGAATCGAGAGGACCATGAGTGCTTGAAAAGTAAATTTAGATAAATGTGTAACCCCCAGACAAATTTTACATCAAAGAGGCACTTATTTTATACAAGAGACCAAAAGCCAGGAGAAACTTTTGCAGCTTATATCGACTTGAGAAATAAAGCTAAAACGTGCAGATCTGATGACTTGAAACACAAGTTGATAAAGGACAGGCTTGTGTGTGGTGTTAATGCTGCAGTGAGAAAGATTTTGCTTTGTGACAGTGATTTCAAATCCATGAGCTCATGGAAAGGCATACAAGTATGCTTGCAAGTGATAAGAGCATGGTTTCAGCAGCCTCTAGAGCAAGCGTAGACAGCATGCAGCACATGACTAGCAGAAGCAAGCCTAAGCACATGGCAGCTGCAGCCCCTGCAGGTTTTCCAGGGAGAACCTGCAACTTTACAGCAAGTTTCAAGACTAGCTCAACAAAACAGACATGCTCAGTGCAGCATAAGGGTGAGTCAGCAAAACCCAAGTCAAGACTTATCTGTCATAATTGTGGTGCCAATCATGAGTCTAAAAGAGAGAAGTGCATAGTATTTGGTCAGCAATGCCACAAGTGTAAAAAATGGAACCACTTTCAAAAGTTTTGTAAATCAAGCAAGCCTCAATTAATTATTAAGAAAGATCACTCAAAAAAGCAAGCTGATCATGTAGAAAGCTGCAACCCTACTTTCTATGTAGATGGTGCATCAGTGGTCTGTGAAAAGGTTAATGCAGTAGATTTGTTGGCAAAGAACAAGATGTTCTGTACTGTCCTGATCAATGGTAAACCTAAGGAGCTCAAGGTAGACACTAGTTCAGTGTAATGTTATGTCAGCAAAAACATTTGCTAGAGTAAGAGCTGGTGAGCAACTTAATTTAGTTGTGTGATGCTTGTTGCTTATGGAGGTGAAGAGATTCAAACTGAAGGCTCAGTAGTGCTTTCATGCTATTCGTCTGGGAACACTTACAGCTTGCAATTTTATGTAGTCAGAAGACCTGTGCAGTCGTTATTAGGTCTCAGACACAGTTTAAGAATACAACTGCCTTCTTTTACCAAAGAAGTCCATTATGTAAGCACATGTCCTAGTTCCAGCTTCACTGATGTTATTTTCTCAGAGTATGCTGATGTTTTCAATGGCAAGCTAGGCAAACTTCCAGTTATGTACTCCATGAAATTAGACCCAGAGGTCAGTCCAGTGGTCAGATCAGTGAGGCAAGTTTCAATAGCTATGCAGGACAAAGTCAAGGTCCAGGTAGATAAGATGGTGCAGCAAGGTGCGATTTGTTCAGTCACAGAATCAACTGAGTCGGTGTCTTCCATGGTAGTTGCTCATAAGAAAAGCTCAGATTAAATCAGAATATGCATTGATCCAAGAGACATGAGCAAGGCATTAGAGAGACCTCATCATCCTATGCGTACAGTCGAGAAGATTGCCACCCTCATGTCAAGTGCCACTGTTTTTTCGGTCTTGGATGCAAAGAGTTTGTTTTGACAAGTAATGCTCGATTGCAAATCTTCATTACTGACTACATTCAGCACACCATTGGGTAGATACAGATTTCTCAGAATGCCTTTGGAATAAATTCTGTCAGTGAAGTCTTTCAGCATGAAATGGAGCAAACTTATCTTAGGTTATCCGTGTGCTATAATAGTGGATGATTTACTGGTTGAAGGTAATGGACAAGCAGAGCATGACAGAAACCTCAGGATAGTTCTCGACAGAGCGTGTGAAGTGAACTTGAAGCTCAATCCCCTGAAATGTAAAAAACAAATCAGGTTACCAGAAGTTACTTATGTAAGTCATTTATTTACCAGTACAGGCTTACAACCAGACCCTTCCAAACAAGCAGCCAATCTTGAGATGCCAGCTCCAGACAATGTCCAAACCCCACAGCGTTTCCTTGGTATGGTTACCTATTTGGACAAATTTATCTCTGATTTTAGTGAGTTATCAGCACCTTTGAGAGAGCTGACATACAAAAATGCTGCCTGGTCATTGTTGGAACAGCACCAGGAGAGCATATGATAACTTCAAACAGAAAATTGCCTACCCATGTACATTGAGACACTATGATGTCCACAAACCAGTAGTTCTTTCCTGTGACACTTCAAAGTTTGGTCTTGGTGCACTTATTCTTCAAGAGGGCAGACCAGTTGCCTATGCATCTAGAACACTTACCTAGGCTGAAATGCAGTATGCTCAGATTGAGAAGGAACTTTTGGCAATTATGTTCGCATATTCGAAGTTCCATGATTATATTTATGGCCGAGCTATCTAAATCGAAACTGATAATCAACCTTTAGTCACTATTTTAAAGAAGCCTATGCATACAGACCAGCAAGACTACAAATAATGATGCTCAGATTACAAAAATACAACTTCAAAATGGTATATACAAAAGGCAAAATTCTTTATCTGGCTGATACCTTATCCAGATCAACCAGAAATACCACAGAACAGCTTGATGCAGAGAATTTTGACTTAGAAGCCATGGAAATGCACAATGTTTGTACCACAAGACTTTATGAGTTGAGACACCATACAAGGACTGATCCAATTTTGCAGAAGCTCAACCACTTCAATGTTGGATGGCCATCAAAGCAATATTGTGCACCACCAGAAGTGTAACCTTATTTTCCATACCGAGATGAGATGCTGATGGAAGATGGTATCATTTTTAAAAATCCTAAAGTTATTGTTCCTACTTCCTTACAACATGAATACATACAAATTTTGCATCGTGGTCACCCAGGTTCTGAAGCTACCAAAAGAAGGGTGAGAAGACTAGTGTTTTGGCCTTCTCTGTCAAAAGACATTGATAAAGTGCTTTCATCTTGTTCAATATGCAATAGTACTAAAATGCATTTGCAAAAAGAACCACTACAGCTAAGCCAGATTCCTGAACTATCTTGGTCAACAATAGCCACTGACATATGAGTGGAACAATCAACATTACTTGGTGTTGGTAGACTCTTATTCAAACTGGTTTGAGATCGATTTGCCACCTAACCTAATGTCCAGTGCTGTTATTAAGGTTAAACGTCATTTCTTAGTCCATGGTAGTCTACACAAAGTTATCTCTGAGAACGATACCCAGTTTACCAGTCAATTATTTCAGAAATTTGCAAAAGAGTGGGACTTTATCCATATTACTAGCAGTCTGGAATACCCACAGGCAAATGGCCTGGCTGAACATGCAGAACAGAGTGCAAAGCAATTACTAGGGAGGTCAAAGCATGACAGCACCAGTATCTCCTTGAATTTACCTAATCTCAGACATACACCCTGTGACAACCTACTTGACTCGCCTGCTCAGAGACTTCTATCTAAGCAAACCAGAACAACCTTGCCTATCAGTTCTACTTTGTTGGTGCCTAATGCTAAAAACCAGAGCAATCAAAGCTCAACTCTTTAAGAAGCATTCCTTTCAGAAGTCCAGCTACGATAAAATGAGCAGATTTCTTCATCCGTTGAAAGAAGGAGAGACACTGAGGATGCAAACAGTGAAAGGCTTTGATCAAACTGGTCAAATGAGAGGTATATGTGCAGATCAGAGATCCTACTTAGTGATATCTGGGGCTATAGAATATAGGAGAAACCACAGACATCATATTCTAGTGTCTGAATCAATATCGCAGCATCATACCTGTGATACAGACTTTAGATCTCAGAGTAACCCATACAATGTTCATATTGAAGAGCATGTCTCAGTACCTATTCCCATTCCTGATGATGCCCCGGATATCCTCAAAGCTGAACATTCCTTGAAGGCAGTCCCTGTTGCCAGATCCAGTTCTGATTTTGGGTCGTATTTCTAGGCGTAGTGTAAAATACACGGCAACCTGGACATGACTGTTTTATGTGTGTTTAATTTTGTATGACTGCATGTTAAACAATTAGTTCTATATAACTGCATGTCGAAGGATCATTTCTGTGTGATTGCATGTCAATGAACACTGTCATTTAGTGTATGATCTATTTCTCAAAGAGGGAGGATGTAGAACAGCACGTGTGTTGTAACTTTAAGAAGCATTTCCAAGTGTAGGCATGTGCGTATAAATAGTGAGCACATACAGGCAGCAGTGCCAGTTTGAGAGAACAGAGTGTTAATATGAGTATAGTAGTCAGTATGTTTATGGGTTTATTTAAGTTTAAGTTACTAAGCCTCAATTCTAATGTATTTGTGTGTAATAAAACTGGTTCAACCGAACCCACAACTGTTAGTCTGTTTTATCCTGACTGGACGAGCAACAGCTTACATCACCTTCATGTCAGACAATGGGCAAACAAGTGAGTCTACAGACTGAAGAAAGGATTTTTTTAATGTCTGTGGTGATAAGACGAGGTCTGTAAAAAGCCAAGTGAATGTTCTACATGACACAGTTTCTTCACATAACAGTAGTAGTCAATATGCAGCATAAACGTTGCATTCTGGAAGATGAGCATTGCCAAAAGAAATAGTAAACCACAATGCAGGCAAAAATGAGTAAAGTAAAACACCTAGTCATAAACCATAACTTCAAAAATGGCAGTTTATTAATGCAACGTGCTAGCTGGACTTACAGATACAATCACTATTAACAGCTTCAAAAGCATTTCCTACCTCTTCACAGTAATATGGTAGGATGAGGATGTAGACGTACAAAAGTAACTACATGTGCCTAGTAATAAGGTAGGAAGTACCAATACAAGTAGTGCCTACCTGTGCAGTGTTACAGCATTTGATAAAGAAATGCAAACAATCCTTACTTGTACGGAGTAACAGGATAGCAAGCACTGCATACCTATGGTGTGTATGTATAACAGGATAGGATGTATATGTACAAAAAGGTCATGTAACCTATTAACCATCACAGCTTTTGGCCAAGGAAGAACCACTGGAGGTTTGTTTCACTGGTGCACCATCTGAACACAGGGGCCTGTAATATACCATCACAAAGTGTTATCGTAACTGCTGTAGGCTTCAGACAGTACAGTTGTG
Source organism: Protopterus annectens (assembly GCF_019279795.1). Lineage (NCBI taxonomy): Eukaryota > Metazoa > Chordata > Ceratodontiformes > Protopteridae > Protopterus > Protopterus annectens. The sequence continues at coordinate 223,896,572 of NC_056733.1, forward strand.
TACACTTACCATAAATGTAGATGTTCGAGTGTATTCATTGTTGTAGTCATTACATTTGGGTAATTTGCTGGCAGGTTGCCCTCAGTCGGCCTGATTAACAAAGTATTGGGTCCTGCGTCGGTTGCTGTCCCTTCTTCTATGACATCAGGTTGTCAGGGGTATAAAACATGCAGCCGACGCATTACATCAGTTTTTCTTGACCCAGATGTCAGGTGCCCCCCCCCCCCCCAAATGGGGAGCAAATAAAATTAAACACACAAAATGTTTTTTTAAGCATAGTAAAAGCAAGTAGAGGTATAGTCAGAGAAAAACAGGGGGCTGGAGGGAGGGGTAAAGTACAGTTTTGTACCTACCATAAATGTAGATGTTTGAGCGTTCACACTGCTGCAGTCATTATACTTGGGTTATCCTGCCGTCAGGCGGTCCCGCAGTCAGCCAGAGTTCCAAAGTCTTGGTCCGGCGTCAGTTGCTGTCACTTCTTCCCTGACGTCAGTGCGCCAGGGGTATACAAGATGCATCCAATGCCATTTTCTTCAGTTTTTCTTGCCCCAGATGTCAGGTGCCCCCAACAGGTAGGCAATACATATTGCTAATAAAAAATATACATATAAAATAAAAACAATACCTTCAGTTACAAGCAAATACACCACAAAGGTTATATAGGGTAGAAAGGTATAGATAAGTCCATCTAGTTCAGAGGGGATGGAGGGAGGGTAACCTGGACTGCAGCAGTGCGAACACTCAAACATCTACAATTATGGTAGGTACAAAACTGTACTATGCTCATCGTGTTACACTGCTGCAGTCATTACACTTGGGTAGAATCCCAAAGCTAAGGTTGGGTGGCTGGTCTATAAAGAGTTAGGATTGGCTATGAAGCCCTGCAGAACTGCAGTGGCAAATCCTGCTCTGGATTTAGAGTAAAGAGGCAGGTGGGTAATGCTTGGTAAAGGTGTGCACTGAACTCCAAGTTGCAGCCTCCAACATTTCCTTGGTAGGTACTCCTCTGAGAAAGGCTGTTGCCCTGGTGGAATGTGGCCTAATGGTATTTGGAACTGATTTTCCATACTGTGTGTAGCAGTAATGAATACAGTGCCCTATCCATTTGGATATAGTCTGCTTTGAGATAGCCTTGCCCTGTGATCCTGCAGCATATGCTACAAACAGTTGCTCAGTTTTCCTGAAAGCTTTTGTTTTGTCCAAGTAGAAGCGTAGCTGCCTGTGTATGTCCAAAGAATGCAGAGGTTTTTCCCCTTTATTCTGGGGGTTTGGATAAAAAGTTGGCAAATGGATGGTTTTGGTTAAGAGCCACAGTAGATATCACTTTTGGCATAAAGGTAGGGTTTGTCCTTAAAGAAACCCTGTCCTGATGAAAAATTATAAAAGGTTCCACTGCCATTAATGCCTGTAGCTCTGAGACTCTTCATGCTGAAGTTACTGCCAGGAGCAGAGCTGTTTTCCATGATAAAAATTTTAGATCGGCTGTATTGGCTGGCTCAAAAGGTGGTAGGGTCAGTTTTTCCAAAACGAAATTGAGGTCCCAAGTTGGTGTTGGTGCTCTCCGGGGCGGTCTTATGTTTTTAGCCCCTCTGAGGTACTGCTCTAGCAAGGGATGAGAGAATAAAGGAGGATCCGTGTTGTAATGTGCTGAAATGGCAGAGGTGTGGATCTTAATTGATGAGGATAGGCCTGTGTCCAGCATCACAGTTAAGTATTGTAAAATCTGAGGAATGTTTGGAACAAGAGGGTCAAGGCTTTGAGCCTGGTTCCAGGCGCAGAATCTCTTCCATTTTTCTGAGTAAGCTTTCCTGGTGCTAGGCCTCCTGGCCGCCAAAATGACATCCATAACAGCTTTAGAAGAGGTGTTGCATGTTTGACTAATGTATCTGCCATGCAGCCAGGTTTAGGGTTTTGAGCTGACCGTGCAGGATCTGATTGTTTTGTTGAGTCAGAAGGTGTGGAATTTGAGGCAAAATCCATGGTGGGCCTTGAGCCAAGCTCCTTAAGATAGGGTACCAGTGCTGGCGTGGCCAGTCTGGAGCAATCAGGATCATCTGTGGTTTTTCTTGTCTGGCTTTTAGGAGTACCTTTGAAAGGAGAGGCAGTGGCGGGAAGGCATAAACTTTCAGGTTTTTCCAGCTGAAAAAAAGAGCATCCACTTTCCATGGTTGTTTGTGATAAGTCCTTGTGCAGAATTTTTGTAGTTGGCAATTCAGTGGGGAGGCAAAAAGATCAATGTCTGGGCATCCCCATTTTTGCGTTACCATGCTAAAGATTTGTGGATTCAATTTCCATTCGTTAGGGTCCATGATATTTCTGCTTAGATCGTCTGCCAGAGTATTTTTCTTTCCTGGCAAGGAATTGTGCTTGCAGGTGAACTTGATACGTTAGAGCTGTGTTCCACAAGGTCATGGCTTGCCTGCATAGGAAATAAGAATGAGTGCCCCCTTGCTTGTTTATGTACCACATTACTGTGGTGTTGTCTGTCTTTAGTAATAATTGTCCTGTATGCAGAAGGTCCTTGAAAGCTGTTAGGGCATTTTGAACAGCCAACATCTCTTTTTGATTGATGTGAAGATGCATCTGGTCTGTGGTCCACTTGCCCTGAATGCATTTTCCTGCCATGTGTGCTCCCCAGGTGTAATCCGAAGCATCTGTTGTTAGAGTTTGCCTGGCTGTGGGTTGGGTAAAAGGCTGACCCTTGTTTAGGTGACATGCCTGTGCCCACCACTGAAACTCCTGTTGTAGGCAGGGAATCATTGGTATTACTGCTTCTAAACTGTGAGTGTTGAGTCCAAACACTTTTTAGGTACCATTGTAATTTCCTCATATGCAGTCTTGCATATGGTATTAGTAGTATGCAGGATGCCATGAATCCCAGGGCCTGCAGAATTTTTCTTGCAGGGAGATGGGACTTTTTGCCAGTAACTGAAAATATTGAGCTAGTTGAACTTGTTTGACTGGCGTGAAGTAAGCCATCTGGCCCGTTGTATTTAAGCTGGCACCCAGGAATATAATCTGTTGCGAGGGCACTAGTTTTGACTTCATTTCGTTTACTGTGTACCCTAGAGAAATTGGCAACCTTTTTACAAATGCCAGATGCTGTAGAAGAAAGTCCTTTGCCTCTGCTTGAATGAGGCAGTCATCCAGGTATGGATATATTTTAATTCCTTTTTGTCTGCAAAATGCAATTACTGGTGCCAGGCACTTTGTGAAGACCCTTGGGGCAGTAGATATGCCAAAAGGCAGTGCAGAGAATTGGTAGTGCATTGTACCAGCTTTGAATCTGAGGTTATCTTCTGCAAATTCTGTCCGATAGGGACATGCAGGTATGCCTCTTTGAGGTCCAGAGTAACAAGCCAAGCCTTCTTGCCCAGCATGGGTAGAAGCTGCTGTAATGTCAACATTTTGAATTTTGGAATATCCAGGTAAGTATTCAGAATTGAAAGGTCTAGTATGGGCCCTCTAGGCCTTGTCCTTTCTGGGGACCAGGAAGAGTCTTGAGTAAAATCCTTGTCCTTGTTCCTGTTGTAGTACTTTTTGAATAGCTCATGTCCATGAGGGCTGAAATTTGTTTTTGTGCCTCTGCCCAATGATTTTGTGGCAGGTCTGGCATTCCTTTTAGCCTTGGTAAAGTATGAAAGTGGAACCTGTAACCTTGAGACACAATATTCAGAACCCATTTGTCTTGGGTGATTGTTTGCCAGTTTTGAGAAAAAAGTACTAGTTTTCCCCCTAAGGGGGCTTCCAAAAGGGACGTGCTTGGTGTACGAAGGGGAAAGTCATTGTGACTTTCCTGTAAGATTGAGACTTGTCCTCACCTCCTTTTGGGGTTGAGGTGCCCCACTGTTGTTGTCTGTTTGAGCCTTGGGGTTGAGATTTGCCTCTTGGGCATCTGTATCTGCCTCTCTGTGGCTAGACACTGGAAAGGACCAATTCTTTGTTTGCCAATTTCTGTTAAACCGAGGTGGCTGTACCAGTAAGAAAACCTTGACTGTTTGCATAGATTTAGCTTTATCCTCCATTTTCTTTAACACCGCTTCTGCCTTAACACCAAACAAGGTATGCTGTAAAGGAGCATCCAATAATTTTGCCTTAACATGATCAGGTAAACTCTGTTCTTTTAACCAAGCATGTCTTACAGAGCCTGTAACTGCGGCTCTACAAGAGGCCTCTAAAGAATCAAAACCACATTGCAGAGTATGTTTTCCCACCAGTTCAACTGCATGCAATAAATCCTGCATTTCTTTACAATCAGGAGCTTCTGAGCTTGCAAGCATTTTCTGTTTTAACTGAGCCATTAAGTATTGTTGGTACTTAAGCATGTGAAACTGGCAATTTAAAGCTCTTACTGCTAAAGTTGCAGAAGTGTATACTTTCTTCCCCCATCTATCCAAAGCTCTGGAATCTGTCAGAGGGTACTGGATTTTTTGCAATGGAAGCCTCAACCCCTTTTGGACCCTGGGAAATAGTTTCTGGATCAGCAGAAGGGTTTTTGTAAAGAAACTTGAGAGTCAGGGACTCATTAATACATATCTGACTTGGTTGGAGCAGGGGGCAAAGAATCAGGAGATAAGCTGGATTCAGAGAACACATCATCCACAATGTCTAGCACAGGAGGAATAGCTAGGGGCCTGTGTTGAGGCAATAAAAGGAAATCCCTGAGCCTTTTCTTGGATTCTGAGTAATCCTGACTTTCCCAATGGAAATGCTACCTCATGGTATGTAAAGTTTCCCCAAAAGAATAATCCTCAGGAAGAGAGGCTGAAGGGATAGATTCTTCAGCATCAGAGTCCTCATAGGGGGGTAGAGAGTATCCTTGGTATGAAGAGGAATCTGAGGAAATGGAAACCTGATCAGAGGAATCATAGTCTGTATCCTGCCTAGGCCTTTTCTCAGGAGGGGGATGGGAACCCCTGAAGAGAGTAATGAGGTCTTCGGCCATTTTAAGCAGGTTTCTTAGGCATGGAGGACTATCCAGGAGAATGCTGTACTTGTTTCTTTGTCTTTAATGGTACCTTTGTCTTGGCTGTTGTTTTAATGGTAAGTTGTGAAGGTCTGAAAACACCCTCAGAAGCCGATGCCTGCTCAGCGGCTCCGGACCCATCTGAGGGATTAGTTTCCCTAGGCCCAATATCTTGAGTTTCCAGAGGCCTAGTTGTCTCCACGTGTGAGTCAGAAGCGGCTTGTGGCTCTGAGGTAGCGGGTGTCAGGGGCTGCGAAAGCGCCTCACAGAGAACCAGTGAACTGGCGACTGACCTAGAAGAGGTTTAGTCTTTTTGGAACTCGGATGCCTGTCTTTATCCTTGTCTTTGTGTTTTTTCGGTATTGAGGTAGTCTGTTGATCCGACGGCATAGTATAATTGAACCTTTGGCCAAAGTAGTGCAAAGCAAAATCAAAACATCTTTTTATAGTGCGTTTGTTAAATCTAGCACAAAACCGACAACTAGTGACGTCATGATCAGGGCCTAGGCATGGAATACAGGAAGAGTGGAAGTCCTTATGAGGTATTTTCTTCCCACAAGAAATATAATTATTAACTTTTTCTGACATCGGTCTGAGGCAAGACAAAAGTTTCCCCAACGGGGTACTTAGCTTTATTGAAGACTTCGGATCTGAAATTGGACTTCGAAAATCTCAGGAGTGAGCCGAACGGCACTTGCGAACTGCTTCTGCTTTGGGCACCGCGTGTCAAGACTGAAGAAAATGGTGTCAGATGCATCTTATATACCCCTGGCGCACTGACATCAGGGAAGAAGAGACAGCAACCGACGCCGGACCAAGACTTTGGAACTCTGGCCGACTGCGGGACTGCCTGACAGCAGGATAACCTTTTTTAGCATGGAGAACATAGATATCTGTGCAGTAACAGAAACCTGGTTCAGGGATCCCGAGAGCACCCCAACACTACAAGGTTATACCTCATACCATGCTTTTCGGCCCCAAAACTTGGACCGAACTACAAAAGGAGGGGGAGTATCAATATTCATCAAAGATACCCACACCTCCAGGTTGGTGGCACAGCACGAAGCATCAGAGACTATCCATGTGCAACTAACAGTGGGTAAAACTGCCTTCCAGTTTATAGCCTGCTACAGACCACCCTCCCAAACCCAGGAACCCCACTCGGCCTTCCTGACAACACTGGAAAATATGAAGGTCTCTCCAAACACCATTATATTGGGCGACTTCAACTACCCAAACATAGACTGGGAGCATTACTCTAGCTCCAACACCCTAGCCCAAAGGTTCCTAGAAGTCAAACTCAAATGCTATGGAACAACTTGTTACCACTCCCACAAGAGGGGAAAACATACTGGACCTGATCATCACCAACATGGGGACTCGGATGCTCCAGACCAGAAGTGTATCCCTCACTGGTAAGATCAGACCATAAACTAATCCAACTGGATATTCACATCCCGACCCCACCCCCTGCCCAGAAAACCACAGTGAAAAACTTCTCTAAAGCAAATTTCACACTCCTCAAAACCGAGGTGGAATCCTTCAAATCCCCAGGCCTGTGGAAAATACGGCCCAGACCGCAGAATCCTTTATAAATGCATTCTATGAACACCTTCAGGAATGCATGGATCATGCAATCCCAAATAAAACCAAGACCCAATCCTCAAAGGCAGACTGTCCTGTCTGGTGGACCCCAGCCATACACAAACTATATAATAGAAGGAGGAAGCTACTACATGATGGAGCAAAATCCCAAAAAGGGAAGGCATCTCTGATCAGTATTAGCAAAAACTACGGGCACTCATAAAATCGTCTAAGGCCAGCTTCGAGAGAAAAATTGCACAGGACACAAAGGATAATCACAAGGCTTTCGTTAGTTATGTTAGGAACCTGGGTGGGAATTCCCAGATATGCTCAGAATGAGTCCAAAATGACAAAAAATACACCGAACCCACAGACATTGCCAACATCCTAGCTGACAGGTTCAGCGCAAACTTCTCCCCCCCCCTCCCCACCAAAAGGGCAGATATCTATCCCAGCAGAGTGCTGCCCCCCCTGACATCTCAGATGCTCAGGTAAGAGCCGCCCTCTCCAAAGCAAAAAACACAGCATCAATGGGACCAGATGGTGTCCCGGGCTGCATCCTACATAAACTCCAAGAAGAGCTAAACCCAAACATAAAACTACTGTTCAATCTCAGCCTTACTACAGGATATGTACCCAAAGAGTGGCATACAGCAACAGTGGTCCCTCTCCACAAAGGTGGTGCCTCAATGGACCCTGGAAACTATCGCCCCATAAGCCTGACTAACTTGGTCTGCAAAGCTATGGAAAGGATCATCATGGACCTCAAAGATATTGGGGACCTACAGACACTGGATCCTACCCAGTTCGGCTTTGTTAAGGGCAGATCCTGCCTCTTAAACCTGGTCGACTTCTTTGAAACAGTCACCAAGGCCATTGACAAAGGGAAGGTGGTCCACACAGCCTACCTGGACCTCGCAAAAGCCTTCGATGCAATACCCCACTGGGCATTATAGATAAGCTCACCAGCTTAAATATTATCCCCTATGTCACTAGATGGGTTGCAAACTGGCTCAAGGACAGAACCCACATGGTTAGAATTGCTGGAGCCATGTCAGACTCCAGACCAGTTACAAGTGGCGTCCCACAAGGCTCAGTCCTGGGACCGCTCTTGTTCAGTATATATTTCTCTGAGGTACAGGCCAACACGGAAGGACTGTGGCTGACTAAGTTCGCAGATGACTGCAAACTGGGTGCCATAATCGACTCTCCAGCTGACACAAGCATCCTCCAAAAGGGCCTCAGAAACAGACAACTGGTGCCAGAGCCATGGCCTCAAGCTAAATGCCAAAAAGTGTATAGTCATCCCCTTTGGCAAAAACAAAGTGCCCACAAATTACCACATAGGTGGTAATCCATTAAGTACAGAAGAAGTAATTAGGGACCTGGGGACCCAAGTTGATAGCAATCTCTCATTTGACAACCACGTGGCCAAAGTGGTTAGAAAAACATTTAATATAGCCCACCTAATCATGAAGGGATTCACAACTAGATCAGGGGAGGTCATCGTGCCTCTTTGCTCATCCCTCATCAAGCCCATAATTGAGTACAATGTCCCTTTTGGGATGTACCTTACCAAATACTTGCAGCAACTGGAAAGACCCCAAAAGTACCTCACCAAGAGGATCAAAGGGCTCAAACAGATGCCATATGCTGTCCAGTTAAAGAAACTCCAGCTCTCAGTGGCATACCGCCTGCTCAGAGGCGATCTGTGCCTGACGTATAAAGCCATGTCCAACCCAGAATTAAGGGACATGCTGCACCTCAAAAAATCCAAATCCCATCGAGCTACGCGCTCGAGAGACTTGAACCTCAGCACTGAAATAAATAGGACATGCTGGAGGAACAGATTCATAACCCAGAGGCTCCCTTCACTCTGGAATAAAATCCCAGTTCAGGTTAGGCAAAGTCCCTCATTGACTCTCTTCAAGAGGAATCTCGAGTGGATGGGAGATCATAGGTTTACCCCGGGTATCACTTCTGTCACTGTTAGAGGTACAGTATACTAACCTTGAAAAAGGGCATAGCAAAATTAATTTAAAATGGGTGGCGAAAGCCAAACATACTCTGGCGAGGCTTATAAATGCCCTAGGGCAGATAGCCTAGTATGAACTTATGAACCTATAAGTGTAATGACCGCAGCAGTGTAACACGATGAACATCCAGGACTGCAACAGTGAATACACTCGAACATCTACATTTATGGTAAGTGTACACAACGGTACTATGTTCTTCGTGTTTCACTGTTGCAGTCATTACATTTGGGTAGATTCCCAAAGCTATGGTTGGGAGGAGGAATTTATACAGCATTAGGACCAGCTATAAGGCCCTGCAAGACAGCAGTGGCAAAGCCAGCTTTGGATTTAGAGAAAATTGGTAAATGATAATGCTTGGTGAAAGTATGTACAGAACTCCAGGTAGCAGCTTCTAGAATATCCCTGGTAGGAACACCTCTGAGAAAGGCTGCAGAAGTAGATGCAGCCCTGGTGGAATGAGATCTGATCCCCTGGGGGATAGGTTTTCCATTGTGCTTATAGCAGAAATGAATGGCTTATCCATTTAGAAATTGTTTGTTTTGAAATAGCCTTCCCCTCTGTCCCAGCAGCAAATGCTACTAGAAATTGTTCAGATCTTCGAAATTTAGTTCTGTCCAAGTAGAATCTAAGTGGTCTGTGCACATCCAAGGAATGCAGAATCCATTCCTCTTTGTTCTGTGGATTGGGAAAGAAGGTTGGCAAATGAATGGACTGATTAAGAGCCACAGTGGAAGCCACCTTAGGCATGAAGGATGGATTGGTCCTCAGAGATACCCTGTCCGCATGAAAGATGATGAAAGGCTCCACTGCCATAAAGGCCTGTAATTCAGATATCCTTCTAACTGAAGTGATTGCTATAAGGAAGACTGTTTTCCAAGAAAGAAATTTTAAGTCTGCAGTAGCAGCTGGCTCGAAAGGAGGTATAGTGAATTTCTCCAAAACAAAGTTAAGGTCCCAGGCAGGGGAAGGAGCTCTCCCTGGGTGGTCTCAAGTTCCTTGCCCCTCTGAGAAACTGCTTGAGCAGGGGATGAGAAAAGAGGGGTGGTTCTGTGTTATAGTGAGCTGAAATAGCTGAAGCGTGGATTTTAATAGAGGAAAAGACAGGTCCTTGTGAAGCATCTCAGTTAAGTATTGCAAAATCGGAGGTAAATTGGCTGCCGCTGTGTGCATCTCTAAAGATTGGTTCCAGGCACAGAATCTTTTCCATTTGCCAGCATAAGATTTTCTAGTACTAGGTCTTCTCGCCTCCAAGATGACATCCATCACAGATTTTCTGAGGGATGCTAAGGATGAATTTAAGTGATTAGCCAAGCTGCAAGGTTCAATGTTGGAAGCTGATGGTGCAGAATTTGGTTATCTTGCTGAGACAGCAAGGAAGGTGTCTGAGGCAGATACCATGGAGATATTTGTGATGCACTGCGCAGGAGCGGGTACCAGTGTTGGCGTGGCCAGTCTGGAGCAATCAAAATCATTCTTGGTTTGTCCTGTTTGACTTTTAAAAGAACTCTGCAGAGTAGAGGCAGAGGGGGAAGGCGTAGACTGGTTTTTCCAGCTGAAGGACAGAGCATCCATTTTCCAGGCTTTTTTTGTGAGGAGTCCTTGTGCAAAATTTGTCCAACTGGTAGTTCTGGGGGGGAGGTGAATAGATCTGTCTGGGCTCCCCCGTTTGCTTGTCAACATGTTGAAAATCCATGGTTCCATTTTCTACTCATGTGGGTCCATGTGATTTCTGCTTAGTCCGTCTGCCAGTGTATTCAATTTTCCTGGCAGGAATTGAGCTTGTAGGTACACTTGGTAGCTCAAGGCCATGTTCCACAATGCCATGGCTAGTCTGCTGAGGGGGTAGGAATGTGTACCCCCTTGCTTGTTTATGTACTACATAACCGTAGTGTTGTCAGTCTTTACCATTAGTTGTCCTGGAAGAATGTAGTCCTTGAAGGCCATCAGAGCATTCTGTACAGCTAACATTTCTTTTTGATTGATATGTAGGTGCATTTGATTTGGGTTCCATTTGCCCTGAATGCATTTCCCTGCCAGGTGAGCCCCCTATGCATAGTCTGATGCATCTGTAGTTAGGGTTTGGGCGGCAGGGGGTAGTGTGAATGGCAGTCCCTTGTTTTGGTGGCAGGCATCTGCCCACCATAGGAACTCCAGGCGTAGGCAAGGTATGACAGGAATCATTGTTTCCAGACTGTGACCATGTTGACTCCATAGACTTTTTAAGTACCACTGCAGTTTCCTCATATGCAGTCTTGCATACGGAATTAGAAGAATGCAGGAGGCCATGAACCCCAAGGCTTGCAGTATTTGTCTTGCAGATAGCAGTTTTTTTTGGCCACTTGTCTGAAGTAAGTTACCACATGAATTTGCTTCTCTGGCGTGAGGAAAGCCACCTGGGCAGTTGTATTCAAGCTTGCACCCAGGAATATAATCTATTGAGAGGGTAACCAGTTGTGATTTCTTTTCGTTTATGGTGTACCCCTGACAAGTCAGAACCTTTTTTACAAATGCCAGATGATTTAGAAGAATGCCTTGGTTTTCTGCCTGAATTTGACAATCGTCCAGGTATGGATATATTTGAATATTTCTTTGCCTGCAAAATCCAATTACTGGAGCCAGGTACTTTGTGAATACCCTGGGCGCAGTAGACAAGCCAAAGGGCAGTGCAGATAACTGATAATGCAAGTAGCCTGCTTTGAAGCGTAGGTATCTTCTGCAAGATTCCCTGATTGGGATGTGCAGGTATGCTTCTTTTAAATCTATAGTTACCAACCAGCCATCTTTGCCTAGCATAGGAAGTAACTGGTGAAGAGTCAGCATCTTGAATTTTGAAATGTCCAGAAAGGTGTTTAGAGTAGACAGATCCAGAATTGGACGCCATGATTTGTCTTTTCTGGGTACCAGGAAAAGCCTGGAATAGAAACCTTGTCCCTTTTCCTGTTCTTGTACCGGCTGGATAGCCCCCATGTTTAAGAGGGAAAATACTTGTTTTTGAGCCTCTGCCCACTGATTTGGCGGCAGGTCTGGTCACCAGTTTGGTGTTGGCAATGTGTGGAAATGAAATCTGTATCCCTAGGACACTATATTTAAAACCCATTTGCCCTGGGTTATGAGTTCCCAGTTTTCTGCATGAAGAGCAATCTTTCCCCCCAAAGGGGCGGCTAAAAGGTAAGTGCTTGGTAATTTTAAAGGAAAGTAATTGAGACAGTTTACCATAGGGGGGTGCCTTGTTATTTCCAGATTTGGAAGTGGAGGCCCCCCATTGCTTAGTTCTGAGAGTCCCCTGGGACTGAAACCTGGTGCTTTTGGTGTGTCTGGGTTTGGCTTGAGAGGATCTGGAAGGAGCTGGAAAGGACCAATTCTTAGTAGGCCAGTGCCTACTAAATCTTGGAGGTTGTACTTGTAAGAAATCTTTTACAGTTTGCATAGATTTAGCTTTACCTTCCATCTTTTTTAAAACTTCTTCAGCCTTATTGCCAAACAGGGGGGTCCTAATTTAAAGGAGCATCCAACAATTTCACTAACATGATCAGGCAGAGATTGTTCCTTAAGCCAAGCATGCCTTCTAAGCACAGACCCAGTAACAGCAGTCCTGCAAGAGGCCTCTAAATAATTAAAACCACATTGCAAAGTATGTTTTCCAACTTGTTCATCAGAATGCAATAAATCCTGTAAATCTTTATTTTTCACACAGTCAGAAATCAACATCATTTTCTGCTTAAGCAGTCCAATAATATGCTGTTGATATTTTAACATACAAAATTGGCAGTTTAAAGCCTTGATTGCCAAGGTTGCAGAAGTATAAACCTTTTTACCGCATCTATCCAGCGCCCTGCAGTCTCTATCAGAAGGGGTAGGATTTTTAGCAGTAGAAGGTTTAATGCCCTTAGGCCCCTGAGAAATGGTTTCAGGATCTGCAACAGAATTTTTGAAAAGGAACTTGTGGGACTCAGGAACCCTGTAGTATCGGTCAGGTTTACTAGGAGCTAGAGGCAGGGAATCAAGGGCCATACCGGATTCCGAAAATACATCAACAATGTCTAGTACAGGAAGTATAGCCAAAGTCTTATGCTGAGGTACAAGAAGAAAATCCCTAAGCCTCTTTTTTGAATCAGAAAATTCCTGACTTTCCCAGTGGAAATGCTCCCTTAAGGTATGTAAAGTTTCCCCAAAAGAGAAGTCCTCAGAGGGGGAAGCAGAGGGAATGGAATCCTCTGCATCAGAATCCTCATAAGTAGGTATGGACAAATCCAGGTCATTAGAAGAGTCAGAAGAAACAGAGTCCTGATCAGAAGATTCATAGTCAAGCTCAGCCCTAGGCCTCTTAGAAGGGGGGGGGGGGTGGTTGACTTCCCCTGATTAGAGGAATTAGATCTTCAGTCATTTTGATCATTTTTCAGGCATAGGGGCCTGAACATGTGCCTGGGCATCGGTTTTTTAGACACAGATTGAGATGTAGGTCTTGGTATTGAAGGTGGAGTCAGTTTAATATGCAAGTCTGTAGGCCTGAATACACCCTCAGAAGCCGGTGCCTGCACAGAGGCTCTGGACCCATCCAAGGTAGAGACATCCACGGGTTCCATAGGTGAAGTATCTCGTGGCATACCAGACTCTGAATGGGTCTCAGTAGAGGCCTGCGAGTCAGAAGTAGCGGGTATCAGGGGCTGCGAAAGCACCTCACTGAGTGCCGGCAAACTGGCGAATGGCTTAGGAGAGGCGTGTCAGCAGTTTTGGACCTCAACGGCCTGTCTCAGTCTTTATCTTTGTGTTTTTTCGAAATCTCGGTAGTCGGATGGCTAACAGACGTCAATTTGGATAATTAAACCAAGAACCAAAATATTTAGAGGCAAAAATGTACCGACGACGGATAGTGCACTGATTAAATAAAGCACAAAACCGACAGCAAGGTACATCGTGGTCAGGGCCTAGGCAAGGAATACAGTAAAAATTAAAATCTTTATGAGGTGTTTGCTTTCCACAAGTAATGCAATTATTAACTTTTATTGACATCAGTAAGGAGCAAGAAAAAGTTTCCCCAATGGGGTACTTAGCTTTAAGTTGAATACTTTGGTTCTGAAACTCCAAAACGAAAATTTCATGAGTTGGCCGACCGGTACTTGTGAACTGCTTCTGCTTCGGGCACCGCACGGCAAGAAAGACTGATGTAATGGCGTCAGCTGCATGTTTTATACCCCTGACGACCCGACGTCATGGAAGAAGGGACAGCAACCGACGCAGGACCAAAGACTTTGTTAATCAGGCCGACTGAGGACAACCTGCCAGCAGATTACCCAAATGTAATGACTGCAACAGTGAAACACGAAGAACATCCATACTAAACCATGGCACAGCTGCAAGCATAATTTTTCTCCTAGCCAACTTCTTGAATGTTTATTGGTACGTACCAGATAATACTGTAGCCCTTGGGAAATCATCAAAATACCCAATTACACTTCCTTCTTTCTTTGGATACATAGGGTACCCAAAGATTACATACAGCTTTTTACCCACTGCCAACAACCTACCTTTTTACAGAAGCTGTATGTCACACCAACAGAAAGAGATACTAGCAACAAGTTTACTACCCACAGCTGGAGCCTGAGCTAAGCATGTCATCTGTAAAAGGCACACATCACAAACCTAATCATCAATTATAATAAACAAACTGCTTCAGAATAAATCATTTTAAAATATATATTAATGTCAGTACAAAAGCATATAAAATGCATATTACTACACAAGCAAAATCAATGACCAAGTCTTCATTTGCAAATATGATACCTTACATGCTCTATCCAACAGAGCTACTTGAAAAACAGGTGTTATGAAGTAAACAACGTTTCAGAGAAAAAGAAAACTGTGTGGGTATGTACACACAAATACATGTAAGCATATATATATATATATATATATATATATATATATATCACACAGGCACACATTCTAAATTTAGCAGTGAAATGAACTTCTCTGTTCACTGTGGTTTCCATGCATTTCTACATATGTTCACTGAAAGCCTGCCATGGTCCAATCCTCCCAATACTGCTTACTCCTAACAACTGTTTACAAAGCTTTGAGTAGGTCAGTAACTGCAATTTTTTTAAGCTCTAAAGTAGAAACTGGTACACTAGAGGCCAACAGTAAAGGCAACAGTGTGACATGAAAGGATGCATTTCGTTACTGTAAAAACTGTTTCAAGTTAAATATACATGTATGTACAGAAAGCAGGACTGGTGGTAAAATGCATTTTCATAACTAATCAAAACTTAACTGAGACCAGTGCCCCAGTTTTAAATGCAGACAACTTTTTTACAGACAAAACTTAGGAAACCTGTGCCACCTTCCACAGCAAGTCATTCACTTGGGATGGAGAGGCTGTTCACTAACAACTTAAAATGGGTTCTGTTGCTATTGAAATAATAAATATTGCATAAATGCAGCCTCTCCCACATAATACTTCTTAGTCTGTACCAGTTATACAGTTGACTTTTAGTCACCAGTAATATAACATTCCCAGTCACATAACAGAAAAGCAGGTTATACAAGGTATCTTAACAGAATATGTGCAGAACCAGTAATTTACAGGCAATGTAACTTAAGATTATTAAGATTGTAGCATGTTTTTTAAACAATACTTTTTATGTAAATATGTCAATAGTACTTTAGACACAAACACATAACTGTTACTAATTTCAGTACAGCTTGGCCTTCTTTGCAGCCTATGAACAAGGCAAAACTCAAGTCCAGCTTGAAGGAACCTTCGACCTGACCCGCATAGGCTGGCATGTTTTCAAATAAGAAAGGTTTCATAGTTGAGTTACTAACATCATAACACAGGCAGGGTGAAGGCAGCAGAGGGCAACAATGCTAAACTTTGCAGCTGACAATTCACTGTAATAAAGTTGGAAATTTAAAAGAATTTAATTTATGTATAATTGGCACAATTTTAACAGAGGGAGGTTCAACTTTTTGTAGTAAAAGTACCCCACCCCAACCTTCATCATCCGGTTCACAGTGCAGTCTCTCTCATACACACAAAAATTTCATGAACATTTAGAAGAATCTGTTAAAAAAAAAAAAAAAAAAAAAAAAAAAAGGGGCAAATGCCACAGCATTTGAAATGTTTTATAGTTTGTCACACAGACTTAATTGCATCATCTCCCATTCACTTGGGCCAGCCATTACATAAACAGATACTGTAGCCTCACTTACAGTTCACTCTCCATGACACTGTCTCATTGACTGTTAACATAAAGTTAAGGAGAATGCATCACTCATGATCACAACAGCAGCAAGAACTGCAGTGACCAGACTAAAGACTATATTGAATAGCAGCACACAAGGTTGGTATGCTGCACATGAAGTGTTTGCCACATTTAACACAGAGAAGAATGCCAATGCAATACTGTACAGTGAAATGGCATTCTGAGCTGGTGTTGCACAGACATACTGATGGCAATGTCAGCTTTACAGATTCCCATACAACAGCCTTTATCTGAAGGCTTTCAATCTTTGGTCACAGAAGAAAACACTGAAATAGGAAAGGTTGCAACTCACTTCCATTATAGGATCTCAAGGTTCACCATCTGCCAAGGCAAGGGTTTTCCTTACAGCATTGCACTGAACTGAACAGCAAGTCACAAGAAACTATAACTGTTTGGAAAACTCCTCATTCAAAACTGATTTGCAAGCACGTCAAGAAGATAATTAAGACAAGGAAGATAAATGAGGAGTATACTGCAGCATTCAGAAACAAAAGCAACTTGTAATTGGACCAGAAGAAGGTAGGAAGAGAAGAACTTCTGGCAGCTGAGTGACTCCTTATCCTCCTTTACATCACACAAGTTTCATTCATCCCAACCACATCCACTGGCTGAGCTGCTGCAGGACCTCTTGTTACAGATCAGATGAAGTGTTCCAGGACTAAGAAACAACTTAAAAAAGGTGAACTGTCTTGGAACCCTACGTCAGAGCAGTCTGGCTGGTGATGGTCCTTATTCATGGCTCACTTTTCCAGTAAGGAAAATAAGCACAATAGAAATGAGGATGCGTGCAACCTTTATAAGTGGACATAAAGCTCCTGTCCGATGCTTGGATTGCTTCAGTTATACTTCATGCAGTTTAGAGCCTTTGGTCACATTTTTCACAAGACGCACATATTCATTCCCAGATTTTAACAGAAGTACTGCATTTACAAATATTCGTTGTCATGGTAATCTGGGATAGCTTATACAAAACCCAGCTAAACCATAAATGAGATAAAAACATCTGTTAAAGTGCCCACAGTAAAGTGAAGCCTTATGGTCATTCAGGTCTGTTGCAGTTTTCTGTGAATGAAATATACGAATGGTTCTATCTTACGTTTCCGCAGACAAAATGCATGCACAGACATCATCAGGCAACCATGTTTTTGCCCACATGAGGTCATCACAGCACAAAGTGCATGCCATGCAAAGGTTTTAGCAATCACCTAGCTCTTAAAACCCAGTTTTCTTTTGGAAGGGCACCATGCCGTGTCAGGATAGAGCAGACAATGCACAGATCGGAACCTGCAAAGAAAAATAAATAAATAAATTATCCTAAACAAGACAATGATCCATACAAGTAGCACTCCTCCATAAAGTTGTTGTGACAATGTACTAGACTGTGAAGAACCTATTACTCTTAGTCCCACCCCAAAAAAATGACTCCTAATTACTTGTAGGTCATATTTAGAAAGCAAAGCACTCTTTGCTATTACTTCATCAAACAACACACGTAGCCACCTAGTACCTCAAAACAAAATGACTAGGGTTATTAAAGATGAAATTTGACTTTCACGTTCAATATGCAATGATAGATGCATCAAAAATGTATACTATTATATACAGCAAACCCTTTTCTTAGAAAAAAACATTGCATCATCCTGTTTCTAATTCTCACGTATGCCTCTCCAATTTTCATAAATCTGCAAATTACATCCCCCTAGAAAGTACAATCTTCTTTCGGCTGCTCCCGTTAGGGGTCACCACAGCAGATCAACTGTTTCCATTTCTTTCTGTCCTCTGCATCTTGCTCTGTCACACCAACCACCTGCATGTCCTCTCTCATCACATCCATAAACCTCATCTTAGGCCTTCCTCTTTTCCTGTTACCTGGCAGCTTCATCCTTGGCATTTTTTTCCCCAATATACTCTGCATCCCTCCTCAGCACATGTCCAAACCAACATAATCTTGCGCCTCTGGCTTTGTCTCCAAACCTTCCAACCTGGGCTGACCCTCTAATATACTTATTCCTAATCCTGTCCATCCTCGTCACACCCAGTGCAAATCTTAACATCTTCAACTCTGCCACGTCCAGCTCTGACTCCTGCCTTTTTGTCAATGCCACTGTCTTCAACCCATATAACATAACTGGTCTCACTACTCTCTTGTAGACCTTCCCTTTCACTCTTACTGGTACTCGTCTGTCACAAATCACTCGACACTCTTCTCCACCCACTCCATCCTGCCTGTACCATCTTCTTCACCTCTCTTACACTCACAATTACTCTGAACTGTTGATCCCAAGTACTTAAACTCATTCACCTTCACCACCTCTACTCCCTGCATTCTCACCATTCCTCTATCCTCCCTCTCAATCACACACATATATTCTGTCTTAGTTCTGCTGACCTTCATTCCTCTTCTCTCTAGAGCACATCTCCACCTCTCCAGGGTCTCCTCCACCTGTTCCCTACTCTCACTACAGATTACAATGTCATCTGCAAACATCATAGTCCACGGGGACTCCTGTCTGATCTCGTCTGTCAACCTGTCCATCACCATTGCAAATAAGAAAGGGCTCAGAGCTGATCCTTGATGTAATCCCACCTCCACCTTAAACACATCCATTACTCCCACCACAGACCTCACCGCTGTCACACTACCCTGGTACATATCCTGTACCACTCTTACATACTTCTCTGACACTCCCGACTTCCTCATACAATACCACAACTCCTCTCTAGGCACCCTGTCATATGCTTTCTCTAAATCCACAAAGACACAATGCAACTCCTTCTGACTTTCTCTGTATTTCTCCAACACTCTCAGAGCAAACACTGCATCTGTAGTGCTATTTCCTGGCATGAAACCATATTGCTGATCACTAATCATCACCTCCCTTCTTAACCTAGCTTCCACTACTCTTTCCCATAACTTCATGCTGCGAATGATCAGTTTAATCCCTCTGTAGTTACTACAGCTCCACACATCACCCTTATTCTTAAAAATCAGTACCAAAACACTTTCTCCATTCCTCAGGCATCCTCTCACTTTCCAAGATTTCATTAAACAATCTAGTTAAAAACTCCACTGCCATTTCACCTAAACACCTCCATGCTTCCACAGGTATGTCATCTGGACCAATAGCCTTTCCGTTCTTCATCCTCTTCATAGCTATCCTTACTTCTTCCTTGATAATCCACTGCACTATCCGCACATCATCCAACCTTCTCTCACTCTCATTCTCTTCATTCATCAACCCCTCAAAGTACTCTTTCCATCTGCTCAACAAACACTCCTCGCTTGTGAGTACGTTTCCCTCATTATCCTTCATTACACTTACCTGCTGCACATTTTACTAGCTTGATCCCTCTGTTTAGCCAATCGGTACAGGTCCTTTTCTCCCCCCTTAGTGTCCAACCTTTTATACAACTCTTCATATGCCTTATCTTTAGCCACCTCCCTCTTTGCCATGCATCTCTTCTCCTTATACTCGTCGACTTTCTTCATCTCTTTGACAATCCCATTTCTTCTTTGCCAATATCTTTCTCTGTATACTCACCTGTATTACTTCATTCCGCCACCAGGTCTCCTTGTCCTCCTTCCGCTTTCCAGATGTCACACCAAGCACCTTTCTAGCCATCTCTCTTACTATCTCTGCTGTAGTTACCCAGCTATTCGGTAACTCTTCACAGCCACCCCTAGAAAGTACAATAAAACAGCAAAATATGCTACTAATCATCTACACAAGTCTCGTCACGGACTCTTAAACAACCTTAAAAGGGTAGAACTATTACAGTATCTTACTTACTTCTAGCTAGCTGTGGCCCACATACAAATCCAATAAGTGTCAAGCATTAAAGAATATCCTTCAACAGTACTCCTCAATTGGAGACTTATGATCAAAAAAGAAATTCTCATCAGAAAGAAATCATACAATACAGCTGGGGATACTCTGGACTCTGCCCCCAAAATGTAGAACTCCATTCCTTTCCTACTGACACAAACAGAAACCTACACACATTAAAATCTCAACTAGGGAGGGCGTGCCGGTTCTATATTACAAGATCAAATCTTTAATTAATTGAAGTAAAGCTCAAACTTGTAATATCAAAACCGTAAATTGTTGAACGGACGATTTAACCCAAGGAAACCCTTCCCTTGGCCGTTCTGTGATGTATGCCCGTTTCTCCAATTTGGAGCGATTTCAGAGTTGGTATATTTAGGTAGGGGGGTGTGGAGGGCGAAGCTCCCCACTTGATTTCGGATGTAAAGTTTTTTATTTTTTTGATTCGGCCAAGGGAAGTGTTTCCCTTAGTTGAATCGGCCATTCGACAATTTTAGCTGTCGATATTACAAGATCGAGCTTTCGTTATTCAATTAACTAAAGCTTCCATGTTGTAATATAGATGCAGGCATGGCCAAGATGTGCTCTACTTAACGGCAGTTTTCTTCAGCTCTGCCACTTCGGAGATTTATGACAGAATTTATCATTTTTAAACAATCCTAATAAGTTTTTATACAGTATATAATACTTATAAGTATCTCATAGGATTGTATTAAAATATTTTTTTTTACAAATTTTGAAATTTTCCTGTCAAAAAGAATACTTACTGTTTTTTCCTCTCATTACACTGGCTAAAGATGTGCTTCTCTACGGCTAAGTCTCAAGAATCCACAGTTAAAAAAGAATTACAATCTCTTCTATCAAATATTCAGGAGCTGTCTCTGAAAATAGACAATGGATACAAAACTAGACAATTTTAAGGAGAAGTGCTCAAAGCAGATGGAATTGATACATGAAGACTTACAACAACAAAAATCTCAGTTTTTACAGGAATTAAACCAGCACCAAATGACTGTCTGAAGGAGAAAATATTATTGATTTTTTATTAAAACAGAACTCTTTACTTCAGCTTAAAGTCAATGATTTAGAAAACAGGTCACACAGGAATAGTTAAGAATTTTTGGGCTTCCTCACAATATTGAAGGGAACATTATGGTTAATTTTTTTAACTACTTGGCTGCCTAAAGTATTAGACCTTTCTGAAGCCCTCTCTTATCGCATCGAAAAAGCGCGCCTCCCCTTATCTCCTTCTTCAACTAATAATAGTTCCACTGCTAAAATTGTAATAGTAAGATTCCTTTCCACTCAGGACAATGACTTAGTGCTTAAAATTGCATGGTCCAAGTCACCCATCAAAATCAATGAAAGTATCATTTGTTTTGACAATGGCTACTCACCTGCTATCATTTCGAAAAGGAAATTATTTTTGCCTCTGATTAGAGAACTTGAAAAAACTTTTGATGACCTAGAATCTGCTGTGACATATATTACATCTAAACAATAATAGACAAAGTGGAAGATATGGAATGGGCTAGTGCTTCACTGAAAAGAGCTGCAGAAAATAATTCCTGGAAATTATCTGATAAAAAAGAAGTTGAAAAATAAGTGACTCGTCTTATTACTTCCATTTGTGATATGAAGAAACTCCCTAACCATTTGGTTATTTCCCATTTTTTATTAAAAAATGTTTTACTGAGATTTATAACACCCTTTTTCATTAGTATATGGGAGACATGCCACTTAAAATCATAAGGTATTGCAGTATTTATTAGTTTTTTTTTCATTGAGAAAGTAAGATTTTAATATTGAAAAATATTGATTTGTGAGATGAGCAAAACAGCTTATTAGTCATCTAATCTGGAAGAATGCACCTTCATGAAATCGTATGTGGTAATATTTATGTATGTATATGGGTGGGGTGTTAGACTGTCTGTTAATGTTATAGAAATATGCAACAGTTAAGGGCTACAGCTTCCAGGACACAGTTGCTGAGTTACTAACTGTAAATGTCCTTTTAGAACAGTAAGCCATTTTCTTTTGTATATTTATGTTTCAGAAAATTGACTTGCTGCATCTGTGCCTGGTACTTTTTTGATGGACATGTTGAAAGAGTGGCATTTGAAATTTTACTATGGTTTCTGCAGTACTGACTCTTATTCTACCCAGGCTTAAATATGTACTTTTGCTTGACTTCTTGTATATCCTTATAGTTGAAATGTGTTCGTTTTTATTCAGGTTGCTATGTTTTCTACTACAGTAACAGACACGAGTTCTTCCTTTGTTCGTGTTTGTGACTGGCATAACTTTTTCCCCGCTTGAATTAGTTTTTACTCGCCTTTTGTCATCTTTGGCACCTGAAGAAGTCAGTCGCAAGCTATCTTGAGTCTAGAAGAGCTCTTTACAAGTTTCCGCAGTCACAGAGCCTTCAGGAAACACATCCTGAACTTTAACCCCATATTGAGTCACCTGAATAGAATATTGAAATGACGATCGAGCAACGCATTACCCTCAAATGAGCAAAGACCGCTTTTTATGCAGTATGTATGCTTCTCTTGCGTTTTTTTTTTTTAATATTAGTTTGCTTATCTGTGCGAGATGTTAGCGATAGCACTACAACAATGAATCTGACTGTGTTAACTGCCCTGGTCATAAATATGAAAACCGGAAAGGGAAAAAGGAGAATAAAGAAGTAGTAAGAGTTACAATGCTTCTCTGCTTCTATAAATGACTCTAATATATTAATTAGTTGGCCTTAATGCAGACTTTCACGCAAAGTCAGCTTACAGCTGATCCATTCTTGACATATTATTGGTTATATTTGTTAGGCTGATTATTTAAGGGTCTAGATCAGGCATCACTGTTGAAGCAAATATTGTTTAACATTATGTTTTCCACCTTTACCAAAACGGTTATTACTATCTTTCAAAATATGTTGATTACTGCAAACTGTTATATATGCAAAGGATCTTGGTACCATGAATGGCTATTAATAATGGTACTGAAAGAACAAAGAAACTAGGTTTATTTGTTAACACCAACAGTAGATGTGATATGCTTACAGGCTCTAAACAAGTGTTAAAAAACAATCTGTCTTAATTAACAGTAACTGGAAGGTATCCAACAATCAAAGGACTCTTATAGCAAAACTAGACAAACCCTCTCCAAATCCAGTTTCTTTTTTTTCCCTCTCTCTGCTGATGTAGTTCTAAAGTACATGTTTTAAGTTAACATGTCATTTTTACAAAAAGTGCACTTAATTCACGACAGCCTTAAACTACTGAATCACTGAGTACTCATGAATTTGAGGAAAGGGTTAACTTCATAAATGTCTTCACATATCATAGTTCATAACACTTTTGCATTTTCCTTTTTAAACATTCTTTCCACTTACTGGATAAACTGCATTTTCCCTTATAACTTGTGTTCCTAATCTCACTATACAATACGTATGCGTTTCAAAGACTGATAAACTTTGGTGGGCTTTATTACTCCTCCACTGGGAAGTGTGTGAAGAGGTCATCCTTAGATGCTGACACAGTTTTGCTGCTTGATGAGGATCAAAGTAAATGCGAGGCATTATGCACATATTAGACTATCAGAGGTTCACTGTATGTTTGTTTTAAAATACTGTATCCCACAGATCTTGACTATCACACTAGCAGAGATAAATTACCTATGATGTTAACCATGCTAATGGCCGACTCCTGGGCAGATCTCCCTTTGAGGTGGTTTACCAGGGCATCTTCACAAAAATGTATGCCTTGTATGGCTTGCGTCGTCTCTTAAATGTTCATCATTATATAATGTTATTTTTGTAGTCGTCAGACTGCTGACTAGAATGAACTGATTGGATCGTAATTTTCATTCAATCTCTGCTGGCAACAGAATATTTAAACAAACGCACAGTTTCATACATACTTTTATTTGGAACAATTAAGCTCACAGAAGGAATCTGATGACCTGTGTTTAACTAGCTACCATGAGGGTATGATTATATTGCTTACATATGTAATGGCTGTTGACATGTTTTTTCAGGCTATTAATTTTGATTTGTTGTGATGTCATTGTGGTGTTTTGTGAAGCCTACTGACTATCTCGGCTTTCTCATTCTAGTTTATATCCTTAATGTTCAGCTAACTATAGCTATAATTATATTCCAAATGTATTCTTTTCTCTCTCTCTCAGATGCATAAGAACTTACTGTAATAATATTTGCTGAACTTACCTTATAAGTAAACTTGTAGATTTGTGAGACTTTAGTGCTGTATAATATTCTGTCCTTCTAAACATATTACTTGAGGTAATTTGTTATGCTACAAGATTGTATACAATTTCTTTAATGATCACTGTTTTAGACATGGCATACTAGGACTCTAAGGGAGGAAAATAAAGCACAATATATGCTGGTATCATTTTCTAAAGTTGTGTGTTATATTTAAATATCCATTGGACTGCTCCAAAATGACAAGACTAATGTATATTTGGTACTAGTTTTAGAAAATTGTTTCTTTAGATAGTCATGTTTCTAGAAATTCTTATAATATTACATTCAGTATTCTACAGGTACATTTCATCACATCTAATCACTTAGGCACAGTATAGTTTATTTTCTTTTATGACTCAGTTCTCAAATGATTACATTTTGACCATTATTTACTCCAATATACATTAGTGGCTTTTTAGCCTTAAGTTATTTTTGCTCATATCTGAAAATATGATTTCAGATGATATTAATATTTCTTCCTTTTTTTTGGTAACACTACTTGGGTTTTTGAAATGCTTATTTAAATATATAATATAAATGTTATTACATTTTCTAATTAGAGTTTAAAATTCACTCAGTATAGATGCTGCATATATGATTTCTGACATTATTACATGGTAAACAATTTATAATTAATTGGTGGGGTTTGAATAACTGCTGTTTGGTGGGTGGTTGATTAGAGTAGCAATGCTGCTCGGATTGGGAGTTTGTAACTCCAAGAAATGGTTAGGAGGTTATAAAGGTTTGGTTTTAACATTTTCATATCATTCAAGTTTTCTCTTGGTGTTCACTGCATATTCAGTATAATTCCAACACACCATGGACTATAAGTGACAACTTATTTATTAGCATATATGCAAGTTTTGATGGATTTCTATCATGTTCCTTTATAGGAAGCAATTTAATGGTCAAGTTTTGTATAAGCTTCTTATTCAATCAAAATGTTTCTTCTCAAATGCACATATATCAATATTAATGGTCTAAACAATGGCTGCAAAAGGGGAAGTTTACTGAAATACTTGAAATTACACAAATCCCATGTAGTCTTTTTATAAGAAATGCATCTACTAGAAAATGATATAGACTCAATACTACATGTTATACTGTTTTGTCTCGTTCACATCATTCCCAAAGGAAAAGGGGAGTAGCTATCTTATGGAGTAAAACTCTACCCCTTCTGAAAATGATTGATGTTTACAAAGATGACAAAGGAATGTTCTGTTACATTAGAATTTAACAGAAAGTTATTCACTCTTATAAATATCTAATGGATTCCAGGAATTGGGGTTAATACAGTGAAACACCTAAATCAGACAGTAGATTTATCCACAGGTAACATTATTTTAGCCGGAGATTTCAATTGTATTCTTACTGACAAAGACATGAATGCTTCTGGTATGAACAGAATTTTATCCTCAGCTAAAACTTTGGGAGACTTTATTGATATACACTGTATGAGAGATGTTAATGATTTTGCTGATCCAGGCTCACTTCTTTATATGCATTTTTCATATAGACATGGTACATACTCTAGAAATGACAGGTATTTGTTTCAAATGAGTTAATTAGTGGTTTAAGTAAATCCAAAGTAATTTCTTGTTCCCTTTTGGACCACAATGCTATACCCTTTGAGTTAATAGTTAATATAAACTATCATACACAAATTAAAAGAATTCCAGCCTATATAATGAAATTAAGATTTTAAAGATTTTCTCACTTCTGAAATTCAATGTTTCATCAATAATAATTAATAGTTCACATGATACATCCGAGATATATAACTGGAATGCATTAAAAGTTTATTTATATAGAAGAATTATCAATTGGTATAATAATAAAAAAAATGGGATAAAGATTTATAAGAAATACAAGTGAAACTCGATAACTTAAAACAACAAAATCAAACAAATATTAATAAAAAAAGGAAAATAAGAAAAAAATTAATCTACTAAAAGCAACTATTTAAGCAAAAACCCACGCCTGGGTGTGGGTAATGCTGGATTTACCCATGGTTGGTGTGGTTTGGTCATGAGGGCAAAGCCCGAGTGACCAAAGATAACCGTGGGTAAATCCAGCATTACCCATACCCAGAAGTGGGTTATTGCTATTATACAATGACATTAAGAAAAAAATAAGTTTCTTAAATAATGGCATTGTATAATGCCTCCGTGCTGCCCGGTATTCTGTGGCAGTTCTGATGTACTGCGCATGTGTATACTTACACAGCACATCAGAGCTGTGGGTGGAAGCAACGGAGAAAGCAAGATCTCTGTTGCTTTTTACAAAGTGTCTCGCTATGTTAAACTCCTTTAACATAGCGAGACAGTGTCTAAAAAGCAACGGAGATCTTGCGTTCTCCATTGCTGTAAAAAAAGACTTATACTAATGGAAAAAGTCTGGGCGACTGGATCTTTTTCCATTAGTATAAGTCTGATTTACAATGTGCACGCTGACCAATCAGCGTACACGTTTTGGAATATTAATGGGGGGAGTCATTGTATAATTGGAAATATTAAATAAGATAAAGATACATTTAGAGAAGTTTACATTTATAAATTACACTACCCATCCTAAATCCTTAACTAATTTGGCTTATAAGACTAAGAATCAGGAGAAAAATACAACAGCACGTAGGGCAATTGCACGGCTCAACAAACATACAATACAGAACAAAAAAGCACAGAGCCAGCAAACAGTGTCAAAAGTATGTAAATAGAAGTTATGTCCTTACCATAACGTTCCATGTGGAGTGTTCATCTCGCCTTTGTTCTTACACATGGGTTCGGAGCCGATCCTCGGCTCCGTGCCGGCCTCTTGCAAGCTCTGCATCGAGAAGAAGCTCGAGACAATCTAATACCCACAATCCCCCTCTGCCTTTACCTCAGATCTAGTTTGCAAGCAAACCAATCTCCAGAGAGAGCACATTCATGCTTACATCACATATGCACAGAAATAAGAGTCTATACATAACTATATATATAAAAGAGGAAATAGACATATATATATATATATATATATATATATATATATATATATATATATATATATGTCAACTATGTACATAACATCTGCCAGCAGTAGCAGGATGCTCGCCAGGCATCAAAAGAACGTTCTTCTTAAGGGGGAGGGTGGGAATGTAAGAACAAAGGCGAGATGAACACTCCACATGGAGCGTTATGGTAAGGACATAACTTCTATATGTGATAGTGTTCAATCTTGTTCTTACACATGGCCCTAGCTCCTTGTTCCTGAGGAACTCACGGAAGGACGTTCTTGAGCACAGTGGAACCAAAGGTTGCCCTGTCCCTAGAAGCCTTGTCTACCTTATAATGAGAAATGAATGTATGTGGCTTAGACCAAGTAGCAGCCGCACAAATAGCGTCTAGTGGTAGGCGGGCTGCATGAGCCAGAGATGTAGACACTGACCTTGTGGAATGTCCCTTGGGTTTGTGTAAGAGTTAGATTTGAGGAATCATAGACATAGATTATACAATCCATTAGCCACTTAGAAAGAGTTCTTTTGGTAACCGCTAGTCCTTTCCTGCTATCAGCAAAGGCCACAAAAAGTTGATCAGTTTTTCTGTGATCTTTTGTTCTATCCAAGTAAAATCTTAGTTGTCTGTGAACATCTAATTTGTGCAACATATACTCCATTTTGTTGGAGTGATTTTTGAAGAAGGTGGGTAATTCAATGGACTGATTAATATTGTTAATAGAACACACTTTAGGGAGGAAGGATGAATTTGTTCGAGAAACTCTGTCAGAGTGAAAGATCAAATAAGGGTGCTTGATGGAGAGAGCCTGAAGTTCAGATACTCGCCTAGCAGAAGTAATGGCTACCAAAAAGAGTCTTCCAGGACAAAAATTTTAATGGGCAAGAAGAGGCAGGTTCAAGGGGGCAACATTAATTTGGATAACAACAAGTTTAGACTCCAAGGTGACGTAGGAGATCTGACTGGTGGTCTAATATGAAAAACCCTTTTAAAAGGCTTTACAAAGTCTGTGAGCCATAACAGGAGCCCACATTCTTCCACATGGAAATTTGAAATGGCAGCCAATTGAACTCTTAGTGTAGCAGGAGAAGCACCCTGATGGAATAAGTCCATTAAAAACTCTAATATTTTATTCAAAGGAGCTATAAAGGATCCACTTGCTGTGTATTAGAATACAAATCGCTTCCATTTACTAGAATATGTTTTAGTAGTGGAAGCTTTATGAAAGCCACCAATATATTCGAACTGCTGGCGAAAAAGATCAGACCTGGCTAAGTTGGGAATTGGAGCAGCCAAGCTGCTAGATGGAGGGACAGGAGCGGGATGGGGAGCCCCTGATGAGTGAGTCAATAGATCTGGCTCTGGGTCCAGAATCCAGGGTCCCCGAATGCAGTGTGTCTTCAGGAAGGGAAACCAAATTTGACGAGGCCAGAATGGGGCAATGAGGATTATTGTCCTGTGTAGGTTTCTGGCTTTCTGGAGAAACTTTGATATCAGAGGAAATGGAGGAAATGCGGAGTCCCGGGGCCAATCGTGAATCAGTGCGTCCCTGGGGACTTCCCTGGAGGGTAATAGGGCAAAGTAGCTCCTGCATTTGGCGTTCATTGGAGGCATAAACAGATCGCAGGAAGGCTAAAATCCTTTTCGCCACTGGCGGTTTTAGGGACCACTGTAACAGAATTGCTCTGCTCAGCCTGTCGGCTATGACGTTGGATGACCCGGGATGTGCGTTGCTATTAGAAAGCGACCCGTGGACTCCGCCCACTGCCAGATTCTCATGGCCTCTCTGCATAACTGATAGGACTTGGTTCCCCCTTGCTTGTTTATGTACCAGACTACAGACATGTTGTCCGTCTGAACTGCAATAGTTCCCAGAGGAAGAAGGGGAGCAAAGTGTTGCAACGCTAGAAACACTGCCCTCAACTCTAGAACATTGATGTGCAGATTGTACTCTAAATTGGTCCATTCGCCTTGGACTGTCTGTCCCTGAAAGATGCCCCCCCACCCTATCAGGGAAGCGTCCGTGGTCACCGTAACTGTAGGCGTGGGTAGCACAAATGGTCTCCCCTTGGAAAGGTTGCACGTTTGAAGCCACCAGTTTAGATGTGTGTGTTAGAGGTAGTTGTTGAAACGACCATTGTGCAAACAGTAGCCATTGTAGGACTCTCATGTGCAGCCTTCCCAAGGGTATTGCAATAAGGGA
The DNA here is from genome assembly GCF_019279795.1 of Protopterus annectens. NCBI lineage: Eukaryota > Metazoa > Chordata > Ceratodontiformes > Protopteridae > Protopterus > Protopterus annectens. The sequence continues at coordinate 223,925,710 of NC_056733.1, forward strand.
GGCTGACATGAGTCCCAACACCTTCAGTACCAGTTTTGCTGGAGATTTCCTTGACAAAAGTAGAAGACGTATGTGAGTCTGAAGTGATAGTATCCTTTCTGGGGGAAGTCTTAGAATTAACTGACGTGTGTTTAATTCTGCTCCTATGAACAAGATATTTTGTGATGGCTGAAGAAATTCCTAGGTGAACACACAGTTGAAGAGTAAAGTCTCTGGCCTGTAATAGTTGGCTGGGTGGTGGCAGAAAGGAGCCAGTCGTCCAGATGAAACACCTGGAATCCTTGGCGTCTCAAGTGAGGCGCTACCACTGCCATGCATTTGGTGAAGACCCTGGGGCTGAGGTCAGACCAAAGGGCAGGGCTCGAAATTGAAAGTGACTGGGCGCAATGATCTCTGGATGCCCTGGCCATTTTGATGTGGTAGTATGCATCTTCTAGATCTATTGAGCACATCCAGTCGTCCTTCTGTAAGAATGGAAGGATCGATTGAAGCATGACCATTGAACTTTTCTTTCCTGGCGAAGGTATTGAGGTAGCTTAGGTCCAGGATGGGCCTCCAGTCCCCTGTTTTCTTTGGAACTAAAAAGAACCTTGAGTAAGTCCCGAATCCTTGCTGGTCCGCTGGGACTGGTTGGATGACTTTCTAGCAGCTTTGAAATTTCTATAGCTGCTGGCTCTGGTACATCTGGGAGTCTTTTCTTTGGAATGGGATGGGATAGAAAGGGTATGTTGTAACCTCTGGTAACCACGCTTTTACCCACTTGTCTGTAGTTATATTTTGCCAGGCCTGAGGGTATAAAGCTAGCGACCCCGACTGCCTCCAGAGCAGGACAGTCGGGCCTTCTCTCAGGAGTGCTGGAAAGGTTTACCAGGAGTGTATCCCTGTCACCTTGATGTTGCGGACCCCTCTGCCGCCAGGCGGCGTCTTCCACCTCTGCCCCTCCTCTGCCTCTAGAGGGGCATCTCCCTGTGTGCCTGGGAAAGATCCTTGGGGTTTTGAAACCACATTTTCCACCACGTTGCCCTTTGGGGGTCTGGTTGGGGTGGAAAACGGACTCCGACAGCAGACAGAGTCTTTCCCTCCTGTTCACACCGGTAAGGGTCTCCTTTACTTTGGGGCCAAAGAGAGTGGCACCGTCAAATGGGGCGTTAGTAAAGGAAGACTTGAAGGCTTCCAAAGGAACATAAGCGCATCCAGGATTGTCTGCGAAGAGCAATCGCTGAAGCTGCTGCCCTACTCGAACCTTCGCCGCGAGGGAAATCAGCCTCATGGAAGAGTTCACAATAGATGTAAGGGTATTAAGTTGCGCTGTCACTTTCTCTGAGACAGCCGCATCTGTAGAACCCTGCAGGGTATCTCCCAACTCTTTGCCTAGCTCCCTCTGCAGGCGTGTAAAATGGGTCAAATAGTTCAGGGATATGGAAAAAGCAGCTGAACTAAAAATTATCCATCGTCCTAGAATCTTTATTAGGGGATGGACAGATGAGGAAGACTCCGACATCTCCTTTTTGCCACCACCATAGCGTCCACTGGAACTCCTTTTGTTAAGTAGGACTTGTCCTGAGGTGCCGTGATGTATTTATTGGGTTTCCTTGGGACTGGTTCCACTGTGTCAGGAGCCTCCACGCCGAGCAATTAGTTCCATTAACGACCCAGGAGGAAGAAGGGCGAGCACCAAATGCCTTCAGCAAAACTGACTCATCCTCAGAAGGGAAGGGACTGCCAGTCACCTCTCTGTTTCAGGATCTCCAATATGTCCGAAAAGAGACATCTTCTGAAGGTGACTTAGGGACCCTTCTGACTCATCTAAGTCAGTATCAGATGTCAAGGATTCTTGTGGTAGAATCCAAGTGTCTCCTCTTACACAATCTTTTCCTAGGGACTTCTTGGGAGCATCCGAAGAAGCCTCCGAGGAAGAGGCACCCTCCAGGGGTGGCTGAGACACTGGTGCCAGGCGCTTGGATGTGGCCGTGGGTGCAGAGGAGGATAACGGCCCTTTATGGGGAGGAGAGGTTGCTTCCACTGATGTGGTTGTCTGGGTAGACAACACCTTCCTCATTAGGGTCCCGCATCAAGAATCTCCGGTTCGAAGAAATGGGAAGAATCCCGACACAGGCACGAGGCATCGACCCGAGGACGGGCGAATCGATCAGCGCCCGAGGCCCGAGGGGAACGAAGCGTCGGTTCGACTCTCGGCCGAGGACAGATCGTCGGCTCCGAGACTCCGGTATCGGGTCCGGCGGAGTCGAGGTGAGAGGAACAGACCGAGAAAGGGCGGTTCTGGACCGAGGGCTCCACAATCAGAAGATCAGCCTCTTCCGGCTCCAAAGACTGAACAGGTCTCGGAGGAGGAATGGATGGAGACACTGGGAAGCCTTCAAGTTTCGACACCAACTGGGTGGAAACCGAAATAAGTTTGGACAGGGCCGAATGCTCCAATAACTTCTGCACCACGATCCACATCGATATCAGAGAGTTTGGAAGAAGAGCGGGTCGAAGGAACCGAAGACGGAGCCGACCTCAACAAGGTCGAAGGAGGAGCTCCATCACGGTTCCAAGACTCGAGGCTCAGGAACCGATACCAGTTGAACACAGTCTGTGGAACCGGTGATCTAACCTTTGCTGAAGAGCTCGGAGCCGATGACTTGGGCTCCGGCGTCTTCGATTCCTTAGAGGATTTGATGCCTGGTCAGAAGCATCCAGAGCCTCCTGAAAGAAGGTTTTAATAAACCTCTGTCCATGAGTTTCCTGCGCCTATCTGTCATGACCCTCCCACTAAAAGAGTGACAGATAGAACAGTTCTCTTGCAAGTGGAGAGGGCCAAGGCAGTGAACTATGGTTGTCAGTCATTGACATTTTCTGGCCACACTGACAACGCTTAAATCCAGATTTTACCTTATCAGACATTTTACAAGAAAAAGACAAGTCCAGTAATAAAGTCAAATCCGAGAAAAAAAGTGTCAAATCCGGTTTAAATGTCAAATCCTTTTTAAATTTAAGAAGGGTTGTAGGCCCCGAAAAACTCTAACCGATAAATAAGATTAACGGTACCGAGAATTTAATCACTCAACACACAATCACTCAGTATATCAAGATATATCAACTAGAACAAGAAAATCCAATAAAATATAACAAAATAAGTTATATCTTAACTTTAGATGCTCGAGCTAGCTCCCAGCGCAAACTAGATCTGAGGTAAAGGCAGAGAGGGATTGTGGGTATTAGATTGTCTCAAGCTTCTTCTCGATGCAGAGCTTGCAAGAGGCCGGATCGGCTCCGAACCCATGTGTAAGAACAAACGGCGAGATTGAACACTATCACATTGAATATTAAATCATTACAGAAAAAACAAACCGGTTTCGGCAGGAAACCACAGCCTTCATCAGTGTTGGTTACATACATACTGGTGAACAAAGGTATATATACACCCACATATAAAATCATTATTGATTAATTGAGTTCAATCAGAGATTTTCATTAAGACCAGGTGGGAATAATCCCCCTAGTTTGATTATCCACTTTTTTTCTTTAGTATTTAGAATGGAGTGTAATCCAGTTTTGTTGTGCTTACTGCCAACTATTTTATCAATGATAATGAAAGTAAATTTGGCAGAAACATGTTCTAAATGATGTTTGTACAAGGCATTGTTTAGCCTTTTGTTCTTGATGCTACTAATATGTTCAGAAATCCTGATTTTGAGTGGTCTAGATGTTTGTCCTACATAAAATGAGCCACAATGACAGGTGGCTAAATAAATGACCCAGTCAGTACTACAGTTTGCAAAAAACCTCAAATCATAAACTACTGAGCAATTTCTACTTGAAAATTGTTTAGACTTATTGATCTTGTCGCAATTAATGCAGTGTCCACAAGGATAGCAACCAGTCAGGGGTTCCCCTGTTAGTGTGGTTTGAATGGCATTAAGATTCTGGAACCTGTGCCCATGTTTAAAATGATTGAAAAAAGAACCCAGATTCTTGCCCTTCCGAAAGGAAAAAAGACATTTATCTGGTATAAAACTAGTGATGTCTGGATCATATTGGAGAATGTTCCAATGTCTGTGCACACTATCTATCAGATTATTAGTATTCCTAGCATATGTGGTCGTAAATCTTAAGATGGAATCTTTGTGCCGTTCATGCTTGTTATATTTGAGCAGATTGTCTCTATCATAGGACTCAACCGTATTACTGGCAGCTAGAACATACCCCATACCATATCCCCTGTTTTTAAATCTATTGATAAGATCCTTCCTATGAGTTTGATAAGAATCATTTGAGCAAATACGCTTGGTTCTGATAAATTGGGATTTGGGGATGTTACGTATGACATGTGGTGGGTGAAAACTTGAGGCGTGGAGAAAAGTGTTGTACTCAGGGTGTTTTCTAAAAACCTCAGTGGATAGTGTATTGTCAGCTAGCTTGGTCACAGCAACATCCAAAAAAGTAATGTGTTGATAGTCATACTGAACAGTAAATACCAGGCCCCAGATGTTATTGTTTAAATATAAAAGAAATTCCTGTAACAAATGTATTTCACCCGTCCAAACCAACCAGCAATCGTCAAGGTAGCGTCTCCAGATGTCTATATATGGTAAGAATATGTTAGTCGTGGAATCATAAATAATGTGTTGTTCCACGAAAGCCATAAAAAGATCAGCGTAAATGGGGGCAAAAGATGCCCCATGGCTTGACTTGCCAGTAACATTTATCCAAGTAAGAGAAAACATTACTGGTAAGGACCAATCTGGCTGATTCTATCAAAAAAGAATTGAAAGAGGGTGAATATAAATCGGCCTTGTCCAGCCAAAAAGCCAGGGCCTCAAGTCCAGATTCATGTGGAATGTTGGTGTATAGAGCACAAACATCTAAAGTACACAATAGCCAATCATCCTCAAGTTGACTGTCAGAAACAATCTGAAGGAAACTGGTAGTGTCATGTAATCTTGATCTTATCATGCCCAGTAATGGTTTGAGATGTTTAGTAAGGAACAGTGAGAGAGGTTCTGTAATATAGCCCCTCCCAGAGACAATTGGTCTGCCTGGAGGCGATAAAGGATCCTTATGAATCTTTGGCAGGAAATATATATATTGAGTGGATGAATCCTTAACAATAAGTTGTTGTGCAGTGTCATGGGTTATGATACATTCATCCCTAGCCCAATGTATAAATTCCTCTATTTGTGTTTGAAACCTGGGTGTAGGATCAATCCCCATCAAAGAATAATATTTAGGATCGGACAACTGTCTATTAGCCTCTTCGTTATAAGCACACCAGTTCAAGATCACAACTGCACCCCCCTTGTCAGCAGGGATGATGACAATGTTATTGTTATTCTGTAGTTCAAAAATTGCTTCACATTCAGCTTGAGAAATGTTGTTGGATTTAAATTGAATGTCAGAACCAAAAAAATGAAGGTCATTAAGAACATTTTTTTGAAACTGTTGTACCAATGGATGCATGGGTGGAACAAACGAGGATTTATGATATATGAATCGTTCGTCCATGTCATGCCCAGAATCCCCAAAAAATAACCTCAAGTTCAAAATCCTACAAAAAGAGGCAACATCCTGAGCCAAAGAATCCTCAGAAACCATGAAGCCTGGTACAAAAGACAACCCTTTATTAAGAACCAACAAGTGTGTTGGAGATAATACAAAATCAGATAAATTGAGCACATTGTTATTGGATGAGACGTCTAATTCTCCATGACCATTTTCAGTAAACTGTCTATATTGGTGATTCTTCCTGTGTTTTCTCCCCCCTCGTTTATATTTAGATCTAAAGGGACAGTATTAGGATTGCGTTTCGGGGAAGGTGACCTGGATATGCTTGGAAGTTCACAATCTGTACCAGATGAAAATTCTTCAGTGGAAGAAACCGGTTGGTTGTCTGTTTTTTTTCAAGATGGACCGAGGTCTTTTCCTCTTGGGGGTTCTCTGAGCCCTAGGAGTGAATCTAACCTGTTTGGTGTTGGTTGCAAAAGGATTATTACTAAGGTAATCCCCTTCATCCCTCTGGAATTTTTTCAACTTCCTAGTCCGTAATTGTTCCTCTAAAATTTTTAGATCATTAGCTACTTTATTTAACTGTATGTGAAAAAATGTTTCCCCTTCAAAAGGTTTGAGTTCACCCACAAGCCTCAAAACAGTTTGGATATCAGAATCAATAATCCTATCATGAAATTTGGATAGGGTTTCAACAAAAGAAATAGAGGCTTGCTGCTGGATGGCGGACCACTGGTCCATAAGTTCTTGGTCTGGATTAGAAACCAAGGGTTGAATCCGTATTCTCAACCCTCTGGGAGTGATACCCTTTGCCAAATATGCCTTAAATAATTTCGAATGCCAGATATTGGATCGTAATGTTTTGAGATGACCAAATAGATTCTGAAATGCTACTGTACATTTAGTTTCAGAATTACTCTGATCCATAGTCGAAGTTCTATCAGATAAATTGTGACCAAGACCAAATATCCTCAGGTCCTCCCTATCAGCGGATAGACCTGATATGAAGGAAGTAAAATCCATATCTGTGGATAGTAACTGACAATATCAGTCAACAACAGATGTTGTACTGAGTCAGTTCAAATGAAGGGGACAATTGCAGCCCAAATGGAAAAAAGATGTCACTGGCTGTGGCCCCTCAAATGAATACTTAGGGATGGTCAATACTATTAAGATGGCCCAGAATATCCACCAAACAGCATACCAATTAATGTGCAATACTGTATAACCAAATAAACTATTTCTGGCTTGAAGGGTGAAAAAATAAAATGCAACCACTCAAGAAAAAAGAGGGCATATGGGAATCAATAAAGTGTATACAGAAATATTTGACACAATGGTTACCACTCAATTAAATGAATGCTTAGGAAATGATTCTGTGTAGAAAACAAATATTCATTGATAAATGCATAAAGAATGCTTAGTGATGAATATTCTAACCATGGATATTCTATATAATACACATTGACACAAAACCTATACAGCTACCTAACACAAATTGTCACCTCACAAATATTTCCAACCATTAATAATCAGTATGACATACAAAAATACAAGAGCTGTACAACTGCCTGACAGACTGTAACCTCATAAATGTAGCAAAAATAAATCAAGACATAGTAAACCAAAAAAACAAAAATGTAACATAACAGTACAGAATAAATTGAGTAGATATTAAATAGAATGTCGGTCACAGTCAAACTGTATGTCAATACAGAATAAATGATTGATACAGCTGTGTAAAAAATATATAATATTTGAACAGTCAATAAAGATGTGAACCCTTGAAATAAGAATTTCACAAAATTCTGGAAGGAAGTTGAAAAAGTACCTTGTTAAAGATTCCAGTAGTAGAGGTATTTAGTCCAAAATGATGCAACCAAAATTGGTATGCAGCGTATCCCAGATACAAAATATATGAGCCACACGTATAATGATGTCCAGAAGGTAACCTCCGACAAGGAAATAAGCTGGAATCAGATTTGGTCCATGTGCCTCTGAGGTTTATCAGGAAGAAACACACCAAAACCTTTCATTGAAGAAACTGAATATGTGAGCCACACGTATAATAATGTCCAAAAGGTGTCCCCCGACGAGGAAGTAAGCTGGAATAAGATTTAGTCCATATGCCTCTGAGGTTTATCTCAGCACTATAAACACAAAGAGAAACACAGCAAAACTTTCCTTGAGGAAGAAGAGTAACTGGAAAGCGTAGTGCTCAGATGACAACCAAACTTATAGGCGTTCAAGCTAGGTTGAGTGAGGCAGAACTCGCCAATGCAAGTGTGATAGCATATAAATGTAGACGATTCAAAAAAAGACCCCATGCTAGGAAAGTGCACGCTAATGGAATGAGCGTAGCACTGAATATAAACACCAAATATACAATCAATGTGTAAAAACCACTTGCGCTCTAGTGCTTAGATGCAATAGTAAGCTTGATTTAATACAGTGACTGAAACGCTTACTAACCTACAGCACCAGAATCGATGATATGCTCAGTATGTGCTGATGCAAACTGGAAAGCCAGACATTGACGAGAAATGTAGAAAAAAGGCTTCCGTAATGGTTAAAAGCAAAAATTGACGTGATGTCCAGGATTCACAACCATGAATCGACAACCAATAAGCAGCTCAGCAGACAAAGTCCAAAGCAAACTGTAGAACCAAAATATCTCGCATCAATAGGATTTCCGTTAGGATTAAAGGCAAATTGCCCGTAATGTCATGGATACACTGTCGTACCGAAACAGTAGATAGGCAGCTCAACAAAAAATAGTCAAACTGACTGTGAAACGAAAACCTCTGGTGACTGAACTTAAAACTCGTCAGCTAAGTCACCTATATGTAAATAGGTAACTAAATAATTCTTGTTGTAGTCACACAAAAGACACTGGCCCCCAGCTGTTGACAAAAGCAGCAAATCAGGAGAAAAATACAACACTCAACAAACATACAATATAGAACAAAAAAGCACAGAGCCAGCAAACAGTGTCAAAAGTATGTAATGAATATTAAATCATTACAGAAAAAACAAACCGGTTTCGGCAGGAAACCACAGCCTTCATCAGTGTTGGTTACATACATACTGGTGAACAAAGGTATATATACACCCACATATAAAATCATTATTGATTAATTGAGTTAAATCAGAGATTTTCATTAAGACCAGGTGGGAATAATCCCCCTAGTTTGATTATCCACTTTTTTTCTTTAGTATTTAGAATGGAGTGTAATCCAGTTTTGTTGTGCTTACTGCCAACTATTTTATCAATGATAATGAAAGTAAATTTGGCAGAAACATGTTCTAAATGATGTTTGTACAAGGTATTGTTTAGCCTTTTGTTCTTGATGCTACTAATATGTTCAGAAATCCTGATTTTGAGTGGTCTAGATGTTTGTCCTACATAAAATGAGCCACAATGACAGGTGGCTAAATAAATGACCCAGTCAGTACTACAGTTTGCAAAAAACCTCAAATCATAAACTACTGGGCAATTTCTACTTGAAAATTGTTTAGACTTATGACTTATTGATCTTGTCGCAATTAATGCATTGTCCACAAGGATAGCAACCAGTCAGGGGTTCCCCTGTTAGTGTGGTTTGAATGGTATTAAGATTCTGGAACCTGTGCCCATGTTTAAAATGATTGAAAAAAGAACCCAGATTCTTGCCCTTCCGAAAGGAAAAAAGACATTTATCTGGTATAAAACTAGTGATGTCTGGATCATATTTGAGAATGTTCCAATGTCTGTGCACACTATCTTTATACTATTATAAGACTAAGAGACTTAGTAGATTTAATCATATTAGAGAGATCTATTCATCAAACAAAAAGAAAAATGTTAGAGATCTGATATATTGATGGAATTTAAGGAATATTTTAATGGAGTTAATCAGAATTCAAGTATATTATATTCTAAAGAAGTGATAAGAGCATTTATTAAAAAATATACCAAACAAATTATCAAAATTACAGGTTGAAGCCCTAGAAAAAACAATCTCGCCCTCTAAAGTACATCAAATAAAAAGTTAAAGCAAAATAAAGTTCCAGGTAATGACAGAATCATCCTGAAATTTATAAAATAATGTCAAAGCAGCATTACGCTTACTACACAAAGTTTTTTCTCTCTCAAGAATTAGTTAATACCCCAACTTCTTGGGAATGTACTCTCATTATTTCCATATTAAAGGCAAACAAAGATCCTACTAAGTGTTCCTCATACAGGCCAATCTCTCTTTTACATGTTGATTAAAAATGTTTATGTCCATCTGTGCTGATAGACTGAAGACATTTCTTCGAATTCTGGTTGATGAAGATAAAACAGTTTTTGTTTTAAATAGAAACACATATGATAATGTTAAGAGAATTTTAACCATAACTGATTTTGCCACAAAATTAAAAGAAAATCTAACTATAGTTAGTTTAGACATAAGCCGATTCTGTTAGTTGGGGTTATCCTTTTCTTGTCTTAGAAGAATTAAACTTTTCTAATAATTTCACTCAATTTATATCTCATCTCTATAAAGGCTGTAAAGCCTACATCAAAATAGGCACTTCTACATCACAGAACATACAAATAGTCAAATGGACAAAACAGGGTTGTCCTTTATCTCCCTTACTCTTTACCCTAATAATGGAAACTTTAGCTAATTTAATAAGAATGAATCCAGATATTGAAAGCTTTGATGTAGGCTTGGGTGTGACATCCAAAATCCAACTGTTTGCAGATGATATTCTTCTCACTACAAAGGGAAATAATGCTTCTATCTCTGTCGTTTTCAAGACCGTGTAAGACTTCCAAAGAAAGTCGGGTTTAATTTTTAATGATAAAAAAGCTGCTCCCTATCTGTCTCAATAATAGTAGCTTGGATGAGAAGTTTAATAAATACTTAGCTTCATCAGATGAGTTAACTTGTTTAGGAATAGTATTAACTAAAGATATTAGCGACATTGTGAATCTTAATTATAATAAAAGCTTAGACTTCATAAAAAAATACATGGAATAAGCTTCCTTTTACAATGGACAAGAGACCTATCTATTACTAAAATGACAACTTTACAAAAAGATTTTATATATTGTACAGTCATTGTTGCTACCACCTTCTAAAGTAAACATTAAAAAGTTTAACTCGATGATTCTTATGATTTCCAAACAAACCTAGGGTAGGTTTAGCTCATCATTTGACAGACTAGTCTAAAGGGGGATTGGTTTACCAGATTTGAAACTATACTGAATGGCTTCAGCGATAAAAAAAATCTCTTTATTAACAGATAAACATTATACAGCTAAATGGAAGACATTCTTAGAAACATGTTTTAATTCACAAGATATATCTAATCCTCACAAATTGTCAATATTAAACAATTCTTTCATCTGGTTGCTGAAAGATGATCTTACTACATATAATATTCAAACCTTTATATATCATTATTTGTTACTTATTTTAAAGAACTTCAGAAATATTGTCTGCAGAAATCCAGTTTATAAAGGTCTGGAGTTTCCTTCTTTTCCCTACTGCCTATATACAAGGTAATATGTGTTCTCTGGATCTTACAAAAATGATAGTATTTAAGGAAAATAACCTAATTTACTGGTTTCAGTTGTTGACAGATGACAAGCTGAAACCCTTGGATTTAATACCTAAATATGAATTAAGTAATGATCTATGCTTGGAATTACAAGCCTGTAGACAGTATGTACTCAACAAAATCAACGTAATGTCAACTGACATAAAAATGTCTGTCCCTAAATTATTTAACCTGTTAACCTTGTTTCTACAAAGTAAATTGTCTAATAACAAGCTCTCACAAATATATAAAATAATTAGACAGGAAACCAGAAAGTATTTGGAGAATTATTGGAATTACTTCTCCTTAGTTAACAATTCCTCACCCAATGATGAGGATAAGAGAACAATATTAGAATCATCTAAGTTGACCACTTCTTCACTTAAATGGAGACTATATGCTTGAAAATTTATGTATAGATCCTTTTTAACTCTCCTCATCATGGGAAAAATTAATACAAGAGACATCCTGTGTTAGAGATGTAAAGCAGAAATAATGGCTGATTGACCCCATATATTTTTTGATTATGAAATTCTTAGATCATATTGGGGCAATGTCAATAACTTTCTTCAGGCTTTGTTTTCAGATAAATTGATAAAATGTTGATCTTATTTAATACGCCAGTTCCTGCTTGTGTACAAGAAGTTAAATATCCTTTGGTTTGGTCTATCTTAGCTGTTACTTGAAAGGTTATAACTAGAAATTGGAAATCTGAAACTTCACCCGCTTTCTTAGAATTCAAGAACATTATCACCCTCTTTCTTAGAATTCAAGAACATTGTAACTGAAGTTTGCCACTTGGAACTGCTGACCATTAAATTTAGATCCAGCAGAACTACGTTATCATACATGTGATATAAATTAAAAGTCTGGTTATACAAAGATTCATTAAAATCCCTGGAATCATTTTATTTACATTAATGTTTTGCATAACTTTCATATTGTGGACACCTTTGTAAATACTTTAGTTGTATTATATTTTGATTCTTTTTTGTATTATTGCTAAATGTTTATTATACATTCTATGTAACTGTTTGTTTAGTTATGAAAATCAATAAACTTGTTTTAAAATAAAAATCAACTAAAAACAACAAGTGAGAGGGTCATGGCTTCGACCATGTGTATCGCCTGGAAAAAAATATCTTGCGTTTATTGTTAACTGTCTTCCTTAGGCACTTAAGTCATTATATTTTGTTCTTCTATTAAATTCTTGACCTCCCACATTGATTGTTATATATACTTGTAGACAGCTCTATATCATTATGATGATTCTCAGATGTGCTATGTCCTTCACAGAAATGTTTTGATTCCTAAATTCCAAAATTACTTGTATGACTAAATGCTCTTCACCAAGAAATTGATTGTTATGTTCTATGATTCATGTTAGATGTAGACGTCTATTAATGCAGACAATGTGTATGATCTTTACAAATGAACTCTGTGGAAATATTTCAATTCTTTGTAGTATAACAAGAAAACTGTTGCTCACAAACATCTTGGACATGTATGATCTGTGGTTTAACTAACATGCATCACTGCATTTAACGTACTGTGACACTTTCATTTTCTCTGCATTGATTTTTGTTATTTTTTTTTTATATTATTTTGCTATTTGCAGAGCTTTCTCCCTGGGCCTCCACTGAAAAGGGGTTCATACTCAGTCAGACTTCCCCAGTAAACAAGTACAAATGAAACGCATCAAAATTTCTACTCATAATTCCTAAGTCGCAATCTAAATGTACTTACAAATGCTAACACGTCCTATACAGTGTACCCAGCATCTCCATTTCTGATCTTATTTTTAATGTGCAATCCCACAAGACAACTAAAGGAATTATTAATAACTACTTCTTATGCCTTCCATGCAGAGTTTCCCCCACCTTTCAGTACTTGTCTGCAAGCTACACTGGTGTGGCTCATTCTTAATCAGTGATAAAGTTGACAGCTACAACACTATCTCCTTACCTGTTGTATTCTAAATGAGAGCTAAATTACTGCATCGCCATTGCTTAACTTCAGGACCCTAGGTCATTGCTAAAGAATTGTTACTATGTCACTATGCCATCTCATTTACACTTATCTGCAGTGAATAACAGCTTGGATTCATGTTCTAGATGGAATTCACATTCGTGGAATGTAATCTGTCTGCAATTAAATCGCCAAAAACTATTTTTGACAAGTTTTATGATTTTTTTTTTTGAGGGGGCCTCTCTGCATTTGCCATGTGTGGGGAGATTTCTACACCCACAACTTATACATACCAACTTTAAGGTCACACAACAATGGGGGGAAAGTGCAACCTTAATCCAGGTGAACCACATTCAGCAAATGCATGTTCAATAAAATGTCAGCATCCCAACATATTTAATGGTATGGCTCCATCTCTTGTGTACAACTTTTTAAGTCTGAGCTCATACACTGCTAAATTCTGCTCTTCCCTACAATTCCAGGACAAAATCTAGTACACTTGCTTCCCAAATCTAACCCCATTCTCTTATTCCAGTAAACAGTAATTTAGCAGACATATACACTTCTGTCTCTGCTTCCACCCAGCAGTCCTAACTGCTTTCTTAAATTGTTAAAAATCAGCAGAATTACTCTGTTACAAAGGATCTTCTCAGAACAATTCTCATTTTACCTGGTTGACTCATTTCTTTACACTGCACTTTCATCACTGTCTTTCTTTCCACCCACCAACTCTCTCATCATCACTTTGTTCTTCCAAGTTCTGTTTCTTAGTCCAAGCACACTTTTCACATCTCAGCTGCAATTCTTTCTGCAACTTTTCTTCCTTAGCACTTTCTCTTATCTAAACAAAACAGTCTCAGAATACACCTAACAAGCACACAATTTTCCAAATCACACCTAGAAAACATATTCCAATATACTCTGTTTTTACTTTGAGGAGATACTCAGCTGAACCCTGGACCACCATATGTGTTGTTCCAAGCAGCTCTACTTTTCAAATCACTGACCAAACAGACAGTACCACTTAAATGGAGTAAAATGAATCCTACTTAATTGTGCAAGATAAATAACAAAACAGACCCCTCCCATGCATGGATTCCTATATAACAGTAGGGACATTGTTAGTGTCTCTGGAACCGGGTTAAAACCCAACACACAATCCCTGGATTTCAACTTTCCTAACTTCATGCTCATCTGCACAAACATACAAACTGGAAGAAGCTGCCTCCTATTAGTTAAATCCCTTCTGTAATTCCAGGAAACAGATGCATCCTCTGGCACTGTGCCTTCATCTACAATGGCAGCAGCAAAAAAAATAAAAATAAAAAATCATATGCCTGTTAAGTATTACCTTCCTCCTCAACAGCTCCCTTCAGTAACCTGCTTGACTCAAACCACATGATAATCCGTTAATTAAATTCCTCCTCATGGGGATATAACCATCAACATTTATGGCCCTGCTAGTGTGACATCATTGGCACTAACAGATTTTGGTTCTCCTCCTTGGCAAATGATCCAACCACTCAACCGCACTTATGCAACTGTTCACTCCTTGATGTGATTATCACAAAAAGACAACAAAAAATTCACATTGTAACTGTACAACCACCTTAACTTCAGTAACAACTGCTCCACCACTTTATTATGATCTAATAAAAAACAAAAGGCCCAACTGCGTCTTATTATCCAAGACAAATCCTCTAACCATATTCACACTGTCCAAACCAAATTATCGACAATATACTGGTTCCAAGTTTACCTCTCAAGGCTATGATCATGATAATGTCTCCTCCTTCCTAATATCTTACTTCTCTATGTCCAGTAACATCCTTTAGCTGACAGAGATAAAGAGACACAAAGAGAAATCCAAGGCTATCCAGAAGACATAACTAACAAGTAAATCTAAATTATGCATTTTCATCACAAACCAGTGCAAAACGAATATCAGAACACAACACGTATCAGAACACAAAAAAAGCAATTACTACTATAAAAAACAAGCTCAAGTACAGTCAAATCCTAAAAATTCTGAACAGTAATTAACAAAATTCTCAATAAGTCCAAAACACTCCAACTACTACTCTAACAATGGGCGGCACAATGCCAGGGCACTTCTATGGGCTAGGCTTGTAAAGGGCCCAGAGCCATTAGCCAAGTACACACCTATGAACCTCTACCTTCTTTACAGAAGACTTCAAAACTGAATCCACCACCACTGCATCCTTGTTTCTGCCCCAATGCCCTCCCTCTGACCCACCACCTTTCCCTTCCAAAAAATCTCTTAAAAAATTGATAATCTCTTGGCTTAATTCCCCAGTCACAGCAGCCCTAGAGCAGGGTCTCCCTCTATCAAGTTTAATAATTGTAAAAACTTAATTCTTTGCCTTCTTTTAATCTATTCTGTCATCAGCAGATTTTCTAAGCAATGGAAAAGCTCTATTTTTACACAGCTACCAAAAGACAAGTCATCAAAATCAGCTACTGAGTTTAGGTTGGTCTCTGTTCTCCCTTCACACACCAAAATTCTTTAAAAAGCTGTATATAATATATCCTCCTAATTAAACTCTCAGATACTCTAGCCTCTCTGAAAACTAGTGAGGTTTCATCCATGGTAGCAGCACAGACACAGTGCTCTGAATTCACTCAGAATGTACATTTACTTCCATGGCCTTAGGACATCTAACCGCTGCTCTCTGTGAATCTCAACAATGCTTTTGATGTAGTCAATCCACCACTGATTAACTGTCGCTATTCTATCTTATTCAGCTCCTGTACAGCCAACAATTGGTCAGAAATTATCTTCCAGACCGGTTCTGTTGTCAAAACCAAACCTAACCTCGTTTTCTAAGCGCTTATTCTTACTGGAGAATCAAAGGGTTAGTACTTTGTTCAGTTCTCTCCCTCTGACCTACATTTATGTAATTCCGTCCTATGCACTAACAATTTACTCATGTTCGGGTCTTTTAAAACCATCAGTTCCTTAAGAGCTGATGACCTAAAGGACCTCAGACTTCTTACTCACTGGCTAAGAAAATGTTCCTCAGACGGAATAAAACCGAAGTTATGCTTGGTACTATTATTAAACTAATCTCTATCACCATCACTTCTCTCTTCCTCATCTTCCAAAACATCTACAGAAATCAGATTTTTATACAAAATATCTAGGTGCCTATTTAGACCCTTGTATCTGTATGACCACCTACATTACCTACCTCAAGAGCAAAATCTACCACTCTCTCCTCCTCCTTTTACCTTATTTTTTTCCCTATAATACATGCATGCAAAGCAATCAGAAAAGATATCCTCCACACCCAGGGCAAAAACAGAATACCCTTTTCACATACACTTCCATTCAAATTATAAAAAGATGTAAAAATCCTTACACTGCATCAGTATAACAAATGCGAGTTCCACTGTAGAGCTGTTTTGAAACAACCAACTTCAATTCTGAGGGGAAAAGACCTTATTCTCCATACTCGTCCACAAAATCCCCACGCAGAACATCTCTTAACTGATATCTGAACTTCATTCTAGAAGTACATCATGTAACATTTGATCTCAGACCAAGTCTAACCCCCCTTATCCACAGACCACAGTTTCCCCTGGCTGTTCACTGGGCTTCCTCTTTTTTTTTTTTTTGCTCCTAAATTTTCCCTGAAATCAAGATTAGCCTAGTCTCAAATGTGCTCCAATGCAAACTAAAAGCTGTACTAAAACAGAGACATTCTTGCTCTTGTTTCACATAATCTATAACACAGTAAAATTGCTTTCTGTCTTATCAACCCTATCTTACCTCTTCTTTCAAATCGAATTCCCTTGGCAACAATTATTCCTTCTTTCCCAATCCAACCCATATGCACCTCTAAATATAAAACTACCTTAATGCATTATTCCTTCCGTTATCTCTTCCCACCACCTGATATTAAACATTTTTTGTGTCTATATTAGAACACTGAAAGTGCATATGTGCAACTACATAAAATTCAACACATAATGCACAAAACCTGAAAATAGCAAATGGCCACGTAATCAAAATTTTCCTTAAGGAAAAAACTTACACGGCAGTTCGCTAAAAAAAAAATGAACACCATAAACAGGTGGGAGGCTTCACCCCCACATCCCCTAACTAAATATACCAACTCTGAGATCTCACTATAGGGAAGGAAAGGGCAACTCCGTGAAGTTAGCCAATTATCTCCTTGCCCTATGACATATTCATTGAATCATTTAAATGCGATTCAATGAATGTGTTGCTGTTTCCATATTTGCTCAGAAGCCTTTTCATGCTTCTGATATAGACCCACATTTTTTTGCCTTCAATATCACTTAGATCACTCAATACGAATGTAATGCATTACATCAATGACTACTGTATTCTGAACAAATTTTGTTCTCACTACAACTTGCTATAAGACTGTTTTACGTTTGTCATTCAAATGTATCAGAACCTCTACAAAACTTGTAAGCTTTGGTCATGTACTATTTTGCTTATTGTACATAAGCCATCTATATATTTGTCTGAGATCATGCAATTTGCATACACAATGTACTATAAAACTTTCTTATTTACAAACTGTTCTTCACACATTTTGTAATATTTATGCTCTCTGAGCTTGAAAAATAGCTAAAATGGGTCCCTTTTTATAGGTTCATATGTGAACTGCTCTGACAGACCCCATCCAATAACCCAAGGTCAGAATCAACCCTGTGCCTTGTATTTATGAGGTCAAGACTTTAACCATTATACCAAACAATCCCTTTTAATCAGTGCATTTCCCAAGTCAACAATTAAACAATAAATAAACTAAAGAAATTTCTTTTTCAACAGGGAGCATTTTGCAAAAACTTTCTGGCAGCTACAGTTTACAACTTCAGTTACATAAACTTAACACAGGATAATAGGACAGCAGATGGAATGTATTGTGTCTGAGCACAGGTTGTTGAATTAGCAATCAAAAGGTGCTCTGTGTGAATCACAAATGATTGAACTGCAATTCGCATGTTACTGAAAGGGTGGTTACTCTGACAGTATAGCAAAACAGCATTTTAAACCTGAGATGTTATGCAGGGCTATCTAGAGGAAGGTATGGTATGAAAAAATTCATTACTTTCATTTGAAACTAAAATTACTTTACATGACAAGATTGATGCATTTGAGAATTATGCTTTTCTCAAAGCTGTAGTGACCTAAAGGCAAGTATAAAAGTGATGGAGTATAAAGGGTGCACAAATTTCTACATATTTTTCCATACTCTAGGGCAGAGTTTCTTAAAGACTGCTCTGTGGAACCTTAGGGTTCTGAAAAACTTCTATGAGAACTGTGAACCATGGACAACATAAAAAAGGAGCTCCCCTGGAGATTTCACTATTTTATTTTACCTTTTTACTTAAAAAAATAAAATACAACATAGAATGGCAACAGATAAAGATATAGAAACCATCTGCAGTTGCAGCATCAAGAAGGAGAGGTGACTGGTTAAGTTGGTGCGCTTAATCAGCCTGCGAATATTAAACGGTAAAAAGGATGGTCACTGGCTGTGGAAGCAACTGCGAGAGTGTGAGGCAAGTTGATTTTTTTAATCCAAACTGAAAGGCAGCCAGGCATCAGTGATCAGCTTTGCAGGGCAACTGGATGACAGCATACCTCTCAATTGCCTTTAACGCTGCCTCATATTTATGGTCCTTTCCTGGTAAAAGTTGTGGCTTTCTGGAGATTGCACTGCAATCACACAAATGCATGTCTCTAATCTAACCATCTGTCCCTCGGGGATTCTCACATTTTTGGTCTTCTCCCATAAAACATGTGGTTTCAAATCTAATAAATCACTGAAGCATGCAGTAAAACTTGATTAAATAATGACAAATGTTTAACTTGCAGAATTCGTATCCTTCTGAAAATGTTTGCTAATGCAAAACATGTTACTCTAGTATCTTTCTAAATACATAAGATCAGTATTTAAAATCCATCATTCATTATGTTTTCATCTTTGTCATCAATTATTTTGCTGAAAGACAGAGCTGTGACACTACTTTGCTGGGGGAGGGAGAGCTCTGAGTGAATACCTCTCAGGTCTGCTCCCTGCAAATTTTGTGGTGTTCTGGCAAACCACTGACGGTTGCAATCAATAAATAACAAGTCATTTGAATTTCAGATTCATGAAAATGTATGTTAATGTAAAACTTGTTATATTAACAACTTACTAAGTTTATAATAGCAATATTTAAAATCTGTTTCTTTTTTGGCTTTTTCCTTCCATTATTTCTGGCTTTGTTTCTGATTCTTGTGCCAAAGGTAGAGAACTATGGCTGTAAGACTGATGTAATGGCGTTGGCTGCCTTACTTTATACTACTGACGTCCGTCCTCAAGCAACAGCAACTGACGCAGAAATATAAAGTCTCGGGTATTCGGGCCAGTCGATGGCTACCCTGGCAGGGATAAATAACCCAAATGTGATGACGGCAACAGTGAAACAGGAAGAACATCTATGGCTGTATATTTGTATAAACTTGTTTTATTTTTCATCCCAATCGCACATCTAAGGTGTACCCAGTCAATGAAGTGACTATAACTGCTAAGTGGGAATGGGGAGCGGTTTGTGGATGAAAGCATCTTACCATATTACCATACACACATTTTAAACAATTATTAATCTAGTTTTCAGGGCTAGTATGCTTCTGAATGAACTTAAGTTGGAATACTTAAATGTGGCTACTTTTGCTACTCTATTTGTATAAAACAAATTTGAAATGCATTAATGTGGGACATTATTTTTTGTATCAGAATCAAATATCTGATAAAACTTAGTTAAAACTGGTGACTGAGCAGTGCTGTGGAGCCATCTGTGGATGAAAGCAACTCTTCCTCTTGTCATATGTTCATTTTAAATCATTAATCTACATTTGCAGGATTAATTTACAATTGTTTGAAGTAAGTTGTATACTTTACTGTGGCCAGTATTAATAGTGAAACACATTACTGTGGATATTATTATTTTTAGCACAGACACCTGAGGTGCATTCTGTCAACAGTTTGTTTACAATTGCTGGGTATGGAGGTTGTCTGTGGATGAAAATGACTGACCCTGTTGTCAAAATAAAGTTAAAACAGTCATTAGTTTAGCTTTGCAGGACTAGTTTGCATTTTGGAAAACAATTTGGAATCCTTTCCTGTGACCATTTTTATCACAAACGTGAGGTTTACACTGCAAAAGTGGCAACAATTGATGAGTATGGGGCTATAATGACAGCAGTTCAAGTAGTTTTTTATGGTTAAAATGTTTTGAAATGGGGTAATTTTTTGATTAGTAAATGTCCTTTCATTTTTTGATGGAAAAATGTTTAAGAGTACAAATTTAAGAGGACTTTCGAGATGGCTGCACTCTCAGCAGAATGCTGAGTAATGCTCTCTTGCTATAAAGACTGAGAAATTGCTAAAATAAACAAGTAAAGTCTGGGTAAAATTCAGTTACTGTCTAGAAGCTGAACTGCCTGGATGCCACCAAAAAAGAAATTTGGAGAAAAAGAAAAAAACAGTCGGAAGAGGAGAAGAAAATATCTGGATGGAGAGAACCTTGAAGCTCTTCAGAAAGAAAGCAGTTCAAGTTTCAGCTTTAATACAGGAGAAGGCTTCCAGCAATTTAGAGAAAAAATAAATACACTCAGACATGTTTAAAATAAGTGAAACATTGAAGGAATAAATGACAGAAGGTTAGAAAAAATAAAAGTAGTTTCAAGTAGCCATTCAGATGAGATTACACTGCAGAAATCAGTCCGATATGAAAAAAATACCGCCTGAACATAAGACTTCATGAAGAATTGTTTCAAGAATAGAGTTATAAGACAGAACATGCATAAAACAAGGGATTTTCTACAAAAATGCTAAAATGAGAAACTAGAAGGAAAAAACTGCATTCATTTTTATGAAACTACACAAAACTGAAATGATGTTCCACATTGGGATTTAACTGATTGTGCAACTCCAAAATCTGGCCATGAGAAAGTAGCCAGGGCCTATATTAGTAAAGATACTATCATACCAGCAGAAAGAGCTATTTCTGATAATACTGTGGTAGAAAAAAAGTATTAAAACTTGGGGAAACCAGAGTATTTGTGGAAAATGATTAATTACTATACGCCAGATGGAAGACAAACAAATGTATCCTGCAAATCAGGGAATGCCAAGACGTAGATATGAGATTCAAGTTTCTACATCCAAGCCATCTTCAGAATATTTTTTCCTGGAGAATCAAATACATTTTTGGATTCAGAACAGACTTAAGGTGGAAATAAAGTTTAGCCAAAAAAAAGAGAGAGACAGCATGATGAAGGGGACTCTGTTTTTCATTCTTATGACAGTAACAAGGCCCATAAAGTGAAGTTACTGGTGAAACTTTTTTCATTTGCTCCAAGGAAAAATGCTTGTGCAACACAAAAATATTCAGGAGCTGACTAGAACTGATAAGAAAAATCAGGAATACCTTGGACTTGAAACAGACTGGTGCTGGGAGGCTGATATGTTCATTACAAAAAACAGCAACAATGTTAAATTATTGAATAAATGGGAGAACCGTAAAGCATCATTCCTGTTAAATGTAGTTTAGACATACGAACTGTGGTTCTACAAGAACAAGTGGCTACAAAAGATTAGTAGTTGGCTGAATGTGTTAAACTGGTGGGAAGACTCCTAAGCATAAATTACACTTCATGTCATTAATGTTTAGAATGGCAATGATATAACTTAAGTAAAAAGGTTTTTGTTTTTATTAATATTTGTGTAATAAATTTCAAGATATATTGCATAGTATATTGTAAAGCAATTCTGTATAGTATGCAGAGACATTTTAAATGGGAGAAGGTGAAGTTTTATCAGTGACTACTGTTTATGATAGGCATACCAAAGATATAACATACTTTTGCTTAACTGTAATGAATCCACACTTTACACTGTGCTGCGGTAGCGTTGTCGCCTCACAGTAAGATGCTGACTGGTTCGACTCTCAGCTAGAGCGTCTTCTGCGTGGAGACATGCGTGAATGGGCGTACCTTCGTTGAAGGTTGTGCGTTAGGGCTGGCAACTCAGCACGTAAAAATCAACTGCCAATCATTAGTGGACCGGAGTTCCAGTGTGGCGACCCCTAACTGGGAAAGGCCGAAAGACAACAACAACATTGTAACAAGACGGAAAGAAGCAAACTAAAGTTAATATAATGTTGTGATAACTGGGTTGTTGGGGATATAAGAGTATTGATCATAGTATGTATGTGATAAAAGATAATAATTTACTATTTTCTGGAGGTCGATGTCTAGACTAAAGTTTAATTTAATCTGCAGACAGATATTTTCATTTAAGCAACAAACTCGAAAAATAAAAGAAATGATGAAAACCATGATATTTTTTCTTTGCATTTGCAAAGTTATCGGCTGTTTATTTTCTCAGTTTTTAGCCGAAGACAATGAGCAAATGCACACACAATTAGTCACAAGAGGTCTAATTGGTCTCTGAAGTTCCTTCCTGTATCTGCAAAGTCACTAGCTGTTTTTGCCTCTAACAAATACTTTTAGTTGGGGATTACTCTGCAGGTGCAAGCAATTAATCAGGAAAGGTCTGAACAGTATGTTCCAAGTCAAATGTACAACAAACATTACAAGTAATTTTTAAATAGGAACTGGCAAGCAATTCAGTGAAAATAAATTAAGTTTGAAATTTTCAGAAGTGAATAGTTATGCAAGTAGTTGCATTCATAGCAATCGTAGTACTTTAATGCATTATGTGTAACACTGCAGAGTTTATTTACTTAAGGGTAGCCAGTAAACTTTTTCTTCAGACTAAAAGTTAATGTTTACTGTCAGCATGCAAGCTGTTACTCTCTCATGTGGGAGGGTACTAGAGATAAGATGAGGGCAGATAATCAGTGTAAGTGAGAACACAGACTCCAACATGCACTTCCAGTATGGGTAACTATAGCTTTACAATAAATGCCTGTTGGTGTTACTGCCCCTATATGGTGGAGAACTACCATTTTAATAAAACTGTATATATTCCTATGTGCTTGCTATTATTCATAAGAGATTGGCAAGGGTTAAATGAATTTGTTTGACTGTTTTTATTGAATAAAAAAAGTTTGGGGAAATGCAACACGGGTTAAAATAAAAATGGGAAGAAGCAGATGCATACAACATCAGATTGCCAAACATTAGGGTATACATACAAGCTTCAAGCTGGAAACATATTCAGGAAAAAAACTATCACATATAACATGCGGGAGTAATTGCTTTTATCAGGATGGCTACCTTGTCAATATTAACATGGAATTTAAATGGCCTTGAAGATACAAGCAAAAACAAAGATATGTGAATTTCACAAATAAATGACTTCAGGATGCACATTCAGTACAATACCAGGGACAAAGAAAAAGGAAATAGTACTGATTGTGAGAGGGGCTTTAATAGTGACAGAAGAGGGGAAAAAAGACAGAAATGGTAAATTTGTTGTAGTAAGGGATTACTTGTATGGGAGGAGAGTTACACAGCCAAAACTATTATGGAGCTTAAAGAAATACCCTTTCAGTAGGGATTATTTACAAGTGGGGACTAGAACCTGATTTGCAATTGTGATTATTTATCAGGGGGCCTAGAAAGGAGAATATAAAAAAATACAGTAGATTTCCAAAGGCATATATGAGAATATTTGGTATGTAAGATATGAATTTAGTAGTAGGAACTTGGATAAAATTTACATGTCATTCTTTGAGATACAGTAATTGGGCTAGATTGGATAGAAGTGATATTTCACATGAGTATGTGTAATTAAATGAAAGCTTTGAGATCTATCCAATAACTACATTAGACCATGCAACAATAAAAACTAAGATAAAATGCAGGTTAATGATTTAAAAAGTAAGATACTAGCACTTTCCTACTTAGCTCTTAAAAATGGAATTTAAGGAATTGGTAGTGGATGAGATTTGGGAGTTATTAGTGAAGACATAAAACTAAATTACTTCAGAATGGATAGCTAATGAACAAGATGAAATGAAAATGGAGGTTAAGCATGGTAGAACTAAGAAACAGAGAAAGATGAGAAAGGAGTAATGCAAATTATTTTAGAGGAGTTTACAAATGTTAAAGTATGGCACATCAGGGGAATCTCACGGATCAAGGAAAGGTGCAATGGGGTGACTACCAAGATGACTGCACATAGTGTAACAGCTTAATTTCAGCTCTCCCAGTGTGAAAAGAAACGCAGAACACAGAGCCAGTGAACTCATTTTTGCGAGGTAAAATTCAGTAACTGGCTTTTAAGTGCACTGCCTGGATGCCACCAAAACAAGCAAACAACAAAAAAAAAAAGAAATTCAGAGAACTTGAAAGAAAATCAACCACAAAAGGTGAGAACAAAACATTGACTGGGAAGAATTCTGCAGCTGTTCAGCAAAAAGCAGTGCAAGCTCCAGTCTGGTGCCAAGACATGACTTCCAATAACCTTGAGGAAAAGTAAAATATACTCAGAGCTGATTAAAATAAATGAAACACTGATGGAATATATCAACTCTAACAAAACACTAGATAAAATGGAAGCTTTAAACAGATATTCAGATGAAGTGATAAACCTGAAAAAATTGGAGGTCAAAATGAAGAAAAGGCTGGCTGAATATGAGACTGTTCAAGAAGAGATGTTAAAAAAATAGAATCAGAGGATACAGCATGCAAGGAAAACCGGAGATTTTCTGCTGTACCAGAGAAGCTGGAAGGAACAGACTATATTAATTTTATGAAACCACAAATAAGCAAGTGGACTGGTATTCCACAGCAGGAGTTGTTAATCGAAAGGGCACATTGTGTATATGCTCCAAACTTGGCCAAAAGAAAGCAACCTAGACCTTTAATAGTAAAGATGCAATACTACCAGCCGAAGGAGTTGATTCTGACAAAACTGTGGTAGGACGACAAAGTACTAAAAGTGGAAGCAGTAGAGTGTTTGTGGAAAATGATTACTCACTGTACAATCAAGGCAGAAGAGGAGTAAATTTATTCCACTAATCTGGGAATGTCAAGAAACAGGCATGAGATTTAAAATTGCTGTATTCGGCTATCTTTGGAATATTCTTTCCTGTAGGGACAAAATAATTTTTGATGCAGAACATGCTGAGAAGGAAATACAAAGGTTTGTCCAGGAAAACGTGAGCTGTGAAACACAAGGAGATTCTGCTTCTTGTTCTTCTGGTAATAAAGACAACATACAGACTGTGGCAGTGAAACCGCTTCCAGTGTTTTAATGGAAAATGCTTCATAGTCAGAGAAAAAAGCACAAGAGTTGACTAGAAGAACAAAGAGTACATTGGAAAGGAAACAGAGACTGGATTTGGGAAATGGAATTAAACAAGAATAAACCGAGCAACTCAGAAATGGACACAAATATGGGATTATAAAGCATTAAATATATTTGTGAAACATGACAGAACAAAAAACTGGAAATATTTGACTTTTTTGACTTTGTTAAACTTGTAGGGCCTCTAAAGCATATGCCTTACTTCATGTCATTAATGTCTGGATGAACATTTAGGAGAGGGGAAGATGAAGGAAAGAGTTAACTAAGTAAAACAAACTGTTGTACATAACAGCAACATTTGTATAGTGCATGATATCAGCATGTTATAAAGTTTGTTATTTTCAAGTGTAATGGGGATACTACAGTAAACAGGTGCCCATTTTTCCCTTCTTTCCTCTTTTTCCTTGTTCAGTTTTAAGAAATACAGGCAAAAGAAGAAGAAAGTCTGTTCAAAAGAACTGGCACCTCACCTACGTGTCATGTTTAATCATAGCCTCACCTCAGGCTTTGTGCCTACTGAGTGGCGCACAGCTACCGTTATCCCATTCCATAAAAGGGGGGATCCACCTTGGATCCTGGGAAAGTACAGTTGTATACACTTACCATAAATGTAGATGTTCAAGTGTATTCACTGATGCAGTCATCACACTTGGGTTATCCTGCCAGGGGTAGCCCTCAGTCGGCCTAAATACCAGAGGCTTAGTATTTCTGCATCAGTTGCTGTCGCTTCAGGACTGACGTCAGGTCGTCAGGGGTATAAAAACAGGCAGCCAATGCCATTACATCAGTTTTTCTTGCCCCAAATGTCAGGAGACCATAAATATGGAGTGGAAAACCACCACCAGTAAAAAGTAAATACCAATAGCCCTGTAAGGGGTGAGTAAGAGAGAGACAGGTGGGAAACCGGGACTGCAACACTGAATACATTCGAACATCTACATTTATGGTAAGTGTACACAACTGTACTATGTTCTTCATGTTTCACTGTTGCAGACACTGCACTTGGGTTGATTCCCAAAGCTGAAGAATGGGTGGAGACAGTCGAGAAGAGTTTGGGCTGGCTAGTATGCCCTGCAGGACTGCTGTTGCAAAGCCCGCCTTGGATTTGGAAAACATAGGCAGGTGGTAATGCTTGGTGAAGGTATGAACAGAACTCCAAGTAGCAGCTTCCAGAATGTCCTTGGTAGGGACTCCTCTGAGAAAAGGCTTTAGGAGGTTGAAGTTGCCCTAGTGGAATGCGTTCTGACCCCCTGAGGGGGAGGTTTCCCATGGTGTTTGTAACAGAAATGGATACAGTGTGCTATCCCTTTGGAGATGGTTTGTTTTGATATGGCCTTGCCCTCTGCCCCTGAAGGGCTTAGTCCTATCCAGGTAGAATCTGAGCTGTCTGTGCACATCTAAGGAGTGCACAGACAGCTCAGATGTCTGTGCACATCTAAGGAGTGCAGGATCCTTTTCCCCTTATTTTGAGGATTAGGGAAAAAGGTGGGCAAATGGATAGATTGGTTGAGAGCCACACTGGACACCACTTTAGGCATAAAGGTAGAGTTAGTCCTGAGGGAGACCCTGTCAGCATGAAAAATAATGAAGGGTTCCACAGCCATTGAGTGCTTGTAGCTCAGACACTCGTCTAGCTGAAGTGATTGCCAGAAGCATGGCTGTTTTCCAAGAGAGGAATTTTAACTCTGCTGACGCTGCAGACTCAAAGGGGGGTAGTGTGAGCTTTTCCAACACAAAATTAAGGTCCCAAGTAGGGCTGGGGGCTCTTTTTGGTGGCCTTACGTTGTTAGCCCCTCTCAGGAACTGTTTGATGAGAAGGTGAGAGAAGATAGTTGGCTCAGTGCTGTAATGAGCAGAGATGGCAGAGGCATGGATCTTAATGGAAGAGAAGGACAGGCCACTGTGGAGTAGGTCTGCTAGGTAATCCAAGATGAGAGGTAAGGAGGGTTGTGCTGTATCCGCTTCTTTAGAGTGAATCCAGGAACAATACCTTTTCCAATTATCAGCATAAGATTTCCTTGTACTGGGTCGTCTGGCTTCATGTATGACATCCAGTACCTACTTGCTTAGGCTGGCCACTGGAGGAGAATTCAAGGAATAAGTCGGGCTGCAAGGTTCAGGGTCTGCAATTTGGGTGGGAGGGTGGCCTAATGGTTAAGATGTTTGCCTTACAAACACAAGGTGCAGGGTTTGAGCCTCACAAGGGATAATTGGCTAGGCTTACAATTGCTCGCAAGGGCAGTTAGCTTAGTACTAAACTATGAACAATTGTGGATGCAAGATCTGTCCCTCCTGCTGAGTCAGGAGGGCTGGGATCTGGGGTGGGTGCTATGGTGGCACTGGTGACAGACTGAATAGTAGGAGGTACCAGTGTTGGTGTGGCCAGTCTGGGGCAATCAGGACTGAACTTGGTCTTTCCTGCCTTATCTTGAGTAGTACTCTTGCAAGAAGAGGCAGAGGGGGAAATGCACAGATTGAGAGGTTTGCCCACTGGAAGGATGGAGCATCCACTTTCCAGGTCTTGCTGTGAGGTACCCTGGTGCAAAATTTGCTGAGCTGGTGGTTATAGAGGGAGGCAAGTAGGTCCACCTTCGGGGTACCCCATTTCTGGGTCAGAAGGCTGAAGTTATTGTGGTCTACATGCCACTCATGTGGGTCTAGGAGATTTCTGCTTACGTTGTCTGCCAGAGAGTTTTGTTTGCCTGGCAGGAACTGAGCTTGCAGGTTAATATGTATGGCTGAAGCCATGTTCCACAGGGTCATGGCTAGCCTGCAGAGTGGATAAGAGTGGGTTCCTCCTTGCTTGTTGATGTACCACATCACTGTGGTGTCGTCGGTTTTTATTAGAAGGGGCCCCGGTGAGAGTAGGGATTTGAAAGCTGTCGGAGCGTGCTGAACTAGCTAGCATCTCTTTTTGGTTGATGTGCAGATGAATTTGATTTGGGCTCTAACGGCCCTGAATGCACCTGCCGTCCAGATGTGCACCCCAGGCATAGTTTGATGAGTCTGTGGTTAGAGTCTGGGCAGCATGGGGTTGTGTAAAGGGAAGTCCCTTGTTGCGGTTGCATGCTGCTACCCAACAAAGAAACTCTTTCCTTAGACAAGGTATTATAGGTATGATAGTTTCCAGGTCCTGAGAATGTTGGCACCAAAGACTTTTTAAGTACCACTGAAGTTTCCTCATGCAGTCTGGCATATGGAATTAGCAGAATGCAGGAGGCCATGAACCTTAGAGCCTGCAGGATTTTCCTTGCGGATAGCTGGGTTCTGGTGGCCATTTGAGCAAAGCAGCCTGTCAGATAGGCTTGTTTTTCATGGAGTAAGGAATTACATCTGGGATGCTGTGTCCAAGCTTGCTCCAAGGAATACAATTTTTTGACTGGGGATTAGTTTGGATTTCTTTTCGTTGATAGTGTACCCCAGGGAGTTTAGAAGGTGTCAGGTACTGCAACAGCTTTTCCTGACTGTGTGCCTGAATCAGGCAATCGTCCAAGTAAGGGTACATTTGAATCTTACTCTGTCTGCAATAGGCAATGGCTGGAGCCAGGCATTTTGTGAAAACTCTGGGAGCAGTGGATAAGCCAAAGGGAAGTGCAGAGAACTAATAATGCATAGATCCTGCCCTGAAACACAGATATTTCCTGCAGGAGTCCCGGATTGGGATGTGCAGATAGGCCTCCTTTAGCTCTAGAGTGGCTAACCAGGCATCTTTGGACAGCATAGGGAGAAGCTGCTGAAGGGTGAGCATTTTGAATTTTGGTACCACCAGGAAGGTGTTTAGAATGGATAGATCTAAGATTGGGCACCAGGTGCCCTCTTTTCTGGGTACCAGGAAAAGTCTGGAATAAAAACCTTGGCCTATCTGTTCTGCAAGAACAGGCTGAATTACCCTTATGGAGAGCAGGGACTGAACTTGGCTTTGTGCCTCTGCCCACTGGTTTGGAGTAAGGTCTGGGAACCCTTTTGGGGTTGGCAGCGTGTGGAAATAAAATTTGTACCCCTGGGATAATATGTTGAGGACCCATCGGTCATTGGTGATGGAGGTCCAATTTTTTAAATGGTGGGCAAGTTTTCCTCCTAGGGGCACGAGCAATTGGGCAGAGGTAAGGAGAGGAATTGAGAAGTCATTGTGAATTCTTTCCCTAAGGGGGTGGCTTAGCACTCCCTGTTTTAGAAGTGGAGGTACTCCATTGTTTAGATCTCTGTATACCCAGAGACTGTAATCTGGGGGGGGGGTCCGTTTCCTCTGGGTCTAGTCTGAGATGCCCTTGAGGGCGTTGGAAAGGACCAATGTTTCGAGGGGCAATGCCTACTGAATCGTGGAGGCTGCACTTGCAAGAAATCTTTGCCTCTCTGCACAGACTTAGCCTTTTCTTCCATCTTTTTTTTTAAAACTTCTTCGGCTCTGGTGCCAAACAGATTGTCCTTGTTCAGAGGAGCATCCAATAATTTTGATTTGACATGGTCTGGCAAGATCTGCTCCTTAAGCCAGGCATGCTTTTCTATGCATTTCTAAGTACAGAACCTGTGACTGCTGCCCTGCAAGATACGTCTAGGGTCTGAAATCCACATTGCAGGGTATGCTTGCTAACTTGGCTTGCAGAATGCATAAACTCCTGTAATTTTTTTATTTTCTGCACAGTCAGGAAAGTTAGATAATTTTTGCTTTAATAAGTTCCATAGTATGTTGCTGGTATTTTCAGCATGTGGAACTGACAATTCAATGCTCTAATGGCGAGGGTTGCAGAGGTGTATACTTATTTACCCCATTTGTCTAAAGCTCTGGAATCCCTGTCTGAAGGGGTGAGATTCTTAGCTGTAGTAGCTTTTATTCCTTTAGGTCCTTGGGAGATGACCTCTGGGTCAGCAGTAGGATTTTTGAAGAGAAATTTGTGAAAGTCAGCGACTCTATAGTACCAGTCAGGTTTCCTTGGAGCAGGGGGTAAAGTATCAGGAGTTAGACTGGATTCCCATACAGACATCATCCACAACATCCAGAACAAGAGGGATAGCTAAAGGTCTGTGCTGTGGCAAATCTAAAAATTCCTCTAGTCTCTTTTTGGACTTTGGATAATCCTGGCATTCCCAGTGGAAATGCTCTCTCAAAGTATGCAGGGTTTCACCAAAAGAAAAATCCTCTGGAAGGGGAGGCAGAAGGAATGGATTCCTCTGCATCTGAATCCTCATAGGCAGATAAGGGCATGTCTTCATATTCAGAAACCTCAGTCTCGTCGGACTCTTTCAGATAAAGCTGCTGGGGACAAGTCTCTTTCTTTTAGCAGAGGAAGGCTGGCTTCCCCTAATCAGCATGATCAGGTGTTCTGGCATTCTAAGCATCTGAGATTGTGGCAAGGAAGCAGGCGCTTGAGTTTGGGTCGTCGGTTTTTTAGGCATAGCTCATACTCTTGGCCTTAGAAACTCAGTAGTTTTAGAAAGAGCTGAAGATGCGAAAGAAGTGGTCGGTTTGAGTCGAATATCGGTAATGCAAAGTACTTCCTCAGAAGCCAGTGCCTGCACAGCGGCTCTGGACCCATCCAAGGTAAAGACATCTGCAGGTTCTGTACTCAAAGAATAGTCACGCGTCATACCGGACTCCAAACGGGTCTCGGTAGCGGCCTGCAAATCCATCGAAGTGAGCATCAGGGGCTGCGAAAGCACCTCACTGAGTACCAGCGAACTGGCGACTAGATTAATGGAAGAGTCGTCGGCAGTTTTGGACTGGCGCAGTCTGTCTGTTTTTATACTTACGTTTTTTCAGATCGGTAGTCGGATGGCTTACCGAAGCCATTTTGGAATACAGAGTTCGAGAACTAAAGTATTTTAGCTACAATAAGGGCCCAACAAAGTACAGTTTTGTACCTACCATAAATGTAGATGTTCGAGGATCCACATTGCTGCAGTCCTAACCATTGGGTAGTCCGCTGTCCAGTCGGCCCGAATACCAAAGTATATGGCTGACGTCGGTCAAGGCGCATTAGACTGACGTCAGTACGTCAGGGTACTAATGCGCATGACCGACGCCATATCTTCAGTCTTTTCTTGCCCCAGATGTCAGAAGACCCTAAAAAGACAAGGCCCAAACCAAAACACCAAAAAGCCCTGCACCAAACTTATATACAATATATATATATAGATATATACAGATGTACAATAAAATACAGCAACTCACACCACCACCCCTAAACACAGAGGGGAAGGAGGGATCCTCGAACATCTACATTTATGGTAGGTACAAAACTGTACTATGTTCTTCATTCCACATTGCTGCAGTCCTAACCATTGGGTAGAATCCCAAAGCAGAGGTAAGGGAGGCTGGCAAATCATAAAGAAGCAGGAGCTGCCAACATGCCTTGCAAAATGGCTGTGGCAAAACCAGCCCTAGATTTAGAGTAAAGAGGAAGGTGGTAATGCTTAGAGAAAGTATGCACTGAACTCCAAGTAGCTGCCTAAAATATCCTTAGTTGCCACCCCCCTTAAAAATGCTGTTGAAGTGGCAGTAGCCCTAGTGGAATGAGGCCTAATCCCAGCTGGAATCTCCTTGCCATGATGGGAACAACAAAAAGAAATGCAAAACCCAATCCACTTAGAAATAGTTTGCTTAGACACAGGCTTGCCCTGAGAACTCAAAGCAAAAGAAACAAACAACTGCTGAGACTGCCTGAAATCCTTAGTCCTGCTTAAATCATAACGCAACTGCCTATGTACATCTAAAGTGTGCAAAATCTTTTCCCCTTTATTTTGGGGATCTGCATAGAAAGTAGGCAAATGAATAGTTTGGTTTAAAGCCACACTAGAAACCACCTTGGGCATAAAGGAAGGATTAGTACGTAATGATACCCTATCCTTATGGAAAATCAGAAAGGGCTCTACTGCCATAAGGGCCTGCAACTCAGAAACCCTTCTTGCAGAAGTAATAGCCAACAAAAAAGCAGTCTTCCATGACAAATATTTTAAATCAGCAGTACCCGCAGGCTCAAAAGGTTGTAGAGTAAGTTTTTCCAACACAAAATTGAGATCCCAAGCAGGAGTAGGAGCTCTACGTGGGGTCTTATATTCTTTGCCCCTCTGAGAAACTGCTTGAACAAAGGATGCGAAAACAATGGTGGGTCACAATCATAGTGAGCTGAAATTGCTGCAGCATGAATCTTAATGGAAGAGAAGGACAAACCTTTGTCCAATAACTCAGTAAGATATTGAAGAGCCACACTCAAATTAGGCTCAGAAATCTCCAAATTCCTTGCTGCACTCCAAAATAAAAATCTCTTCCATTTTTCTGCATACACTTTCCGTGTACTAGGTCTTCTAGCTTCCATAATCACATTTAAAACTTGTTGAGGAAGTTGAGACCGGCTGTCTCTCAAAACAGAATATGCCATGCTGTTAGATGAAGAGAACGAAGCTTGACATTGAGCAGGTGGCCTTCTCTGAGACAAAAGGTGTGGAATCAAGGGTAAAGGCCATGGAGGCTTCTTTACTAGACTCCTCAGTAATGGGTACCAGTGCTGCCGAGGCCAATCTGGAGCTATTAAAATCATCCTTGGCTTGTCTTGTCTGACCTTTAGAAGCACCTTTGGAAGAAGAGGCAGAGGTGGAAACGCATACACATGAAGATTTTTCCAACTGAAAGAAAGAGCATCCACTTTCCAAGCTGTGTGATGTAACCTCTTTGTGCAAAACTTTGGCAGCTGGTGGTTTAGTGGAGAAGTTTAACAGATCTATGTCTGGAGTTCCCCAGGACACTGTCAACCTTTGAAATACATGAAGATCCAGTTTCCACTGTGGGGATCCATGATTTGCCTGCTTAACACATCTGCTAAGGAGTTCTGTGCTCCCGCAGAAACCTTGCCTGAAGAGTTAGTTGCAAGCTGAGCGCAGTCTCCCATAAAATCATTGCTTGTCTGCACAATGGGTAAGAATGTGTTCCCCTTGTTTGTTGATGTACCACATGACAGTTGTGTTGTCTGTTAGAATCAACACCTGCCCTGGAAGAAGTAACTCCTTGAAAGCCATTAATGCAAACTGGACTGCTAACATCTCTTTCATGTTGATATGTAGATGCTGTAGTCTGGCAGGCCACTTGTCTTGTATCCACTTTCCATTTAGATGAGCTCCCAAGCAATGTCTGAGGCATCTGTCGTTAGAATCTGACTCGCCTCTGGCCGGGTCACAGAGAGTCCCTTGTTTAGGTGACATTCCTGAGCCCACCACAAAAATTCCTTTTGAATGCAAGGTATTATTTGAATGACAGTGTCCAAATCCTGGCAGTGCTGTGTCCATACATTTTGAGATACCATTGCAGCTTCCTCATATGCAGTTTGGCATTGGGAAGCACCAGAATACAAGATGCCATGAACCCTAATGCTTGAAGGACTGTCCTTGCAGTCAGCACGGACTGATGAGATAGTTGATGAAAGTAAAGGGATAGACTCTGTTGTTTGTCCGGGGTTAAAAAGGCCATCTGGGCTGCTGTATTCAGTCTCACACCCAGAAAGCACATGTCTTGAGAGGGTACTAGACTGGACTTTATTTCGCTCACAGAATACCCTAGGCATCTTAGCACTGCTATAACATATTCCAGATGCTGTAGAAGGTCTTCCTTTTCTTGAGCCAGAATCAGGCAGTCGCCCAAGTAAGGATAGATTTGCATTCCTTTTAGTCTGAAGTAAGCTATCACTGGAGCCAGAACCTTTGTGAATACTAGTAGATAAGCCAAAGGGCAATGCAGAGAACTGATAATGAGAATTTCCAGCAACGCAGATACTTCCTGCAACTTAGTCTTATAGGCACATGAAGGTAAGCTTCCTTGAGATCTAAAGTTACCATCCAGTGGTCTTTGCCCAGCAGAGGTAAAAGCTGTTGTAACGTCAACATCTTGAACTTGGGAATGTCCAGATAAGTGTTGAGGATAGATAAATCCAAAATTGGTCTCCACATGTTCCCCTTCTTTGGTACTAGGAACAGGCGAGAATAAAATCCTAGGCCCCTTACCGATACAGGGACTGGCTGAATGGCCCCTATTTGGAGTAACAGAGAAATTTGCTTGTGAGCCTCTTTCCTTTGTGTAGGAGGAACGTCTGGCATGCCTTTGAAAGGGGGCAATGTATGGAAATAAAACCTGTAACCGTGGTGAATGATATCCAACACCCATCTGTCTTGAGTAATTAAATCCCAATTTTCTTTGAAAAGAGACAGTCTTCCTCCCAAAGGAGCTGCCAGACGAGAATCTACAGGCAGCTGAAAAGCAGGTCATTGGGCCTGTTTACGAAAGGACTGACCCCTGCCCTCACCAGAAGTCTGGGCAGGTGAACTCCTGTTCTAGGCCTAAAAGAACCTTGAGCTCTGCCCCTACCACGCCTAGACCTACCCCTAGACTGGGAATCATAAGCAGGATATGTCCATCCCTTAGTAGGCCAATTTCTACTAAACTTGGCTGCACCTGCAAAAATCTTTAACAGTTTGCATAGACTTAGCTTTGTCCTCCATTTTCTTCAGGACTGCTTCCACAGGCTAACCAAACAACACATCAGACTGTAAAGGAGCATCCAAAATCCTTGTCTTAACATGCTCAGCTAAATTCTGATCCTCAACCAGGCATGCCTCAGAACAGAACTAGTGGCTGCCACCCTCGACGTGTCCTGCACAGCATCAAAACCACATTGCAAAGTATGCTTACCCACTTGTTCAGACACATGAAGTAAATCCAGCAACTCTTTACACTCTATACCTTCCGCCAAAGCATCCACCTTAGATTTCAATTGTGAAAGGAGATAATTTTGATATTTTAGCATGTGAAACTGACAATTCAACGCCTCATGGCTAGAGTGGAAGAAGTATACACTTTCTTTCCCCACCTATCCAAAGCCCTTGCCTCTTTATCAGTGGGAACAGGATTTTTAACTACAGAAGCCTTAACACCTTTAGGCCCCTGAGAAACAGTTTCTGGGTCCGCCCTAGGACTCTTAAACAAATACTTATGAGCTTCGCACCCTATAGTACCTATCAGGTTTAACAGGAGCAGGAGGCAAAGAGTCAGGGTTCAGGGAAGCCTCTGCAAAACATCTTCCACCACATTCAACACAGGAGGTATAGCTAAGGGCCTATGTTGTGGTAAAATAAGAATTCCCTAAGCCTTTTCCTGAATCAGAGTAATCTTGGCCTTCCCATTTAAAGTGTTCCCTCATGGAATGCAGAGTCTCTGAAAATGAGAAATCCTCAGGAGGAGAAGCTGTAGGTGTGGAATCATCCACATCAGAATCAGAATAAGGAGGAAAGTCCTGTAAGTCTTCCGAGAAGACTCAAGCCTCTGAATACTGTTCCAAACTCTCAAACTCAGGTTCCACCCTAGGCCTCTTATCAGGAGGGGCATAGAGCCTCTAATCATAGTAATTAAATCTTCTGCCATTTTAAGCATATGTTTCTTAGGCACAGAACCTGAAGTGCTAGGAGAAACCCCACTGTAGCTGAACTAGGCCTACCTCTGAAAGAAGTTTTGGCAACAGTAGGAGAAGCTCTAACTATCTTGGGAACAGAGGGAAGAACAGTTACCTGAGAAGGCCCCTCAGCCTGGCCTACCTCCTGAGAGGGCACATCCTGTAACAATAAAGTCTCTGCCTGAGACTCCAAAGAAACTCCTGGCAAAACCTCTGGCTCCACAGAGTTTTCTAAAGAACCGACGTCCGGGACTGCCGGTTCATCAACCCTAGGCTTCGCTGTTTTGTCTTTGCGCTTTTAGACGAAGCGGGCGGAGCATCCGACGGCATTTTGTAATTACAACGCTTCCCAAACACTAACCTGGCACAGTCTAACCTTCTCTTAATAGTGCTTATTAAATCTAGCACAAGAGCGCAACCAACAACGTCGTGCTCAGGCCCTAAACAAGGTATACACAGAGTATGGTAATCCCTATGAGGTATCTGTTTCCCACAAGAAATACAGTTATTCACTTTTTCTGACATCCGGTTAAATACCGAGGCACGAAAAAACCAAACTGCTCCCCAACGGGGGACTTAGCCAACTTTGGTTCGGTCTGAAACTCCGACTGAAATATTTCAGAACGCCAACCTGCACTCGCAAGAACTGCTTCTGCATCGACCATGCGGCAAAAGACTGAAGATATGGCGTCGGTCATGCGCATTAGTACCCTGACGTACTGACGTCAGTCTAATGCGCCTTGACCGACGTCAGCCATATACTTTGGTATTCGGGCCGACTGGACAGCGGACTACCCAATGGTTAGGACTGCAGCAATGTGGAATGAAGAACATCTAATAGTTTGGGCGTTGAAGAATGCACAAAACTGACAGCGAGGTAATTCGTAGTCTGGGCCTAAACAGATGCATTAAGAATGGAAATCTTGGTGTGGTATTTGCTTTCCACAGGTGAGACAATTGTTAACTTTTTGAGACATCGGTAAGAGCAAGAAAAAAATATCCCCAATGGGGTAATTAGCTTTAGAAGACTTCAGGACGATTCAATTTCGGAAACAAAAACTCAGGTAGCGGCCGACCGGCTGATGTAATGGCGTCGGCTGCCTATTTTTATACTCTACGTCAGTCCTGAAGCGACAGCAACCAACGCAGAAAGAAGCAGAAATACTAAGCCTCTGGTATTTGGGCCAACAGAGGGCTACCCCTGGCAGGATAACCCAAGTGTGATGACTGCAACAGCGAAACACGAAGAACATCTACCACCCCCTTCAGTCTGATGAGCCTGATCTGCAAGGCCATGAAACGTATTATCATGGAACTTATAAACAAAGACATTGACAACCTTCAAACACTGGACCTCACCCAGTTTGGGTTCATGAAGGGCCAATCTTGTCTCCTGAACCTGACTGATTTCTTTGAATCAGTCTCCAGAGCTGTGGATGAGGGTAAGGCAGTCCACACAGCCTATATGAACTTCATGAAGGCCTTAGACACCATCTCCCACTCTGGAATCACAAATAAACTTACTAAGCTGGGCATTAATCCCTACATCACTCGATGGGTTGCCAACTGGCTTACTGACAGACCCCACACTGTAAAAGTAGCCAACTCCAAATCCAGCTCCAGTCCTGGGACCGCTCTTGTTTGGCATCTACTTCTCTGAAGTACAGGCCAACACTAAGGGACTCTGGCTATCAAAGTTCGCAGATGAGTGCAAACAGAGCCATTACTGAATCCCCAAATTATGTGGATATTCTACAAAAAGGCCTTACAGAAACAGATGCTTGGTGCCAGAGCCATGGGCTCAAGCTCAGTGCCAAGAAATGTATAGTTATCCCCTTTGGGAGAAAACATGTACCCGTGAATTACAACATAGGTGGCAGTAGACTAAACACTGAAAGTGTGATAAGAGACATAGGGACACAGGTGGACAGTGGTTACCTTCGATAACCACATTGCCGCAACAGTCAGGAAATCCTTCTATGTGGCACACCTCATCACTAAGGGATTTTCATCCAGAAAAAAAGAGGTCATTGTCCCACTGTGCTCATACCTCATTAGACTCCTTATAGAATACAACGCCCCATTTGGTATTTACCTCTCAAGACATCTGCAACATCTGAAAAGGCCACAGAAATACATCACTAAAAGAATCACAGGCCTAAAGCAGATGCCATATGCTGACAGACTAAAAAAACTCCAGCTATACTCTGTCACATATCATCTACTCAGAGGCAATCTCTGCTTAACATACAAGGCCATGTCAAACCCAGAGGTGCTGGACATGCTACACTTAAATCCCAATCCCTCAGAGCCACACGCTCCAGGGATCTAAAGCTTGTAATCACAATGAACAAAACATGCTGGAGGGATAGGTTCCTGACCCAGAGACTCCCCAGACTCATGAATAGACTGCCCATACATGTCAAGCAGAATGCCTCTTTGGCCCTCTTCAAAAGGAACCTTGAGGATTGGATGGGAGATAGGAAATTCACCCAGGGGATCACGTCAGTCACCCTACTAGACGGGTCCAGGGAAGTAAATATTGTGGGAAGAAATAGCCAGGGAATTGTTATGGCTAGGCTTGTATAGGCCCTAAGTCTGATAGCCTAGTACCAACCTATGAACCTATAAAAGAGTATGATACCAGAAAAAACTACGTGCTTTTTCTCATTCTTGCATAAGGGAATGACTGGATTAAGACTTTTTTCATAGAGGAATGACTGGATTAAGGCTCTTGACTTCTATCTAGTAACAAGTTAAGAGAGAAAGCAAATAAACAAAAAAATAAAAAAGCTCTCCTCTAGCAATAAATAAGTAAACAAATACATGTAAAAGCAACTCTGTATCTGGTTCTCATGGAGAAAATCTGATAAAGATCAATAAAAACAAAATACTTCTTTCTTTCAATGGCAAAGAGATAACGTTTTCTGAAAGGATTCAAGTGTTTTCACGTTCCGATTTATGAATTTTTTTAAGATAAGACAAAACCAGACAGCACTTAGAAGCACAGGCTGTACCACACATCTTAGCATGGATAACCTTTTTAGGTTAACCCAAATCTATCAGTGTAACTGTCAGTTTGGGATAATTGTTCCTATTAGGAAGGTAACACTTCAATATTTGAAGATGTACATAATTTTAAATGTTAATACTAAGTGGATGGGGTTTGGGGGTGTATTTGTTTTCTGTTTGAGGCCTTTCAATAAACCAAACTTTTTTTTAGGATGTGACATAGGCTCAAATGGATATGACAAGAAACAACTGTATTAAAGGTCAACGTGCCAAACATTACTGTGCGCGCATGTAACACAAAAGCTAGAACTAGATACTTTTACAAATAAAATGTGGGAATAACTTTTTAACAATGATCCTTTCAATATAATGGTCTCACAGATATAAACAAAGAAATAGTAGTGAAGTTTATTAAAAAATGTTGAGTGCAAATAGATATGCTACGAGACACATTTGGAAAGAACAGAACGTGAATTTCATAAAGAAAGATTTTCAGGTTCATAGGTGTTTACTAGGCTAACTACCACAAGGGCCTTTTTAAGCCTAGCCATGCATCCCAAATCTCTGACAAGTTCTGATACCCTTGATAACTATAAGCATGGGTCTGGGAGATGAACCATTTACAGGTTACCTGTATCCATTAGAGACATAGGTGCCAAACAAGGGATGAATTTCTGGTTTCCCAACCAACTGTCCAAGTTGCATTTGAATTGGGTTAGGGAGGAATTCTTCACATGGATGGGGAGCCTGTTCCATAGACGGGGCAGTCTCTGGGATACATACCCATCTCTCCAGCATGATCTTGATGAAAACAAACTGGGTTGGGGGTCCAGTATCTGGAGGTTTACTATATCTCTATTGATCATCTCCATGAAGATTCTTTCCTTGGCTTTACATATAAGACTAGTGAGACTTACGGGTCCTGTAGTTTCCAGGGTCTGTAGATGGTCCACCTTTGTGCAGAGGGATGACTGTTGCCTTTCTCCATTCATGAGGCATGAAGTCTGATTGGAGGTTACAGTTAAATAGTAATTCCAGAGGCTCTGATAGGTCATGTTTCTTGATATTTAGAAGGCATCCTGGGGTACTGTCTGGGCCCATTGATGCAGTGTTCTTGGTCTTAGAGAGCGCATTAAGGATCTGTTCCATAGTGACAGTAGGGGGAGGTATATTTGATGATATTTCCTGAGGGAAGGTTGAAGGGGAGAGAAGAGTAAAGTTGGAGCTGCATTTATCAGCCAGGAGGTTTGCTAAATTGCTTTGCTTTCATGAAAGTTATTCAGCAGAACACCTGGGACAAAGGAAAACATGAGTACTTACATTAATTGCAACAGAAGCTTTAATAGTTGATAGAAGAGAAAAAAAAAACAACAGTAATGGTAGATATGTAGAAATAAGGCGCTACTGGCAATTAGGATTACACTGGCATGTATTTATACTCCACCTAAAACTGCTATAATGGAGCTTAAGAAAATTCTGGGAGAAAAAAAATCAGTTTTCAGCAGGGAACATTACTTGTAGGTGGGGACTGGAATTTGATTTGCAGCAGGGAAGATGTGTGTGGGGCCCAGAAAGGGAATATAACAAAGGAGGGTAGATGTTTGAAGAAATTTATGAAAATATTTGGCATGGAAGATGTGAATTCAGTCATAGGAGTTCATATTCCTGAAGATACAAAAAACTGTGTTAGGCTAGACGGAACTTGCATTACACAGGAACATGTGCATTTAACTTAGT
The DNA here is from genome assembly GCF_019279795.1 of Protopterus annectens. Lineage (NCBI taxonomy): Eukaryota > Metazoa > Chordata > Ceratodontiformes > Protopteridae > Protopterus > Protopterus annectens. The sequence continues at coordinate 223,966,265 of NC_056733.1, forward strand.
TTTGATATGCATCCAATAACCATTTCAGATCATGTGTCAATAATAACAAACAAAAATGCAGGGAAATGAAATAAAACTGAGACACTGGTGCTTTTCCACCTATCTATTGAAAAGAGAGGAATTTAAGGAATGGGTAGTGGAAATTATTTGGAGTTATTAGAAACAAATTTCTTCTGAAAATATTGATAGCGAGTGGGAAAAAATTAAAGTGAAGTTTAAAAATAGGGTGGAAGTAAAAGAAAGAGAGATATAGCTACGAATCAAGAATTATTTACAGGGACTGACAAATGTTAAGAGTATTGCAGAATGGGGGGAATATCTCAGAGCAAGAAGAGGAGCAATTTTCAGAATGCTAAGCAAAAAATAAAGGATTACCTTGACAATATGCATGAGTTTAGAAAGACTCCTGTTAAACTGTTTTTGATAAATGCCAGAGCACAAAAACTTTTAGCACAACGATTCAAGCAACAGAAACTAGAAAGGGTTGCCACCAAGCTTAGAGGCGCTATAACAAGGAAGATGACAAGAGATCCTTTAGAGGTACTAGAAATATTTCAGAAATGTTATGAAAGTCTGTATAAAGCAGAGAAATATGGAGATCAAGAAAAGGTACAAATGGAAATATTTATAGAAGAATCAAATATGCCAACGGCTCAATTATGAACAACTAGGATACAAGGAGATGAGATAAAACTGGTGACGTATAACCAATCAACAGCACAGTCCCAGGAATAGATGCTATTCCTGTGGAAGTCTGGAAACTAGGAGGGAAAAAGCTGATAAAGATCTGGAAAGTTTTGTTTAACAGTATTTTAAGAGGAGGAGAAACACCAACTTCATGGAAGAGGGAAAAGACCCATCAGATCCAGCTTCATACAGGCCCATTTCAATCCTCAACCATGATTGCAGACTGTTTATCTATAATGGCTAAAAGAATGGAAAAGGTGATAGACATGGATCAATGTCATTTTGTAGGAGAGGCAAACATTTGACAACATTAACAGAATACTGATGATCCAGAGGGAAGCTGAATGTAAGAGAATACCACTGCTTTTGGTGGGTCATGATGCAGAGAAAGCATCTGACAGAGTAAGCTGGGAGTTTATGAGCAGGGCAAATTGAAGTATTTGTGCATTCCCTGATAAAATTATAAGGTTGGTTAGGAGGATACATGAGAGATCAGAGCTGAAAATTAAAGTAGGAGGGTTCCTCTCTGATAACTTCTGTTTGAGCAGAGGAACCAGGCAGGGGTGTCTTCTTTCCCCTTTATTTAAAATATATTTAGAACCATTAGCAAAGAAAACAGACTCAGAAATTCAAGGATATAATTGGTATGGTAGTCAAGAAAAGCTGGCTGTATTTGCAGATGATATGATTTTATACCCAATAAAACCATTAAAACAAAGGCAATAGCTGTAAATGATGTACCCACACACAAATTGGTTCAGCAATATCCATATTTAAGGGGACAAGATAAAATGAAGCACTTGGGAGAAAGTGTTAAAAAAGTATTCTGGTGTGGCAGCTAAGGATATGTGGGAAGAGACTAAACAAAAGAGGAGGACAGTGCAGTGGTAGCATTGTTACCTCACAGCAAGTAGTTCTCCATTTTGATTCTTGGCTGGGGTGCCTTCTGTGCAGTCTGCATGTCCTCCCTGTGTTTATGTAGGTTTCCTCCCACGTTACAAAGACGTGTTTTTGGTGTTTCTCCCTGGGCCTCCACTGAAAATTGGCTTCATTGCAAGTTGGACATTCCCAGTTAGCAAATGTTAAAATAAATAAAAAAATAAATAATTAAAAAATAATACAAAACCTGAGAAATTGGAAGCTCGGTTACATGGATATGGATAGCAAGACACAAGTAGCTAAAACGTTTTTAGTCCCTTTAGTTTTATACACAGATCAGGGATATTTTTATCATCAAGAAGAGAAGTTGTAAAGAGCAATTAATAAAGAGCTGAAGGACAATCTGTGAGTGGAAGATGGCAAGATTCAAGTGGGATAAGTGGATTCTTCCCATTGAACAAGGCAGTTTGGGATTACACAATGTGAAGGACATTTCAGAGCTACACAGTTAAGATTCTTATATGTAGCACAAGCAGACACCTATAAGAAAGACTGGGGTGCCATGGTGTTGGCTGGATCCCTTTATACCAGACTGTCATGACATCAAGGTAGGGCACACGCCAGCTCATAGAGTCTTTTAGTCTGGTGTTTGGGCCAACCAAGGGCTTCCGAAGCAGGAAATCCCATAAGTCAGGACTGCAACAGTGAAGCATGAAGAACATCCTATAATTCAAAGTGGAAAGGGATGATGATGATGAAAAGTACAGTTTTGTACCTACCATAAATGTAGATGTTCGAAGATCCACATTGCTGCAGTCGCCCTAACACCCCAGATGTCAGAAGACCCTAAAAAGATAAGGCAAAAACCAAAACACCAAACACTCCTGTGTAAATATATATATATATATATATATATACAATTGCCCTGAGAACTCAAAGCAAAAGAAACAAACAACTGCTGAGACTGCCTAAAATCCTTAGTCCTGCTTAAATAATACCAGACTCCTCAGCAATGGGTACTGCTGCCGCCGAGAGCCAATCCTGGCTCTATTAAAATCATCCTTGGCTTGTCCTTCCTGTCCTTTTAGAGTACCTTTGGGAGGAGAGGGAGGAAAGGGGCATACACTACGAAGATTTTCCCAACTGAAGAAAAGAGCTCCACTTTCCAGCTGTGGTGATCCAAACCTTTCGTGGAAAAACTTTGTTTGTAGCTGTTTGCTTAAGGTGGTTTATGTCTGATGTTTAACAGATCTATGTCCACTGTCAATGTCATGTCTGAAAATACATGAAATATGGGTTTCCGTGGGGATCCATGATTTGCCTGCTTGCCAACTTAATCTGTTAAGTCTTGTGTTCTGGTAGAAACCTTGCTTGAAGATTCAAGCTTAAGCTTAACGCAGTCTCCAACAAAATCATGCCTGCATTAGAGGATAAGATGAGATAGAGTCTCCCCGTGTGTTGTTGCTGTACCAGGCAGTTGTGTTGTCTGTTGGCCGGTCTGTTAGAATCAACAGGAAGAAGTAAATCCTTAAAAGCCAGTAATGCAAACTGATCTGCTAACTTCTCTTCATGTGCTCATGTTGATATGCTGTGCCTGCAGGCCATCACTTTGTTGTCTTCCACTTTCTTCTGAGGCAGATGCTGCAACTGCTGAGGCTGGGAGGCATGGCCCGTAGAAATCTGGACTTGGTCATGGAGAATACAGACCTGTTTTGTTTAGGTGACATTCACCACACCAATTCTTGAATGCAAAGGTATTAGGTATTTGAAGATTCCAAATCCTGCAGTCAGTGCAGTGTGTCCATACATTTTGAGATGTAGAATCTATGCTTGCAGTTGAGCATTGGGTTTGGCATAGAATATAAGATGCCATGAACCTATAGTTTGAAAAGGAAGGCTTAGGAAGTAACAAAATCTTTAACAGTCTGCATAGGCACTTTATTTGTCTTCCATTTTCTTTTAGACTGCTTTCACAGGTAAACAAAAACAACACACACATTGGAGCATCTCCAAGAGGCCTGCACAGCATCAAAACCACATTAAAAGAAATGCTACCCACCTTGTTCAAACATGAACTAAAATCCTGCAACTCTTCTTTCTCCTCCTTTTTCCCAAAAGATCTACCAGACTTTAATTGTGAAAGAAGATAGATTTTGATTTTTCAACACATGAAACTGGCACAAAGAAGTCATCATGGCCAAAGTGAGAAAAGATTACAACACTTTCCCCATCTATCCAAGCTTTATCCCTGCTCAAAACTCCCAATCTCAGGTTCCACCCTAGGCCCCTTTAGAGGGAGGGGCATAGAACCTCTAATCATTGTAATCTCCATCGGGGAAGGTCAAGAAACAAAGAGATTGGGATTCTGGATACAAATCCTTAAGAAGAATATCAATAACCGTGCAGAATATTACATTCAAAGTCGCAGAACGTATTCCAAGAACTAAGCCAACACAGGAAAGGAGAAAGGATATTCTACTGATAGGGATGACTGCAATTAGAGATAAAGAAAACAGGCAAGAGGCGGCTGGAATTTATTGCAGAAAACGGGTAAAAGAACCAAGGTATTGGGAGTAATAATTAGAGAGGGAAAGGTAACAGAATAGGAAGAGGACAATAATTTGTTTGGGATACAGGATACAGATTGCCTTCCCTATCAAGGGCTGAAAGATTATAGGCAAAGAGAAAGAAATAGGGGGATCCTAAGTGAAAGACCAGCATTAGCACAGTTTTTAGTATAATCTAGAAGCTGCTGTTAAAAAAGGAATAATTAGTACAGCATACAAAAAATTACATAACTATAAGAATAAATCGGAGGAGGTTAGAAAGGATTGGGAAGAGACTGGATAAGCAATTCACAAAAGAAACAATGGGGATATATATATATGCCTCCCAAATATGCAACAAAGTCTAGACAATTTAGGATCTTTACCTGGAAGTGTCTACATAAGTATTTTTATACCCCAAGTAGACTCCAAAGATTTTTTCCTCAGGTAGACAGCAAATGCTGGAGGTGCAATAGGGAAGAAAGACGCAACTTGGAGCATATTTTCTGACAGTGTAATGAGTTGGCAAAGATTCCCTGCAGACTGCTCTTGTCAGAGATACTGGGTGAGCAAACTGGTGTGACTACGGAAGTGATTTTTTGAGCTATGATACAGAATTGGAATTGCCTAGACATAGTAAGCCCTTGCTGAGTTAATTATGGTGGCTGCCAAAAAAGAAATTACTAGAAAATGGAATCAAAGTCTAAACCAACTTTACTAGTAGTAGTAACTACAGTAACAGAGATAAAACAATTGGAATTGGGATATTTAGAAAAGGCTAACAGCACATTACACAGGAAAAAATGGGAATTGTGGGAACAATACATACAGAGGAGGAACGAGGGTTAAAAGAAGGCATGGTTTGAATGAGCTACTTAATGCATGACTAATAATGACTGGATAGATTACAAGTGATGTATAATGTTTGCAACTACAATTATGTCAATATGGTTTGTTTTCATTTATATAAATGTATGATTGCCTGTGTCATACGTGATAATTTAATAAAGATGTTTCTTGTTTAAAAAAAAAAAAAGAAAAGGTGCAACAGAAGAATGCTTAAGGGAGAATAAGGTAGCATTTAGTTAATAAAGAGGCATGCATGAGTTTAAATGGGTTACTGTTAAGAACTGTTAGTACAATGAATTCAGCAACAGAAAGCAGGAGGAGTTACAGACAAACAGAGCACCTATGACAAGAAAAATAAGTGGAAATCCTACTGAGATACTGGCGATATTTTGGACATTTTATGAAAATCTGTATAAAGCAGGGGATTGGGGAATGACGCAACAGCACAAATGCAAATATTTATGGAAGACTTTATGCTAAGTTAGGGGAAGTTGAGGCTCTACAATTACTAGCTAAGATAGGAAGAGAAGCATTAAAAACATTGAAATAATCAGTCAACAGGGAAGTCTCCAGGAACAGACAGTATTCCTGTGGAAACTGGGAAGTTTAAAGGGAAGAAAATGATAAAGAACTGGAAAGTTTTGTTTAACAATATTTTAAAAGGGGAGACGCTGTGGTGGCTGAGCTATCCAAAGAGGGTAAAGACCCTTTAGCCTTGGCTTTATATAGCCCCATTTCAATTTGAACTATGATTATGAAGTGTTTATGTCTATACTAGCTAAGAGAATGGCAAAGCTATTACCTACATCGATATAGACATAGGTAAGCAAATTTATGGAGGGGAGGTGAACATCTGGCAACATTAATAGGAGAATGATGATCAGGGGATCGGGGGGGAAGCATAGTGCAATAAAATACCACTCTTATTGGTGAGTCAGCTGGGATTATAGGAGTCTGGCAATGGTACGTATGCTTATCATCCTCGATAAAATAATAGGGTTAAATACGGAGAATACATGAAAGGTCAGCGGTAAGAGTTAGGGTGGGAGTGTTTCTCTTTGATAAACTCTGAACAGTGTAACAGGGATTTTCTCTTTCCCCACTACTACTTCCTTAACACTTAGAGCCACTGGCAAAAAAATAACACAGTCACGAATTCAAGTATATAACTGGTATGGTATTCAAGAAAAGCTACCTTTATTTCCTCATATTATTCTGTACTTGATAAATCCAGAAAGAGATGCTTTAGTGTTGTGGAACATTCTGAGACAGTTTCAAGTCTTTTGGGGAAATAAAATAAATGAAGATAAAACAAAGGCTATAGTGGTGAAATATATATTCACACATTAATTAACTTACTAATAACCATACTTATGGGGACAAAAGAATTATTTAGGTGAACAGATAGGCTTAGGATATATAAAGGAAGAAAATAAACTAAGGATAATACACAAATTGAAAACTGGAAGCTCATGACTATGGATATAGACAGTAAGTTACAAGCACTGAAAGTGTTTTCAGTCCCCTTTGCTTTTTATACAGGTCAGGCACATATTTATTAACCATATAAGTTGCACAAGATAATTAATAAACAGCCGAAGGAATTTGTGTGGGAGTGGAGGTGGGTAAAAGTTAAGTGGGATAAGATGAATCTCCCCACAGAACAATGTGGTTTACGGTTACTTGATTTGAAGGGGTACTTTACAGTTGAGGCACATGTATACATAACTTAAGCAGTTGGTTATGAATTGAAATAGAAAAGGATGATGCTGAAACACACAGGAGCTCAAGACACAGAGAGAGAATATGATTTTAGATACAAGTCCTTAAGGAAACTAATAAAAGTTATACAGAATATTATTATTATTTAAAAAGTAGTAGAAAGTATTCCATTACAGTGAGCTAATCGAAGGAAGGACACTCAACAAACTCGGAGCTACAATATATAACATTAAGTATCCTGTTTTTTGTTTATTCTGTTCTTTATTTCTTTGTTGTTTATAGCACTTTGTGTACTGTGTATTTTTTCTAGCTAGTTTCACTGTGTGTGAGGTATTAACTGGAAATTGTCCACTAAGCATCTGTTGGGTTGTTTGTTTACGATAACTTGTTGCAGTTAAACTCTTTTTTTCTAGTGGCTCCTTTAGCTGTTTAAAACTTTCATTTAAAGGCTCACTGCTGCTTTTCAGCTATAAGTAACATTTCTGCAGTTTGTTCTAAGTAGTGGGGATATTTGTAACATTTCCATATTCATGCTTGTATTTGGGCCTAGTGTTTGTGGAGGCTGTGTGTATGAGCACATAATTCAGGGACATCTTGTTTTAGCCAAAGCCATCAGGCATTTCAGAGAGAGAATTGTTTGAGGTCATTGGCTGACTGAGGTCTCCTGGACTACAGCTTAGACTAAGCACCTCATTGGTTCTTTTGAGATTTCTTTCTTAAAAGCTGTCTCAGGTTTCAACTTTCTGTTACCTAAGAAGCTCAGTTGTGAGTGTTCAGCCATTTTAAAGTGAGCTAATCGAAGGAAGGACACTCAGCAAACTCGGAGCTACAATATATAACATTAAGTATCCTGTTTTTGTTTATTTTGTTCTTTATGTCTTTGTTGTTTATAGCACTTTGTGTACTGTGTATTTTTCTAGCTAGTTTCACTGTGTGTGAGGTATTAACTGGAAATTGTCCACTCTTATTAAGCATCTGTTGGGTTGTTTGTTTATGATAACTTGTTGCAGTTAAACTCTTTTTTCTAGTGGCTCCTTTAGCTGTTTAAAACTTTAATTTAAAGGCTCACTGCTGCTTTTCAGCTGCGAGTAACATTTCTGCAGTTTGTTTCCCACCCTCCCTCCCTGTTGGTATAGTGTCTTTATAGTTGGTGGCTTTGCAGTTGCCCACCCCTAGTGTAAATTTGATCTGGGACCCTCCTCCCAGTCTAGTGTCATTACCTCATTCTACCCAGTACAGGGAGAGCATTTGAGAAGACCAATCAGCTTAGTTTCTGCTACTCTTTTCTCTCTTTCCAAAAAAAAAAAAAAAAAATTATCTGCTTTTACTGTATTTGTGTTTTTTCTAACTTTATTTTGCTTTTGCGTCATCTTAAAAGTACTCAATTGTATTTATTACTGCTTGGTGTAACTCATTCTAAGCCTTTTAGTTTAAGCACCTGGGCTTCAGACCAGTTTTACATTAGGAAGGTTTGTGGTCTGCACTGTAGTGGCAGAACAGGTAGCTGACATCCTTCTAAGTTGGGAACTGCTGATTGAGGGCTCAGTGTCTGTTATTCTAAAAGTGTATTAATTCTGGTTTAAGCACTTGGACTTGAGGCCAGTTATTTTACATTAAGAGGGTTCGTGTTCTGCACTCTTGTGGGAGGAGAGGCTGGACTCTGTCCTTCTGAGCTGGGAATTTCTGGTTAAAGCTTATAGTGCCTGCATATTTGAACTGCTTCTTACTGAAATTGGTACACCTCGTTTGCTGTAGCATAGACTAGATCCAGGCCTGCTGAATCTAGCTTTGTTTGCATAACTTGAGCACTAATCCAGGCATTCTTTAAAGTATTCAGTTGTATTTATTACTGCTGGTAGTAACTTGATTAAAGTGTAGCTATCATTTCTAAGTCTTTTGGATTAAGCACTTGGGCTTCAGACCAGTTGTTTTACATTAGGAAGGTTTGTGGCCGGCACTGTGGTGGCAGGACAGGTAGCTTACATCCTTCTAAGTTGGCAACTGCTGATTGAGAGCTCAGTGTCTGTTATTCTAAAAGTGTATTAGTTCTGGTTTAAGCACTTGGGCTTCAGGCCAGTTATTTTACGTTAAGAAGGATTGTGGTCTGCACTCTTGTGGGAGGAGAGGCTGGACTCTGCCCTTCTGAGCAGGGAATTTCTAGTTAAAGGCTTATAGTGCCTGCATATTCTAACTGTTTCTTACTGAAATTGGTAGCATAGACTAGATCCAGGCCTGCTGAATCTAGCTTTATTTGTATGCTTGTTGTTTATTTCCCTGAAACGCTAATTCCACCTAAAATGCGGCCTTTTAGCACTTCTGTGGATCCCTAGTGATATCTGCATTGCTTACTGTACTTATTTCCTTGTTTCACTTGAAAGAAAGTTACTGTTTGTCGTTTTTGCATTTAAGTTACCTGCAACACATTGCATTTAAGTTACCTGGCACTTGCTCACTAAAGCAATTATATAAGTCAGCTCTAAAAAATTAAAAGCAACACCCTCACAAACTCCCCTTGAGTACCTTGTTCCCCATGGCCCTTTTTTTCAATTATAAAGGAATTCCCAATACTATTCTAGCATGTCCAAAGGTCAGTTGACAATCTCCTCTCCGGTCCAGCTGGTGAATCTGGGAATCTTGAGGCAATGTTACAACTGCCTCATGTACACAGACAACCCTCTCCTCCTCCCAACAAATTCCAACATGTGAGAGATGCAACCATATAGCCAAACTGGAGGCTAAGCTCTCTCAACTCAGTACTGGCGTAACCAGTCAGGAGGAGAAGGAAACCACACTCACTACAATTCCAGTCTCACATAGACCTACCACGACAACAAACCAAACACATAAACACACAAAACATACCGGAGGCTCTAAATAAAAATCTGCCAAGCAGCAAAGACCCAAAGCAGACACCCAAGCAACCGCTACCCAAAAACAAAACACGCAACACATAGCTCACAAAGCCAGTGTGCCAAACAGTCACAGCCCTTAAGGCTAAACAACACACCTGATACACTTGTAATAGGTGACTATTGTTAGGCACACTGACGTCCCACTCACCAGGCTGAACAAGGAGAAGGTCACGGTGAGCTGCCTGTCATCCGCCACATAACACAAGCACTCAGGTCACTCCAAGGCAAGTACAAATATGACTCAGTCATTGTGTGTGATTGACCTCCCTGGACTACATGAAGAGAGACATGGAGCTCTATGAGCATGTAGCCCAGGGTATGACCCTGACCTTGAGTAGCATCTTACCTCACCAAGAATGATGCCACAATATGAAGACACGATGATCCAATTGGCTTAAGTGTTGGTGTCATTCAATGCCTGTCAGCCTGGGATGACATGCTTGACAAGCCACGATGCTTCGCTAGGGACGGCTTGCACCTGTCACCCTGGGCTTTCGGATATTGGCAAAGGCTCTTGCTACCCCCATAGTGCCTTTTAGGCAAGGCTCAAAAGACAAACCCACCTCCATAGGTATCACAAGGGATAAGAAATTAAGAGTAATGCTACTCAATGCCAGAAGTCTAAACCTCAAGATGCACGCACTCGAAACTCTCCTTAGCATGGAGAACATCAATATCTGTGCAGTAACAGAAACCTGGTTCAAGGCTCCCGAGAGCACCCCAGCACTACCAGGTTATACCTCATACCATGCTTTTCGGCCCCAAAACTTGGACCGAACCACAAAAGGAGGGGGAGTATCCATATTCGTCAAAGATACCCACACCTCCAGGTTGGTGGCACAGCACGAAGCATCAGAGACTATCCATGTGCAACTAACTGTGGGTAAAACTGCCTTCCAGTTTACAGCCTGCTACAGACCACCCTCCCAAACACAGGAACCCCACTTGGCCTTCCTGAGAATACTGGAAAATATGAAGGTCTCTCCAAACACTATTATATTGGGCGACTTCAACTACCCAAACAGACTGGAAGTATTACTCTAGCTCCAATACCCTAGCCCAAAGGTTCCTAGAATTTATAAATTCAAATGCTATGGAACAACTTGTTACCACTCCCACAAGAGGGGAAAACATACTGGACCTGATCATCACCAACATGGGGACACTTTGCTCCAGACCAGAAGTGTATCCCTCACTGGTAAGATCAGACCATAAACTAATCTCACTGGATATTCACATCCCGACCCCACTCCCTGCCCAGAAAACCACAGTGAAAAACTAATCTAAAGCAAATTTCACACGCCTCAAAACCGAGGCGAAATCCTTCAAAGCCCCCGGGCCTGTGGAAAATACGGCCCAGACCGCAGAATCCTTTATAAACGCATTCTATGAACACCTTCAGGAATGCATGGATCATGCAATCCCAAATAAAACCAAGACCCAATCCTCCAAAGGCAGACGTCCTGTCTGGTGGATCCCAGCCATAAACAAACTATACAATAGAAAAAAGGGAAGGCATCACTGATCAGTATTAGCAAAAAACTACGGGCACTCAGAAAATCGTCTAAGGCCAGCTTCGAGAGAAAAATTGCACATGACACTTTGTTTTTGCCAAAGGGGATGACTATACACTTTCTGGCGTTTAGCTTGAGGCCATGGCTCTGGCACCAGTTGTCTGTTTCTATGAGGCCCTTTTGGAGGATGCTTGTGTCGGCTGGAGAGTCGATTATGGCGCCCAGTTTGCAGTCATCTGCGAACTTGGTCAGCCACAGTCCTTCCGTGTTAGCCTGTACCTCCGAGAAATATATACCGAACAAGAGAGGTCCCAGGACTGAGCCTTGTGGGACGCCACTTGTAACTGGTTTGGAGTCGGACATGGCTCCAGCAATTCTAACCATGTGGGTTCTGTCCTTGAGCCAGTTTGCAACCCATCTAGTGACAGAGGTTTATATTTAAGCTGGTGAGCTTTTCTAATATGCCCGAGTGGGGTATTGTATCGAAGGCTTTTGCGAGGTCCAGGTAGGCTGTGTGGACCACCTTCCCCTCGTCAATGGCCTTGGTGACTGTTTCAAAGAAATCGACCGGGTTTAAGAGGCAGGATCTGCCCTTAACAATGCCGAACTGGGTACGATCCAGTGTCTGTAGGTCCCCAATATCTTTATTTATGAGGTCCATGATGATCCTTTCCATAACTTTGCAGACCAAGCTAGTCAGGCTTATGGGGCGATAGTTTCCAGGATCCGTTGAGGCACCACCTTTGTGGAGAGGGACCACTGTTGCTGTACGCACTCTTTGGGTACATATCCTGTAGTAAGGCTGAGATTGAACAGTAGTTTTATGTTTGGGTTTAGCTCTTCTTGGAGTTCATGTAGGACGCAGCCCGGGACACCATCTGGTCCCATTGATGCTGTGTTTTTTGCTTCGGAGAGGGCGGCTCTTACCTGAGCATCTGAGATGTCAGGGGGGCAGCACTCTGCTGGGACAGATATTTGCCCTTTTGGTGGGGAGGGGGGAGAAGTTTGCGCTGAGCCTGTCAGCTAGGATGTTGGCAATGTCTGTGGGTTTGGTGTAATTTTTGTCATTTTGGACTAATTCTGAGCATATCTGAGAATTCCCACCCAGGTTCCTAACATAACTAAAGAAAGCCTTGTGATTATCCTTAGTGTCCTATGCAATTTTTCTCTCGAAGCTGGCCTTAGACGATTTTATGAGTGCCCATAGTTTTTTGCTAATACTGATCAGAGATGCCTTCCCTTTTTGGGATTTTGCTCTATCATGTAGTAGCTTCCTCCTTCTATTGTACAGTTTATTTATGGCTGGGGTCCACCAGACAGGACAGTCTGCCTTTGGAGGATTGGGTCTTGGTTTTATTTGGGATTGCATGATCCATGCATTCCTGAAGGTGTTCATAGAATGCATTTATAAAGGATTCTGCGGTCTGGGCCGTATTTTCCACATGCCCGGGGGCTTTGAAGGATTCCACCACAGTTTTGAGGAGTGTGAAATTTGCTTTAGAGAAGTTTTTCATTGTGGTTTTCTGGGCAGGGGGTGGGGTTGGGATGTGAATATCCAGTCAGATTAGTTTATGGTCTGAGCTTACCAGTGAGGGATACACTTCTGGTCTGGAGCATAAAGTCCCCATGTTGGTGATGATCAGGTCCAGTATGTTTTCCCCTCTTGTGGGAGTGGTAACAAGTTGTTCCATAGCATTTGAGTTTATAAATTCTAGGAACCTTTGGGCTAGGTTGTTGGAGCTAGAGTAATGCTCCCAGTCTATGTTTGGGTAGTTGAAGTCGCCCAATATAATGGTGTTTGGAGAGACCTTCATATTTTCCAGTGTTCTCAGGAAGGCCGAGTGGGGTTCCTGGGTTTGGGAGGGTGGTCTGTAGCAGACTATAAACTGGAAGGCAGTTTTACCCACTGTTAGTTGCACATGGATAGTCTCTGATGGTTTGTGCTGCGCCACCAACCTGGAGGTGTGGGTATCTGATGAATATTGATACTCCCCCTACTTTTGTGGTTCGGTCCAAGTTTTGGGGCCAAAATGCATGGTATGAGGTATAACCTGGTAGTGCTGGGGTGCCCTCGGGAGCCTTGAACCAGGTTTCTGTTACTGCACAGATATCAATGTTCTCCACGCTAAGGAGAGTTTCAAGTGCGTGCATCTTGAGGTTTAGACTTCTGTCGTTGAGTAGCATTACTCTTAATTTCTTATCCCTTGTGATACCTATGGAGGTGGGTTTGTCTTTTGAGCCTTGCCTAAAAAAGGCACTATGGGGGTAGCAAGAGCCTTTGCCAATATCCGAAAGCCCAGAGGTGACAGGTGCAAGCCGTCCCTAGCGAAGCATCGTGGCTTGTCGAGCATGTCATCCCAGGCTGACAGGCATTGGATCCCTTTTGAATGACACCAATACTTAAGCCAATTGTTGAAATTGATCATCTTGTCTTCATATTGTGGCATCATTCTTGGTGAGGGTAAGATGCTACTCAAGGTCAGGGTCATACCAGCCTGGGCTACATGCTCAGAGAGCTCCTCTGTGTCTCTTTTCATGTAGTCCAGGGAGGTACGTCTCAGGTCATTCACATCAGCATGGACAATGACTGAGTCATATTTGTACTTCCCCTTGGAGTGACCTGAGTGTTTGTGTTATGTGGCAGATTCTAGCGCCCGACAGGCAGCTCACTGTGACCTTCTCCTTGTTCATCCTGGTGAGCGGGATGTCAGTGTGCCTGACGATAGAGTCACCTATTACAAGTGTATCAGGTGTGTTGTTTAGCCTTAAGGGCTGTGACTGTTCGGCACACTGGCTTTGTGAGCTATGTGTTGCAAGCGTTTTGTTTTGGGGTAGCGGTTGCTTGGGTGTCTGCTTTGGAGATCACTGCTGCTTAGGCAGATTTTTATTTAGAGCCTCTGAGTATGTTTTTGTGTGTTTATGTGTTCGGTTTGCTGTCGTGGTAGGTCTATGTGAGACTGGAATTGTAGTGAGTGTGGTTTCCTTCTCCGCCTGACTGGTTACACCAGTACTGAGTTGAGAGAGCTTAGCCTCCAGTTTGGTTATATGGTTGCATCTCTCACATGTGTTGGAATTTGTTGGGAGGAGGAGAGGGTTGTCTGTGTACATGAGGCAAGTTGTAACATTGCCTCAAGATTCTCAGATTCACCAGTTGGACCAGAGAGGAGATTGACAACTGACCTTTGGACATGCTAGAATAGTAATGGGAATTCCTTTATAATTGAAAAAAAAGGCCAGTGGGGAACAAGGTATTCAAGGGGAGTTTGTGAGGGTGTAGTGCTTTTAGTTTTTTAGTGCTGACTTGTATAGCTGCTTTAGTGAGCAAGTGCCAGGTAACTTAAATGCAGTGTGTTACATGCAACTTAAATGCAAAAACGACAAACAGTAACTTTCTTTCAAGTGAAACAAGGAAATAAGTACAGTAAGCAATGCAGATATCACTAGGGATCCATTGAAGTGCTGAAAAGCCACATTTTAGGTGGAATTAGCTTTTCAGGGAAATAACAAGCAAACAAACAACAAGCATACAAACAAAGCTAGATTCAGCAGGCCTAGATCTAGTCTATGCTACAGCAAACAAGGGGTGCCAATTTCAGTAAGAAGCAGTTCAAATATGCAGGCACTACAAGCCTTTAACCAGAAATTCCCAGCTCAGAAGGGCAGAGTCCAGCCTCTCCTCCCACAAGAGTGCAGACCACGAACCCCCTTAATGTAAAATAACTGGCCTGAAGCCCAAGTGCTTAAACCAGAACTTTTAGAATAACAGACACTGAGCCCTCAGCCAGCAGTTCCCAACTTACAAGGATGTAAGCTACCTGTCCTGCCACCACAGTGCAGGCCACAAACCTTCCTAATGTAAAACTGGTCTGAAGCCCAAGTGCTTAATCCAAAAGACTTAGAATGATAGCTACACTTTAATCAAGTTACTACCAAGCAGTAATAAATACAATTGAATACTTTAAAGAATGCCTGGATTAGTGCTCAAGTTATACAAACAAAGCTAGATTCAGCAGGCCTGGATCTAGTCTATGCTACAGCAAACAAGGTGTACCAATTTCAGTAAGAAGCAGTTCAAATATGCAGGCACTATAAAGCCTTTACCCAGAAATTCCCAGCTCAGAAGGGCAGAGTCCAGGCTCTCCTCCCACAAGAGTGCAGACCACGAACCCTCTTAATGTAAAATAACTGACATAAAGCCCAAGTGCTTAAACCAGAATTAATACACTTATAGAATCATAGACACTGAGCCCTCAATCAGCAGTTCTCAACTTAGGATGTAAGCTACCTGTTCTGCCACTACAGTGCAGACCACAAACCTTCTTAATGTAAAACAACTGGTCTGAAGCCCAAGTGCTTAAACTAAAAGGCATAGAATGAGTTACACCAAGCAGTAATAAATACAATTGAGTACTTTTAAGATGATGCAAAAGAAAAATAAAGTAGGAAGAAACACAAATACAGTAAAAGCAAATACATTTTTTTTAGTGGAAAGAGAGAAAGGAGTAGCACAAACTAAGCTGATTGGCCTTCTCAAATGTTCTCTCTGTACTGGGTAGAATGAGGTAATGACACTAAATTGGGAGGAGGGTCCCAGATCAAATTTACACTAGGGGCGGGCAACTGCAAAGCCACAAACTATAAAAACACTATAGCAACAGGGAGAGAGAGGGTGAGAAACAAACTGCAGAAATGTTTCTCACAGCTGAAAAGCAGCAGTGAGCCTTTAAATGAAAGTTTTAAACAGCTAAAGGAGCCTCTAGAAAAAAAGTTTAACTGCAACAAGTTATAAGAAACAAACAACCCAACAGATGCTTAATAAAAGTGGACAATTTTCAGTCAATACCTCACACACAGTGAAACTAGCTAGAAATATACACAGTACACAAAGTGCTATAAATAAAGAAATAAAGAACAAAATAAACAAAAAAAACAGGAAATGTTATATATTATAGCTCCGAGTTTCCTCAGTGTCCTTCCTTCGATCAGCTCAGTGTGAAATGGCAGAACACTCACAACTGAACTTCTTAGGTAACAGAAAGTTGAAACCTGAGATGGCTTTTAAGAAAGAAATCTCAAAAGAACCAATGAGGTGCTTAGTCTAAGCTGTAGTCCAGGTGACCTCAGTCAGCCAATGACCTCAAACAATTCTCTCTCACTGAAATGCCTGATGGCTTTGGCTAAACCAAAACGTCCCTGAATATGTGCTCAGACACACAGCCTCCACAAACACTAGGCCCAAATACAAGCCTGAATATGGAAATGCTACAAATATCCCCACTACTTAGAACTGCAGAAAAGTTTCTCACAGCTGAAAAGCAGCAGCGAGCCTTTAAATTAAAGTTTTAAACATCTAAAGGAGCCTCTAGAAAAAAAAGAGTTTAACTGCAACAAGTTATCAGAAACAAACAACCCAACAGATGCTTAATAAAAGTGGGCAATTTCCAGTTAATACCTCACACACAGTGAAACTAGCTATATAAATACACAGTACACAAAGTGCTATAAATAACAAAGAAATAAAGAACAAAATAAATGAAAAACAGGATACTTAATGTTATATATTATAGCTCCGAGTTTCCTCAGTGTCCTTCCTTTCATCAGCTCAGTGTGAAATGAATGGGAAAGGAAGAGATAATTGGGAACATGTTTTTTAGGAATGTAATAAAGAAGTTACATTCTTACTATAACATGCCATTTGTGTTGTCGATCTTCATCTATTCTTGGCAATTGAGTTATGGTTCTGATCCTCAGAACTGGCTCGGTCGTTACATAGCTCTTGCCAGCCAAAAAACTCTCAAGCTAAGAGTCTACCCACAATGCCCCTCTCCACATTACCTCAGATCGAATTTGCAGACTTATAGAAAAATAGGAGGAAACTAAACTGAATGAAGAAGCCACGTCCAAGGTGTGTCCTACCACAAAACCCAGGACAAAGATTCACTCCTCCAGGAATCCACAGGAGGGGGAAGGAGGATGGGATACCAAGAATAAATGAAGAACAACAACACAGATGGAACGTTATGATAAAAACATAACTTCTTTATCTGATGTTGTCAATCTTCATCTATTCTTGACAACAGGGACAGAGTCCCCAGCTACTTTAGATCTTGGGTGGCCCTATGGAAATATATTCCTGAGAACCATAAAACCAAAGGAGGCTCTTCCCATGGAGACCAAATCTAATTTGTAAAGGTATGTGGAGCAACCCACGCACTGGTGCAGGTAACTTGAGATTCTTCCTGTTATAAATTTAAGTAATAAAATCTGTTAACCATTTTGTCAAGGTAACTTTAGAAACAGATTTTCCTAGGGTTGTACCAGAAAAGGATATAAACAACTGTTCTTATTTCCTAAATTCTTTTGTTCTGCTGAGGTAGAAATGTAATTGTCTGTGAACATCCAACAAGTGTAGGCAACATTCTCCTTTGCTGGAAAAATTGGGAAAGAAAACAGGCAAGTCTATGGCTGGATTAATGGTGGACTCTGAGACCACCTTCTGAAGAAAAGATGGATTGGTTCTGAGTGTAACTCTATCCTTAAGGAAAATTAAGTAAGGGGTTTTTGAACATAAGGCCTGCAATTAAGACGCTCCTTCTTGCAGAGATCATAGCTATGAGAAACATTTTCCAAGATAAAAACTAAGTCGCATGTAGCTGCTGGTTCAAAGGGGGGTAAATACCAGTGACTGCAGAACTGTCAGGTCCCATGGAGGTAGAGTATCTTTAAAAGGAGGCTTTAATCGAATTATTCTCTTGAGGAAGACCTTGTATAGTCTATGTGAAATTAAAGTGAGATCTCCGAAGCCATTATGGAAATTAGAGATAGCAGCTAGAATGAGTAACTGTAGAGAAGGAAGCTCCTTTACCAAAAAGGATGGTCAGAAATTCTAAACCTTTTTACACAAGAGCCAAAAAAGGGTCTAGACCACTACCACAAGACCAGATTGAAAATCTCTTCTGCTTACCGAGGCAGAGTTTCCTGGTAGATGGTTTATGCGAGCCCAGCAAATTTTTTCACACCGGGGATGGTATATCATCACGTCTGATGACGATCAGAATTGGAGGAATCAAGCAGTTACCTTGAGACACTGAAGACTAGGATCACTAGTCCCCGAGGGTGAGACAGAAGTTCTGGATCTGTGCCCTGAATCCATGGACGGTGAACTAGATGAAGCCATAGGAAGGGAAACCAAATTTGTTGAGGCCAGTAGGGTGCAATAAGGATAATCACTTTGCTTCTCAACCTGGCTGCTTTCTTGAGAAACAGCTGGATCAGTGGGAAAGGAGGGAAGGCATAGAGGAGACCCGGGGGCCAATCAAAGAGAAGACCGTCTCTCAGAGACTTCCCCTGAGGTGGTATTAGGGCAAAGTAGCTTCTGCCCTTGTTGGTTTGGGGTGATGCAAAAAGGTCACATCAAGGCTGGCCCCAGTGACAAAAGATGTTCTTCGCTACATTGGGATTGAGAGACCACTAGTGAGGCAGTAGAATGCATCTGCTTAGTTTGTTTGCTATCACGTCTGAACTCCCCGGGATGTACATTGTTATCAGAAAGAGGTTGGAGGCAATGGCCCACTGATATACTCCAAGGGCTTCTCCATGGGATCTGGTTCCCCTTTGTTTGTTGATTTACTAGACTAAGGACATGCTGTCTGACTGGATAGCAACTGTTCCTGGAGGACAGATTGAAATGCCTGCAAAGCTAATAGCACTGCCCCCGACTCCAGGATGCTGATATACAGATTAGCTTCTATCGGAGATCAAGTGCCTTGGACTGTCTTTCCCAGATAATGCCACCCCCCCCCCACCCCACCCCATCTGGGAGGCATCGGTGTTCACTATGGCCTTAGGTTGAGGAGGGACAAAGGGGTGGCCCAAACAAATTTCTTCAGAATCCATCCAACAGGATAGGTCCTTTTTGCAGCAACTGTTGATAAAACTGGGGTAGTTCATTGGATGTGTTAGAATAGACCATTGATTCACAAGAAGCCATTGCAGTAACCTTGTGTGGAATCTCGCTAGCAGGACCAGAGTGATAGCTGCTGCCATGGACCCCAAAGCCTGAAGCACCAGTAAGGCTAATACGTTTTGCATAGGATAGAATGTAGTTGAATTTTATCTTCTGCAATCTGTGAAGGGGGAGGGAGGCTACACATTATAGGGTATTTAAACAAGCTCCTATGAATTCCATATCCTGAGTGTGAGTCAGCTGAGACTTTGTATGACTGACTGTGATGTCAAGACGTAGGAACAACTGTAGGGTAAATTCCGTTGTCTGAAGCAGTGGATGTCTGGTGGGAGCGTTGATGAGCCAGTCAACTAGATATGGAAACACCCAGAATCTGTGCAGTCTCAAGTGGGCTGTTAGTGCTACCATACACTTGGTGAACACCCTGGGGGCTGTGCTGAGACCAAAGGGCAGCACTCTGAACTGAAAGTGACTGGCTCCTATTCTAAAGCAGAGAAACCTTCTTGAGCAGTTGTTAATCTTTATGTGGTAATATGCATCTTGAAGGTCTATCGAGCAAATTCAATCATGTTCTTCTAAAAAGGGAAGTATTGACTGAACTGTAACCATCTGGAATTTGGATTGTTCAACAAATTTGTTTAGGATGCAGAGATCCACAATTGGTCTCCAGTCCCCTGTATTTTCTGGCACCAAAAAGAACCTCGAGTAAAATCCGGATCCTACCTGGTCTGGTGGGACTTCCTGGGTGATTCTTTTTTCTAGCAGCTTTTCTATTCTAAGGCTGCTTGGTCCCTCTGATTGGGTGGAACTTCAGGGAATCTTATTTGATTTATTGGATAAAGAGTGAAGGGAATAAGGTAACCTCTGGTAATAATTCTCAGCACCCAAGCATCTGTGGTTATCTGTCGACAGGCTGTTGGGTGCAAAGAAAATCTTTCCCCGACTACTTCCAGAGGTAAACAATTGGGCCCCATTCAGAAGCGCTGACAGGGATGGCCAGAGAAGGAATCTCTGGTACCCTGATTCTGCGGGCCACTCCTGCCTCTAGGATGGCATCTTCCATTATAGCTCCCCCCTCTGCCCTGAGGGGAGTCTCCATCACTCGTGTCCTGGAAAGATCTCTGGGACTTTTTAAACTACATCTTCCCACTCCTCTGATTCCTTGGATAAGATCATTGGGGAGCAGAGCATGCCCATTGTAGACAGGGTCTTTCCATCTTTCTCACACCTGGCTAGAGTTTCTTTGGCTTTGGGGCCTAACAAAGAAGATCCATCAAAAGGAACATTGATGAAGGAAGACTTTAATGGCTCCGCAAACTCACAAAGGTGCATGATGCATGCAAGCATGTTGATGAATTGCACCACCTGAACCGGCTGACCTGGTCGCCTCTTCGGCTGCATGTGCAGCCTCATGGACGAATTAGAAAAAGACTCCAGGGTAGCTAACTGGGAGGCCACTTTTTCCTGGACCCACTCAGATACAGTTCCTGCTAGGGTATTCAAAATCTCCTTGATCATATCCCTCTGGAGCCTAGTGAAATGTGCCATGAAATTCAAGGACCCAAGGGTAAAGGGCGATGATGCATAAACCTGCTTTCCAAATCTGTCCATCACCCTAGACTCCCACTTAGAAGGATGAACAGAAGAACTTTCCTCAGCTAGTTCCTTTTTGGTGGTGGCCGCTACCACCATGGCATTTACTGTTAATCCTTTTGCCCAGTGCTGGTGGTCCTCAAGAGTGGAGAGTATTTTATCTGGTCTCTCGGAAATTGGTTCTATTGAACCAGGGCCCTTCCAAGCCCACTAAGCAATCAACTTAATGAGATTGTCAGAGGAAGGAGTCACCAAGGAAGTAGATGGATGAGCTGCAAAGGTCTGCAAGTACACAGACTCCTCAGAGATAGGGCCTTTGGGCTACCAGTTACCCCTCTGTGTATGGATCTCTAGAATGTCTCCAAAGGAGCTGTCTTCCGGGGGTGACCAGAGGGAACCCTCCCCATCATCAAAATCTTTGTCCTCACTGACAGACTCTTCAGGGGAATCCAGGTGTTTTCTCTTACACAGCTTCTTCCGAGGGGGCTTTTCAGTGGGAATATCTGAAGAGGACTTGTAAGAGGGTTGATCCTTAGATGGAATCTCTTGCATCTTTGCAGCTCACTGTCTGGGCATGGAGGTTGGTGGAAGCTCCAAGTAAGCAGGGGTCATGGGGTGAGACTCCGGTAACACAGCAGCAACCTGGGAACTTGCGGTGGCCAATGCCCTCTCCACAGCTTGAAAGGCAACCGTTGTAGTTCAAAGAGGTAAGGGACGACTCAGAATAAAAAACATGAGTCGACTCAAACCCCTGGAACTGATGGCAGAGGCATGATCACAGACACCAGTCAGTTCCAAAGGCACTGATGGACTCGGAGTTGTGCCCCGAACCGAAGACAAGGATGTTGTTGGTGTTGGGGCCACAGGAACCGGTGTGGTCGAAGTTGACAACTCTAATGCCTGAGGGAGGTCAGAGGAGGAATATATGTTGGGAGCGCTGGGGGAATACTCCCCTGCTCCAGGTGGGAGAAGGGGCTGAGAAGATGGAGGAAGACCCCTAGCTGTCAGAAGCTGATCCACCAACCTCGCTATATCAACTTCTGAAAGACTCCAGGAGGAGCGAACAGACAATCTGGAGGGAGATTCTGGCCTTCCTAAAAATGGGCTAGGGAGTTGAACTAGGATGGGGTCAACAGACGGGGAATATCTCGTCCTGGGTGCGTAGAACGTTTCAGTCTTCAGCACCAAAGTAGAAGGTATAACCTGCGAAGCAGTAGGAGATGTTGGTACCAATGTGAAAATTAAGGAAGCCGGTGTCATTACCAGTGCCACTGCTGTAACTGGTGCCAATGGCACCAAAGTAGTGGTTGGTGCCGAGGAATCAGTCTGTTTCTCTGAGGTTCGGAACCTTTAGTTTTTTGTTTTAAAGAGGAACCAATAGATGGGTACTTATGCTTTTTAGATGTCTGTGCTGATGGAGAAGTCAGCACTGAATGACTGGCTTTGGAACCAGAGGCCTGAAGTGGTTTACTGGCCTTGGACAAAGCTTCTTCAAAGGGGGCTTTCAGAAGCCCTTTAAGTATGAGTTTATTACGACATTCTACCAGCGCCCTAGTACTGAAGCTCTGACAGAGCACTCTAAATCCAAATGAGGAGCACCCAAACAATAAACATTTGAATCATACCTGTCAGAGTTAGGCATTTTTCTGCTGCACTCTTGGCACTGCTTAAATCCAGTGGCAGGCATACTTTTTTGCCATATTAGAAGAAAGGAAGGCAAAAAAACAGTCAAAAAGGTACACCACATAGTCACACACTCACAGAAGAATAAAAGGGGAAAATTCTACCAACAATGGTAGGGAGAATTACCAAATGGTAGTTAGGAAAGGAGAGGGGAACTACCAACAATGGTAGAAGAGAAATACCAACAGGTATGGGGAATCACAGGATTAAACCACTTGCACAAGAAAAGGTGGGTAGATAAAGGCTAAGAAATACTAAAAGAGTATTAACTAAGATATAAAGTTTGACACAGGATGAAAAATTAAAAAATTTTACTTAGTTGCGAGAGAAGAACCAGCTGATGTGTCTTCCTATAAGAGAGGCAAATGAGATCTGAGGTAATATGGAGAGGGGCATTGTGGGTAGACTCTTCGCTTGAGAGTTTTTTGGCTGGCGTGAGCTATATAACGGCACAGCTGGTTCCAAGGATCGGAAATGTAATGCAACTGTCAAGAATAGATGAAGACTGACATCAGATGAATTGTTTGCATCTAAAAATTCTCTAGAGTATTTTGGTGGAAATGTTGGAGGAACGAGCATTTGTTTAGACTTATGGAGTCTTGGGCTTACATTTTTGAAAGTGCAGTCTGTTTTGAACGTTTTGATACGTGGCTGGACACCCAAGACATCAAAATCCAGTCTCCTTAAACTCCCCCCGTACAAACACCACAGAAATCTTGTCCTCTCCTCTGCATTCTCAAAAATTCAGGCAGCGGATCATGAGGCCAACTGGGAGGTCCCATGACTGACTGATGGCACATAAGTTTCAACTTGCAAGTATGTACTAATGGTATATAGTGTAGTGGTCTCCTGAGAGGTTGCACCAGTGGATCTGGCAGACCCAGACAGCCTTCAAGGGCACAACTCAGACAGTAATGTCTTTGAGCATGGGGGGGGGGGGCTGTCAGACACTGATGTAGTATTGTCAACCTCCTCCTAGATTCTTGCCTTCTTCAAGTGCATCTCTGTTGATGACTTCTTCTCCAGGAAGTCAGGTGAAAAGATATAGTATGACATGGTAGTCTAGAACCAGACATGGCCTCTCAGTAATAAGTAATCCTGTGGAGATTCCATCTTGGGCTTTACAGATCTAAAAAAGCCCACTAGAGACAACTGGGCATGATGTGCTCCAGGTGCAGGCAAAAAAATGGTATAAAACTATAAAAAAAGTCTGTGCAGCATCTGTTTCCTTAACTTATTAATTATAACATCAGACATGAACAACTATCACTACTCAAATCAGCGAAGGCAACAACAACCAGGAGAAGGATTTCTTCCCCAATAGAGTACTTACCTGGAACTTGGAATCAAACTGACTTGATGAACTGGTGAAGCCACCAGAGGATTTGAGCTGTTCACAAGAAGTGCTTCAAGAAGGACCTGAAGATCAGATTAAATGATGTCCCTTTACACTACTGACACATCCTGATGTCATAGAGGGGGACAGACAAATGGGCATAGAGGGGGAAGAGTGAAGGGCTCTGAAAGTTTGTCAAGCCATCAGCCTTAAGACGGCAAGAATCTCAACAGTCAGAACTTCAAAAATGGACACTGAACACCTGCCCACCTTTGCAGTAACGTAACCTCAATTTAGTGCTGCACCCACACATCACACTTTGCAACAGACCACCATGACCTCTGGCATCACCACATTAATGATTTTGCTGCCTGTTAGCCTTATACGACCAATTCCTAAAAGAGATGCAAGCAGGTCAAGCCTCATCATCACCCCCTCCACCCCGATGCTAGCTTCAACAGGTGACTGAAAAGCTAATCAAACTCAGGCTGCTAAATTACAGTAAGGGCTTTATCCCTCTACACCAATGGAGCTGATTACTATGTTGATTTTACTTGGAAGAGAAGTTCAGCAAACCTACCAAATAGTGTGATACTCCACCTAAAAATGTTTTTCAAAGTTTGTGAGAGGATCTCTCTGTGGTCATCTAACAACCCCCCCCACCACCACCACCACAATCTGGACTCAAATGCTACTGAAGTAAGGACCAAGGCAGGCCAATTTTTGGTTGCCAGACAAAGACCAGATATACCATTTGGTTGTTTGATGCTTGCAATTTGGCATGTAGTATAAACTATGCCAGTGTACAGAACATTCATGAAACTGAAATCAAATGAAATTTTGAAACTTTACTATCTAGGGGAAAATGCCTATTTAAAACTGTTTATTTAGAGATGTATCACCTGGAAATAAGATGATTGGACGTATGGTTGACACTTCATAGGTTGGCAGAACAAAGAACATTCTCACCCAACTCCAGTGAGGTGAAGTATGTGGGTAAATGGTCCCCCAAAGGTGTCAATAACTGTTTAGTGATGAATGGTATTCAGTCCATTCAACCCATTTCATACAAGAGATTTCACCAACAGATGAGCAGCACCTTACAGCTCATTCAAGAAGCGAAGTTTAACAGTATATTTTGGACAGCAGCAAAGAATTAGAAGTCTGCTTAACCAAGAGCTCCATCCTTTTTTTTTTTCCTGAAAACACAACCTGGGAAAACTGCAAGATTTTGTTTTTTTGACAGTCGGGAAAAGCTATTTTTAACAGTACATTCTCTGTCTGCTGGTAGTCAAAAAGCAACAAGACAAATGTACACAGCACAAGTTGAATTTATCTCTGTGTACCACAGTACAACTAGATTTTATTTCTGTTTCTCAAAACTAGACCTCAGGTATGTGAGGAGTGCAGACTGAAGGAATATCTGACTAGAGAATGCCTTCCAGTATGAACTAGTCTCCATTTTGCAGCCTGGAGTTACTAAGGTCTTCCACTACCACTAAAGTTTCTTTGTTGTACGTTTGCTTTTTCCTCTGAGTATTTCTGTGTGTGTGTATGTGTGTGTGTGTGTGTGTGTGTGTGTGTGTGTGTGTGTGTGTGTGTGTGTGTGTGTGTGTGTGTGTGTGTGTGTACATGTACCAATCTTAGGCTGAAGTACACCACTGTAGGTCTAGCCATTAGTACTTAACACAAACCATATATACAGCACTGACGTCAAAGTTAGACAGACTCCAATGAGAATATAGTTACTGCAATCAACCATCTACATTTATAATGGGATGAGAATGTTACAACTCTGGCATGACATCATCAGCTACGACAACCAACAGTACTCATGCAAAGCAGTACATACAACCTTTGATACACAAGTCTTAAGAGCCACAAACTGTACAAGGTATTATATATGAAATAAGGACAGGGTGCAGCCACTACTAAATGACCATCTTTGTTTAATACTACTCTTGCAACATGTGAAGCAGGATGGAGGAGAGCTTTCACTAAATGACATACTGCATTTAGACATCTGATGGGATGGCATTAAAAAGGTATGCCTATAAATGCGGCATAACATATTGCCTGCAAACATGGCAAAATATTCAGACTCCCTGTTTTGTGTGTGTGTGTGTCTTTAGGGGGGGTGTGGCATGCACGTCAGTTTCTACTGTACTACAAGTCATCCATACTCGTGACAGGAATTCTTGTCCATTCAGACTGCACTACAGGTCAGAACATTCTTACTGTAGTTTAGTTTTTATCACTGCCCAAAAGATTATGCATACTTACAGCAAATTATGCTCACTTTGCTCATAACTGGTTAGCTGTACAACCCTCCCCCAATTATTAAAAAAGTACATATAAGCCATGGATGCAGCCTTCTCTATGAAATACCTCTCAGCCAAAGAGGTGGCAACACAAAACCACCCTAAGATAAACCAACTTACCTAGTTGGGTCTTTATCCAAGCTGAAAGCTCCTCTCACACTCACAACATTGTATTTGTTCTCAGGGCCTCCATAACTCAGTGTTACCTGTGATATACAGACAGACAGAAAAAGGACATCAAACATTTGTTTAATCTGCTGCCACAATCCAGGCATTGTGGAAACACCTTGCTCTAAGAACCAAAATTCTACCAAGGAAAGGAGGTATCCTATTTGTTTCATACAGTAACAAGGAAATTAGAAATTAAAATAATTTTATGACTCATCCTCACCTAAAAAAGCAATGTCTGAAAATTCAACAAACTTCTGCTGTGAAGCAGAGTGCTGCTAACTGTGCCTTTCAAGCACGCTTGTTAATGCACAAGTGGTTTACAAACTTTTTCTATGACAAGACTGCTAGTAAAGTACTGGCACTGTCAACTGCCTCCTCTGCCACACTCTGATATCAAGGACTGGACGCCACATGCCCGATGGTCAGAAGGGATGTGCCTCATACCAAAAATGAATATTCAGAGAGGAGATCATGGTGCTTTTCACTCACTCATGGATTCCAGGTGGGTTGTTCCACATTCTAGGTCTAAGTGGTGGGCCTGTCAGGGCAGCAGCTGTCAAACTTCTGCATGTGGGGTAGAAAATCACAGAGATACCTGTACACTACTGTTTCCATCCTCAGAACTATAGTATTTATTTCATCTGATGGTTAAATACAATGGGGTAAACAGTTATTCTGACATGACATGAACATGCCAGAAGGAACGGTCCTCCCTAGTACACAGACGTTTTGGCCCTGAATGCATTCAGTAAGTGACCCATATGCTTGAGAAGCTTGCTGGGGAAGGACAGAAGTGAACAGCCAATGCTGGATTTCCCATGCTGGAGGCAGAGTACTGATGGAGTCCTCCTGCAACATTGTCACCTGTCCACCTGGGGACAAGACAAAATAATGGACCAAATGGAGATGGGCTTGATAGTGAAGGGGGGGTGAATGGTGTATAAAGTTTGTGGGGAAGTGAATGGGGCTAAAGTGGAGGGTAGAGCAAATGGGGGCAAAACAATTCATCTACTTACACCCACTACAGTGAAATAAGATGGCAGACAAATACTATAGTTAACAAATACCAACATGAAGGTGCAGCAAAAGGAAAGTGGCACAAACTAGACAAGTTAATGTAACAATGCCTGTAATGACATCCCTTGCAATAAATGCACATTTAAAAAGTAAAAGTATCAGCACAGGCAGCCAGAATTCAATTAACAGCTCAAGTGCTTGATGGCAGGGGAGAATGAATGTGCCCATCCTGTGGACAGGGAAGGAAGGAGGATAGAGTAGGAATGAGAACTTCCACAATCCCTTGGAAGAGAGGTTTCAATGAAAATAGTGCCCTGTGGAGTGAGCTTTTGGCTCACCAAGCCACCTTGTGATGGACTAAGCCTAGCCATTTTTCCCAAAAGAATGATTATGTCCTGCATCCAAAAAGGACAAGGAGGACCAGGCATTTATAAGTTACTTCTGTCCATAAGGGACATGGGTGCCAGGCCTGCTGGTGTAAATTTCCTATTCCTCATCCACAGGTATAGGTTGTGCTTAAACTGTGCAATAGACAAACTCAGCTTCACATGGATGGGAAGCCTGTTCTACAGGAGGGGCACTTCTGGGACACATCTGTCTCTCCAGCATGTAATGTTTATGTCACAGACAAAATTCAGGTCCCTAGACCTTTTTTTTTCTGGTACTCTCTAACTTACAAATACAATAGAGATTCATAAGTGTGGGATTTGCAGATGACTTGTAAGCCAGGCATAGATCACCCATCAACAATCTATAGGAGACCGAGTAGAGGGAATGGGCTTTAAGAGCCTTTGCATATGGCAGGTTTGTTGCACCTTGTATTCTTTTAGTAAGGAACCTTTGAGGTCGCTCTAGTTGCTGCATAGTCCTGGTCAGGTACATACCAAAGGAAGCATTGTACTCTATGATTGGTCTGATAACGGCAGAGTACAGTGGGATAATGACCTCTTTGGACCTAGATGCCATGTCCTTACCTATAAGGTGAGCAACATAAAAGGATTTCCTCACCACTGTGGCCAAGTGGTGGTCAAAGGTAAGGCTAATAGTGCGTACCCAGATCCCTGACCACTGGTTCGACTCTTAGGTTTGTATTATCAACATGGTAATTAGCAGAGATGGTTGATTTCCCAATTGGTACAATTATACATTTCTAGCATTGAGTTTAAGACTGTGGTTTTGACACTACTTATTAGAGATATACCATCTTGAAGAATGCCAGTGTCTTGCAGGGGAGTTGATGATAATCCCCAGCATGCAATCATCTGGGAACTTAGCCATAAACCTTTAGCATTTGCTTCCAGTTCAGAGAAACAGATGCCAAAAAATGAGCGGGCCCAGTACGAAGCCCTGAGGGACTCCGCTACTGACTGGCCTTTTGGTGGAGGTGGCCTCACCTATTTTGACCTCCTGGGTCCTGTCAGCCAGTTGGCTATCCAGTGGGTGATAAAAGGGTTTATAACTAAATTAGTGAGCTTGTCAATAATGCCTGAGTGGGGTATTCTATCAAAAGCCTTGGCCAGGTCGAGGTAAGCTGTGTGCAGTCTTACCTTCTTCCAATGCTTTGGTGACCCTCTCAAAAATGTCTACCAGATTTAAAAGGCATGACCTTCCTTTAACAAAGCTGAACTGTGATGGTTCCAGTATTTACAGTTTTCCTATGTCGTCATTTATCATGTTTACGATGATTCTTTCTGTGGCCTTGCATATGAGGCTGGTAAGATTTATGGGCCTGTAGTTACCCGATCACTGGCTGGACCTCCTTTATGCAGGGAATGAATGTAGCCATCTTTCATTTCTTTGACACAAAACCTGACTGAAAGCTCCAACTGAAAAG